>NC_079198.1:71783741-72114991 GCF_029499605.1 Hyla sarda | reverse complement strand
TTGAGAAACACACTGACACACACTTACACACTCTGACACATGCACACGTTTCAGATTTTCTTTCGCACTCTGTTGCTACTACAATTTGGAGGTGAAACGAGGTCAATCTCCATTTTATATGGTATAGAAATGACATGTCCCCATAATAATATATGACTAATGCAGGATTGTCACTATGGGAAAATGATATTGCCACACTGTGTAAACAATTAAGTATGTTAGTATCACTGCTGACACTCTCGGAGCACCACATAATCATGGCACTGAGTTTCAGGGTTTTCAGCCCATACACACTAGGTGCAAGTTACAGATGAACTTCTCACCCAGGACTGTCTTTATATTATGGTGCACATGAAGAGAATAGGTAAAATAGTCACTCGGAAAGTCTTTAGTATGGTCAGAGATGTTTTTTTGGCTGGCTAACCCTGTATGCCCCCCTTAGGATCCATGCAACTTCTGTAAATAGGGATTGTACAAAATAGAAAGTCCTTCATCTGGGGGTCTCCGTGATAGTATGTGTGATAGAATCACTACAAGCACAGGTAACTGGCAAAACAGGACTTAAAGGGGTACTCCGGAGGGAGAAAATGTTTTATAAATCAACTGGTGCTAGACATTTTTACTGATCAGGAACTGTCCGGAGCAGGAGGTTTGCTATGGGGATCTGCTCATGCTCTGGACTTGTTACTGCTGTGCTATTAATATGCCTTAAAGGGGTAGTCCAGGCAACTAAACTAATTCCCTATCCACAGGATAGGTTAAAAGTGGCTGATCTTGGAGTGTCCAACCGCGGGGACCCCCCTATGATCTCTTGTATGGGGCCCTACTACTTACCCATTCTCAGAGCACTCCAGTCCCTACCCTTGGAGATAAGCAGGAGTGACAGGCAGGCCCATCGCTACAGGACAGGCAAACCAAGCAATTGCTTGGGGCCCCCCGAGCTGGCTAGGGGGCCCCGAGCAGAGCCAGTGCTTGCCCGTCCTGTAGCGACGGGGCAATTCCCCCCATCACCAGGGCCGGATTAACAATCATGCTCATGGAACTTGTGCTCCGGGCCCCAGGCACCCAGTCAAACAAGAGGGCCCCCAAATGTCTGACATTTTTTTTTTAAATAAACTCATTTGCAGCTTTGGAGTTCTTCTCACCTCACCACAATCATGCTCCCCCCACCACCCCCCTGCACTTGGTATCTTCCCTCAGCCAGGACTCTTCAGCCGTCTGAGCAGGAGGAGGAGGAGGGGAGAGGAGAGAGCACAGAGCTGTGAGGAGCACCGCAGAGGCTGTACAACCGCTTTAACCCCTTTAGGACCAAGCCCATTTTCATCTTAAGGACCAGGCCAATTTTATTTTAGCATTTTCGTTTTTTCCTCCTCGCCTTCTAAAATCCATAACTCTTTTATATTTCCATCTACAGACCCATATAAGGGCTTGTTTTTTGCGTGAGCAATTGTACTTTGTAATGAAACATCTCATTTTACCATAAAATGTACGGTGAACCCCAAAAAAAATTTTTATGAAAACTCCAATTTTACACATTTTGGAGGGTTTCGTTTTCACACTGTACAATTTACATAAAAAATGACATGTGTTCCTTATTCTGTGGGTCAATACGATTAAAATGATTCCCATGGCTAGATACTTTTATATTTTTGTACCGCTTAAAAAAATCTAAACATTTTTGTACAAAATCAGCAATCTAAAATTGCCCTATTTTGACCACCTGTCAGGCCCAAGGCCTGATTATGGAAACATACCTGTGTTTTATTATTGCATCTGTGTATAAACTAAGACCTGGGGGATGAGGGGTCATTCAGATGGTGTATCCTTTGTTTTTGTGTATTGCCTGTCTGCTGTTTTCCTCTTTTTGAAGTCAAAGGCCCTTTGAAGTGGCAGGATGTAAGGGGTCTCTGGTCCCATATATGAGATAAGAGATGCCCCCCCCCCCCTGGTGGGACCAGAGGGGAGGGGGGAATGGAGTCCCTCCAAAAAGGAGATAGATATATTTAAAAACAATGCTAGACTAGAAGTTGGTTGTTAAGATCTGTGCCCCAAGCTGACAAGACCATCCTAAGAACAGCTGGAGACCCACTCTCATAGACTGCTATAATATCATGCAGTAAGAACTTCATTTTTGCTTTCTGAACTTGCTAAACTCTTTTATATATTTGTGTAACTGTATGTCATTTGTTTCTGTATTTTTATATAGTCAGCACTGTGATACCTTTTTATCAGATTAAATGTTTAATTAATCAGCTCTGGTCTTTGATCTCTAAATATATGAGCTCACCTTTCTAAAGGCAGCTTGGGTGAAACACGTTTATCTAAGGGTTAATTTGGTGACTTACTGGGACTAGTAGTGGATACCCAGAGGTCTGGCGGCTTTAACCCTTGCACCATCACACTCTCTCTAGCGTCTTGGCTGGACCAATAGGGTGTGATCGTGACAACTGGTGGCAACGTCGGGACATATTTAGAGATTTTTAGTGCTTGCTGGATTTTACCTGTAGGGAAATCTTAGCACTAAAAAGAAATTGCCTACATCTTCTTGTGTGTAAATTCCAAAGACAGGGCTCAGTTCTGGTTTAAAAGACATACAAAAAGAGTGCAAGACAGTTCTGTCCTCCCCATCTCCTGTTTTACCTCCTCTGTCTCATCTCAGAAATATGGAGGCATATCACAAGCAGTCCAAGCCTGCACTGGAGCTAATGTGCCAAGAAAAGGACATCCCTACTGCAGGAAAGAACAAGGAACAACTTATTGCTGATCTTGTGGAGTATGATGCCCGTGCAGAAGAGCTGAGTGACATGAGGCAAAGTCCTGCAGCTGGAACTGCCATCCAAGGACTGATATCTCCTGGGGAATGCAGCAACATTACTCCCCATCAGGACAGTACTCCACATGAGGCCTTGGACTCTTATATGCGGACTGCCTTACAATACCTTGGGAATGTGGATGCTAATATGAAACTCCAACTGCTTCTCCAGTACCAAACTGCTGAGAGAGGCACAGATACGAGCTGCAGAGAGAGAGGCCCAGGCACGAGCGGCAGAGAGAGAGGCCCAGGCACAAGCCGCAGAATGAGAGGCACGAGCCGCTGAGAGAGAGGCGGCAGAAAGAGAGGCCCAGCGAAGGCATGATCGGAAGGTTCTGAGGCTGAGAGGAGATGCTTCATCCGCACGGAGTGATGTGCAGGATCAAGGAGACCACAAACCCCACTTGGAACATTTCCCCATGTTGGAGAAAGATGGTGATCTGGATGTGTTCCTGAGGGAATTTGAAAAGGTTTGCCGGCAGTTCCATCTACCTAAGGAACAGTGGGGATGATATCTAACCCCACGGCTGCGAGGGAAAGCTCTGGATGTATTTGCTTCGCTTCCCTCTGAGAGTGACCAGGACTATGAGGCAATAAAATCTGCCCTGCTAAAAAGTTTTAATCTGACTCCAGAGGCTTATCGGAAAAAGTTTTGGACTTTGCAACAAAGTGCCACAGAAAGCTGCACTCAGCATGCAGGTCAGCTAAGGACTGCATTCAGGCTATGGACTTGGGGCCTACAAGTCACTCCCTATGAGGCCCTGGAGGACTTGATGGTCCTGGATCAGTTTCTCCAAACACGGAGCTTTGAAGCCAGAGAGTGGATATTGGACCGCAAGCCCAAGACAGCAACGGAAGCAGCAGAACTTGGAGATGACTTCGCCAACAACCGGGCACCGGCAGCAAAGCGTGGATCTGCACAAGCCGGAGCAAGTACCTGGAGGGGAGCCACACACCCACAGAGGACCACCAGCAGCACCAAGCCAGCCGTAAAGTTCTTGCCATCAGCACCAAGAGCAACAGGAGCTACATTGGGTCAGGGGGACACCCGCCGGTGTTACAGATGCAACAATATTCGGCACCTGAGTGCCACTTGCCCCAACAAAGAGGATTCTCCACCAGCAGCTGGAGGACACACAGCCGTTCTTCTGGTGTCCGGAACGGTGGAGAAAAGAGCGGATAACCTGCAGAGTGTAACTGTGGGTGAACGGGTGACAGTGGGTTTGCGAGATTCTGGGGCCTCCTTTACCTTAGTGCGGCCTGAAGTGGTGGATACAGAGGACATCATCCCTGGAAGAACCATGGCTTTAAAAGGAATTGGAGGTGTGTGCTGTGCCCACGGTCCGTGTGTACCTGGATTGGGGTACAGGCAAAGGTTTGCGGGAGGTGGGGGTCTCTGAGGACATCCCTGTTAATGTTCTTCTGGGGAATGATTTGGGTCGGATGCTCTGTCATTTTCCTCCAGAGGACACTACCTGCACACCGGAAGGGCTAGGAGAGAGCCCTGTTCATTCTGAGGTACTGTGCGAGACTTTGGGAGACACTGCAAAATGTGCTTTATGTCCCAATTCTGTGAGCCTAAGAAGGATGAGGGATCAGCAGTGAGCGATATGTCCCAATCCTGTGAGCCTAAGGAGGAGGAGGGAAGGAGTGATAGCCCTGTGTATGATGCCTGTAACATTCTTATGTCTGGAACTGAGGGAGAGGAAGGTGGAGATGCTAGTCCACCCGGGAGAAATGTGCTCCCTGATGCCCCAAGATGGGGGTAGGGAAATGAGCATTTCCGGGGAGCTCTGCGCAGTGACCCTTCCCTTGAAGGGCTGAGACAACGTGCTGAACATACAGGTGTTGACACAGATGGGCATCGGGTATATTGGGAAAATTATATCTTGTACTGGGAGTCCCTTTCCAAAGGCCTGCTAGGGGCCCAGGAAAGAAAAAGGCAGCTTAATCAGGTACTAGGCCCCTTCAGTGCCATCTTTGCCTGGGAATGCATCAAGAAGAGAAATAGATGGTTAAGGGAGACAGATCTATCAGCCTGGAGGGCCAGATCTCTCTGTCTCCATCTTAAGGGGGACGTGTCAGGCCCAAGGCCTGATTATGGAAACATACCTGTGTTTTATTATTGCATCTGTGTATAAACTAAGACCTGCGGGGTGAGGGGTCATTCAGACGGTGTATCCTTTGTTTTTGTGTATTTCAGTCAATTGGGGCCTGTCTGCTGTTTTCCTCTTTTTGAAGTCAAAGGCCCTTTGAAGTAGCAGGATGTAAGGGGTCTCTGGTCCCATTTATGAGATAAGAGATGCCCCCCCCCCCCTGGTGGGACCAGAGGGGAGGGGGGAATGGAGTCCCTCCAAAAAGGAGATAGATATATTTAAAAACAATGCTAGACTAGAAGTTGGTTGCTAAGATCTGTGCCCCAAGCTGACAAGACCATCCTAAGAACAGCTGGAGACCCACTCTCGTGGACTGCTATACTATCATGCAGTAAGAACTTCATTTTTGCTTTCCGAACTTGATAAACTCTTTTTTTATATATTTTTATACCTGTATGTCATTTGTTTCTGTATTTTTATATAGTCAGCACTGTGATACCTTTTATCAGATTAAATGTTTAATTAATCAGCTCTGGTCTTTGATCTCTAAATATATGAGCTCACCTTTCTGAAGGCAGCTCGAGTGAAACACGTTTATCTAAGGGTTAATTTGGTGACTTGCTGGGACTAGTAGTGGATACCCAGAGGTCTGGCGGCTTTAACCCTTGCACCATCACACTCTCTCTAGCGTCTTGGCTGGACCGATAGGGTGTGATTGTGACACCACCTATAACTTTTTCATTTTTCCGTATGAGGGCTCATTTTTTGCACCGTCATCTGTACTTTTTATTGATGCCACATTTAAAAAACTAAAAAAATATAAAACTTTTAGATAATTTTTTATTTTTTGGAATAAAATGTGACAAAAAAGCAGTATTTTTTTTACTTTTTTTTATTTTTTAAGTTTGCACCGTTCACCGTACAGGATCATTAACATTATATTTTAAAAGAGCGGACATTTACGCATGTGGTGATACCAAATATGTTTATAAAAAAAATGTTACGCTTTTTGGAGGTAAAATGGGAAAAACGGACAATTTTCATTTTTATTGGGGGAGGGGATTTTTCCCTTTTTATTTTACTTTTTATTTTTACATTTTTCAACTATGTTTTTTTACACATTTTATGTCCCCATAGGGGACTATCTATAGCAATCATTTGATTGCTAATACTGTTCAGTGCTATGCATAGGACATAGCACTGATCAGTATTATTGACCAGAGCAGACCAGAGCAGGAGATGCTGGGAGATGGACGGAGGCAGGTGATTGGACCTCTGTCCGCCATTACAGATGATCGGATCGCCGCGGCAGCGCTGCGGGCGATCCGATCATCTATTTTAACATGCGCATTACCGCAGATGCCGTGATCTGTACTGCTGCTGATAGTAGCCGGAACCTGCCGTGTATGACACGAGCACGGCTCCGATGCTCGTGGTCATACACAGGACGTAAATGTACGTCCTGGTGCGCGAAGTACCGCCAAGCCAGGACGTACATTTACATCCGTGGTCGTTAAGGGGTTAAAATTGTATGTTGTTTACACTTTATATACCATTTACTGATATTATCATATTTTCATCATTACAAAAAAAAAGTTTTTCAGCAGAGTACCCCTTTAACCCCTTAAGGACCAGGCCATTTTACACCTTAGGACCAGAGCGTTTTTTTGAACATCTGACCACTGTCACTTTAAACATTAATAACTCTGGAATGCTTTTAGTTATCATTCTGATTCAGAGATTGTTTTTTCGTGATATATTCTACTTTAACATAGTGGTAATTTTTTGTGGTAAATTGCATCATTTCTTGGTGAAAAATTCCAAAATTTGATGAAAAAAAGGAAAATTTTGCATTTTTCTAACTTTGAAGCTCTCTGCTTGTAAGAAAAATGGATATTACCAAAAAAAATATTTTTATTCGCAAATACAATATGTCTACTTTATGTTTGCATCATAAAATTTATGAGTTTTTACTTTTGGAAGACACCAGAGGGCTTCAAAGTTCAGCAGCAATTTTCACATTTTTCACAAAATTTTCAAACTCACTATTTTTCAGGGACCAGTTTAGGTTTGAAGTGGATTTGAAGTATTAGAAATACCCCACGAATGACCCCATTATAAAAACTGCACCCTCCAAAGTATTCAAAATGACATTCAGTAAGTGTTTTAACCCTTTAGGTGTTTCACAAGAATAGCAGCAAAGTGAAGGAGAAAATTCACAATCTTCATTTCTTACACTCGCATGTTCTTGTAGACCCAATTTTTGAATTTTTGCAAGGGGTAAAAAGGAGAAAATTTTTACTGGTGTTTGAAACCCAATTTCTCTCGAGTAAGCACATACCTCATATGTCTATGTTAATTGTTTGGCGGGCGCAGTAGAGGGCTCAGAAAGGTAAGGAGCGACAAATGGTTTTTGGGGGGGCATGTCACCTTTAGGAAGCCCCTATGGTGCCAGAAAAGCAAAAAAAAAAAAACACATGGCATACCATTTTGGAAACTAGACCCCTTGTGGAACTTAACAAGGGGTAAACGTAACCTTAACGGAGTAGTCCAGTGGTGACTCAGTGGTGAACAACTTATCCCCTATCTTAAGGATAGGGGATAAGTTGCAGATCGCGGGGGGTCCGACTGCTGGGGCCCCCTGCGATCTCCTGTACGGAGCCCCGACAGCCCGCGGGAAGGGGGCGTGTCGACCTCCGCATGAAGCGGCGGCCGACACGCCCCCTCAATACAACTCTATGGCAGAGCCGAAGTGCTGCCTTCGGCAATCTCCGGCTCTGCCATTGAGATGTATTGAGGGGGCGCCGCTTCGTGCAGGTGTCGACACCCGCTATCTGGCCGGAGAGCCTGGCCCTGTACAGAGAGATCGCAGGGGGCCCCAGCGGTCGGACCCCCCGCGATCTCAAACTTATCCCCTATTCTTAGGATAGGGGATAAGTTTTTCACCATTGGACTACCCCTTTAATACCCCACAGGTGTTTCACAACTTTTGCATATGTAAAATAGTGTTGAGCGGCATAGGCCATATTCGAATTCGCAAATATTCGTGAATATATGGACGAATATTCGTCATATATTCGCTAAATTCACATATTCGTAATATCCTCGTTTTATTTTCGCAAATGCGAAAATTCGCGTATGCGAAAATTAACATATGCGAAAATTAGCATATACAAAATTAGTATAAGCGAAAATTCGCAAATGCAAAAAATTGCATATGCACATTTTCGCATATGCGAAAATTCGCACACCAGTATCACACAGTAGTATTAGAGCCTTCTTTACACCACACAAGCTGGAAGCAGAGAGGGATGATCACTGTGAAAAAAAAAAAAAACGATTATTCGTATTATGAATATATAGTGCTATATTCGCAAATATTCGCGAATTCGCGAATATGTGATATTCGCGATTAAAATTCGAATTGCGAATATTCGCGAGCAACACTAATGTAAAATGCTTGTTTTCCCAAAAATTTTACATTTTTAAAAAAGGGTAATAGCAGAAAATACCCCCCAAAATTTGAAGCCCAATTTCTCCCGATTCAGAAAACACATCATATGGGGGTGAAAAGTGCTCTGCTGGCGCACTACAGGTCTCAGAAAAGGAGTAGTCACATTTGGCTTTTTGAAAGCAAATTTTGCTCTGGGGGCATGCCGCATTTAGGAAGCCCCTATGGTGCCAGAACAGCAAAAAAAAAATACATGGCATACCCTTTTGGAAACTAGACCCCTCGGGGAACGTAACAAGGGGTAAAGTGAACCTTAATACCTCACAGGTGTTTCACTACTTTTGCATATGTAAAAAAAAAATGCTTGGTTTCCCAAAAATTTTACATTTTTAAAAAGGGTAATAGCAGAAAATACCCCCCAAAATTTGTAACACAATTTCTCCCGAGTACGGCGATACCCCATATGTGACCCTAAACTGTTGCCTTGAAATACGACAGGGCTCCAAAGTGAGAGCGCCATGCACATTTGAGGCCTAAATTAGGGACTTGCATAGGGGTGGACATAGGGGTGTTCTACGCCAGTGATTCCCAAACAGGGTGCCTCCAGCTGTTGTAAAACTCCCAGCATGCCTGGACAGTCAATGGCTGTCTGGCAATACTGGGAGTAGTTGTTTTGCAACAGCTGGAGGCTCCGTTTTGGAAACAGTGGCGTACCAGATGTTTTTCATTTTTATTGGGGAGGGGGGCTGTGTAGGGGTAGTGTGTATATGTAGTGTTTTTTACTTTTTATTTTGTGTTAGTGTAGTGTTTTTAGGGTACAGTCACACGGGCGGGGGTTCACAGTAGTTTCTCGCTTGCAGTTTGAGCTGCGGCAGAAAATTTGCCACAGCTCAAACTTGCAGCCAGGTACTTACTGTAAACCTCTGCCCATGTGAGTGTACCCTGTGCGTTCACATTGGGGGGGGGGGCATCCAGCTGTTGCAAAACTGCAACTCCCAGCATGTACGGTCTATCAGTGCATGCTGGGAGTTGTAGTTTTGCAACAGCTGGAGGCATACTACTTTGGCTGGGAATGCTGGGGATTTTAGTTATGTAACAGCTGGAGACACAGTGGTTTGCTACTTAACTCAGTGTTTCACAACCAGTGTGCCTCCAGCTGTTGCAAAACTACAACTACCAGCATGTCTGGTGCATGCTTGGAGTTGTAGATTTCAACAGCTGGAGGCACACCGGTCATGAAACACTGAGGAGGCTGTCACTCACCCAACTCCTGATCCACGCTGCAGGTCAGTCCCTCGCCGCCGCTGCTCCTGGGGCCCCGATCCCAACATTGACGCCGGGGATCGAGGTCCACAGCTCCCGGGGTCCCGCACCCGTTCACGTCCTCCGGAAGAGGGGCTGACCGGGTTGCGGGAGTGACACCCGCAGCAGGTGCCCTGATTGGTCGGCCGGTAAACCGGCCGACGAATCAGGGCAATCGTGAGGTGGCACCAGTGCCACCTCCCCCCTGCTGGCCATGGCCCCGATCAGCCAGTAATTCCGGTTCACCGGGTCACTGGAGACCCGATTGACCCGGAATCCGCCGCAGATCACTGGGCTGAATTGTCCAGCGATCTGCGGCCATCGCCGACATGGGGGGTCATCATGACCCCCCTGGGCGATATGCCCCGATGCCGCTCCAGATGGCTGCGGGGGGCCGGGAAAGCACATGACGTTCTCATACGTCATGTGTCCTTAAGGACTCGGAAATGGAGAAGTATGAGAACGTCATGTGTCCTTAAGGGGTTAAGAGCTGTGGCGTGAGGTCAATGGAGTACCTGTAGCTGGACATCTGGCTTCTAGCCCAATGTTGTACAAAATGGTTGTTTCTAATGGTTTGTTTAGACACTGTTCCATGCCCTAGGCTTAGTATCATACCATCACCAGCATTAAGTGTGTTGGTAGGTGGATGCCAGAATCCATGGATGCCAGATGCCATTGTGGTACTTGTGACCGTTTGCAGGCATCCTCCATTGTATGCAATTTTTGCTGGGGATATCGCCCTTAGCAACGGTTTACAAGTGCAGGACCTCCGCCCCAGCAAAGGTGCACAACTGCACTTGGGGTTGAGTTTCCTGCTATAACCATGTTCATGTAAATATAAGCCGATATGTCTTTGCTTAAGGCTTATACTAATGCACCCTTTTATCTTGCTGGGTAGCATTAGGGTTTCACCTGTGAGGCCTGCTATAAATGAACCAACCAGGGGTGGGGCTTGTCTCCTCCCTCCCATTGTATGTGTGCCTAGTCCACACTGGAGGTGACTGAGGAGCAATCTGCAGGTCGGACCTATGGCTGCCGTATTTTGGTTCCTGGTTTTATTTATCTGGCCAGGTAGGTTAGCGGATAGGGGTTGAGCACCTTGTATCACCTTAGATCACGTCAATGTAATTGTCAGAATCCAGTTTAGTTTAATATGCTGTTTTAGAGTGCTAGATCTTTCCCATTTCTTCTTTTCTGACCTAATATATCAGCACTACTGCTGACCCTGCACCCTCCTGCAAATATCCTCTGATGAGGTTATTTCAATAAATATTGCTGAGGTACAGTAACCAGCAACTGTTGTAAAATAGATTATAACCAATTAGAAAAATAAAACAAACAATAAAACAAGTGTACAGCATTAAGGTATTTAGTCTATAGTTGTTATTCCTCTTGCCTTAAAGCTGAGTAACGTATAGGTTCCCTCTGCTATGAAGTCAAAGCTTATCCTTAATGTGCATAAGGTGCCCCCATCATTCTCTTCAAATACCACTTCATCGAGGCAAAAGGGGTCACAGTCTGGTGGATCAGGACAAATAAGAGATTGTAAACCTCTCCCAAATATGACAGAAAGTTTCATTCCAAATTGTGGGCACTTCAGTTCTTTCAAGGAACAATGTGTCCCTTGTCTGAGATATAATGATTTTAATTGGTGGGAGTGTTGGATATATCCACTCATTCAGAATGGCCTTCTTGGTTATGACACAGATGCCTTGTGGAAGTACCAGTCTCTATATTTCTACATATGTCCTAAAAAGTCATTGTGCAGGCATAGGAGCTGTGTCTGTATAATTATTGCATGAGCCCCAGTGTGACTTCCAACTGAGCTCCTGTTCTAATGGCCCGGATTAAAGCAAGCTCTAAGCCAGGCCTTTTAACCTATTAGATTCTCTGGTCAATAGTGGCCGTGGCATCTAGGTCAGTGATGGCAAACCTATGACACGCGTGCCAGAGGTGGCACGCCGAGCCCCCTCTGTAGGCACGCGGCCATAGTTCGCCATGGATGCCTTTTGAAGCACTCCAACAGCGCCGGACTTCCGCTATGCTACCTGGAAGACTGGAGGAGGAATCGGAAAAGATCTGTCCTCCTGCGAGCAGGCTGTGTGGAGCGTTGCTGCGCCACACAGCATTCTGCGTGGAAGAAACCATAGTTACCACTTGACCGCCAGGGCTGGCTGTGTCCCCGCCCCCCCCCCCCCCTCCTTCTCCAAAGGTAAGAAGAAGAGAGGGGGGGGGGGGAATAACTGTTAAAAATAAATGAATGAGCATTTCTAAATGTATTGTGGTGTCCCGGTACAGGACCTGGTCCTGTCCCTATCTAAAGTCCCCTCAGCTAGAGTCCCTCTATTTCCACAGGGCTCTCCTGCAGGGCTTGCCCCTTGGTCGCCTCATAGAAATGTATTTTTGTATAGTGTAAAAATATATAGGACCTACCCAGGTCATGTGGTATATGATAATGGTTGTATAAATGTTTAGGACCTTCCAGGGTCATGTGATAATGTCATGTGATGTACCCAGAGATCTCTGGGTTCAGGACTTACAGGCTTTGCAGCTAATGGGATTGGTCCAGCTCCCCTTGTATATAAGGGGCTGTAGTCACTAAATCCCCTCTCTTCCTGCTGGACACCAAAGCAAGCACAATCCACAAATCAGCATATCTTCATTCATCTTAACTAGGCCAAAGCCTAAAGAACCAGCAGCCACTAAAACTGTGATTTATAAAGCTCAACCTACAAATCCTGTGTGACTACTATTCTACTCAAATCTTATAATTAGTAGCACAGTGGCCTGCTAAAAGCTACAAGTCCCAGCAAAGCCTGTGAGGAACCTGCATCCTGGTTGCCTCAAGAGAAACTGTATAATTGTAAAGACTGTATTGTATCTCGTAAAATCTGCTGTGGACATTCCGTTTATTATCCCTGCCGTTTGTGGGCCGGTTGGTGGCAGGATCTCTAATACTAAGCAAACCTCACCCTGGCATTATTACAGGTAAGGGTTAATAGCACCAGACCCTGTAATATCATTGCAACACCCCAGACACAACAGTATTAAAAATAATCTGCAGCACCCCTAACCCCCCCCCCCACACACACACACAGCACCCCTACCCCCACACACACAGCACCTACCCCACACAGCACACCATCCCCCATACACCCACATAAACACAGCAGACACCCACACACATAACCCCTCAAACACATGCACACAGCACCCCTCAAACACACAGCACCGCACACACACACACAGCACCCCTCAAACATACACACAGCACCCCCATACACAGCACCTCTCACACACACAGCACCCCCACACACAGCACCTCATACAATTTCAGTCTGGTATGTAATCATATCACAAGTTGAGTATCCCCTTGTACGCATCTTTGGCACAGTTTACATGTAGCTTTGGTGTAGCTGGACGATCAGAAACCTGCAGAAAAATGCAAGTCTATTGACATACATGCAAAGCTGCACTAAAATCGGATGTAATTCTGATGTAAACTGTGCCAGAGCAGCATGTAGGATGTGTGCAAACTGCAGGTGGATAGGAGGGAATAGGTGCTTATTAAGGTGATGCACCACCAACCACCAGTACGTTTTCTTTACTAGAATTTATGTTTTTTCAATTAAAAAAAACAAGCTTGGAACTCTGTTGTTGTGTTCTTCTTTTACAACAAAAGATGTTAATTAGTTATGGCAACTGTATGAGTTGTTTTTTTCTAAACTTAAGCCTCAGTATTCTGATTTAATTGCTGTGCTGGCAGTTTGAGGGAAAAAAAGTTGGCGTGCATTATTGCCAGCGCACCTTCTGCTGATGTTCAGTCCAGTCAGAGCCAGTGTCCAGATCTGGAGGCCTCGAGCCTAAATTACAGCCACAAGTCAGTAAGTCAAGTCATCTCTTTCTGCTGTCACTATCTTCAGTCAAGTCCATTATAGTCAGCATGGCTGTGCTAAATTCTGTCAAGTCACTGCAAGTCCCAGCAAGCTGCGAGGTCCCTCACCTTACCCCTAACCTGAAAAAATAAAGCTCCTATGTGCAGAACCAGTTAGTAAGCAAGATAAAGAAATTTGGTGCTCATATACGCTAACTTTCTCAGGTTTGGTGTTAAGCGGCATAGACCATATTCGAATTTGCGAATATTCATCATATATGCGCATATTCGTAATATTCTCGTTTTATTTTTGCATATGCGAAAATTCGCGTATGCGGAAATTAGCATATACAAGAATTAGCATAAGCGGAAATTAGCATATGCAAATTTTCGCATGCCAGTCTCACACAGTAGTATTAGAGCCTTCTTTACACCACACAAGCTGGAAGCAGAGAGGGATGATCACTGTGATGTGTACTGTGGAAAAAAAACGAATATTCGTAATTACGAATATATAGTGCGATATTCGCGAATAAAATTCGCATTGCGAATATTCGCGAGCAACACTACTCAGGTTGTGCAGAGTAAGGAAAAACACTCAAAAGCGCAGATCACCTAAGATATTCAAGGCTGCAGCAGACTTCCCACGCTGGCTTAGCGTGCAACGGGTGCATGGAGAACACACAGGAAAATCTTGGAATTTGGCCTCCGCGTTGCCAGTGGAAGGATGATTGAAAACTTGACCATGAAGGTAAGATGAAATATTTTTATTATAAATACACAACATGTTTCTGGACCGAGTTGGTCCTTTCATCAGGCGTGCATCACATAACCCTTTCAACCCAAGTCAGGAGCATGAGGTATACCACAAACATATAAAGAGGTACTCCGGTGGAAAACTTGTTTTTTTAAAATGAACTGGTGCCAGAAAGTTAAACAGATGTGTAAATTACTTCTATTAACCCCTTCCCCCTACAGGACGCATGCATACGTCCTGTGCAGGCTCCCGCGATATAACGCGGAGTCACGCGGTGACCCCGTGTCATATCATGTTGGTCCTGGTGACCATCAACAGCCGGGACCTGCGGCTAATACCGGACATCACCAATCGTGGTGATGCCCAGTATTAACCCTTCAGACGTGGCAATCAAAGTTGATTGCCACGTCTAAAGTGAAAGTAAACATTGCCGGTTAGCTCAGTGGTGCTGGTCAGCACTGCCGCGTTGAAATCGCGGCATCCCCACCAGCTTGCAGGACACCAGGAGAATCCTTACCTGCCTCCTGTGTGTCCAATCGCCGAATGACTGCTTCGTGCCTGAGATCCAGGCAGGAGCAGTTGAGCGGCGATAACCCTGATAAATGCCAGGCTATTGCCTGGCAGTGATCAGTGTAGGAAATCAGTATGTGCAATGTTATTGCCCCCTATGTGGGCTATAACATTGCAAAAAGAAAGTGAAAATAAAGTGTTAATAAATGTGATTTAACCCCTTCCCTAATAAAAGTCAGAATCACCCCCCTTTTCCCATAAAAAAACTATGTAAATAAAAATAAACATATATGATATTGATGCATGCGTAAATGTCCGAATTATAAAAATATATTGTTAATTTGACCACACGGTCAATGGCGTACATGTAAAAAAATACAATAAAATATTAGCGTATTTTTGGTCACTTTTTATACCATAAAAAAAATTATTAAAAGCGAGTAAAAAGTCCAATCAAAACAAATATGGTACCGATAAAAACTTCAGATCACAACGCAAAAAATGAGCTCTCATACATCCCTATATGCAGAAAATTTTTTATGTTATAGGGGTCAGAAAAGGACATTTTGAAACGTATAAATTTTTCTGCATGCAGTTATGATTTTTTCCAGAAGTACAACAAAATCAAACCTATATAAGTAGGGTATAATTTTAACCGTATGGACCTACAGAATAAAGATAAGGTGTAATTTTTTCCGAAAACTGCGTAGAAATGGAAGCCCCCAAAAGTTACAAAATGATGTTTTTTTTCTTCAATTTTGTTGCACAATGATTTTTTTTTTCCATTTTGCTGTGGATTTCTGGGTAAAATGAATGTCACTGGAAAGTAGAATTGGTGGCGCAAAAACGAAGCCATATATGTTATTTTAGGTGGAAAATTTAAAGGGTTATGATTTTTAAAAGGTAAGGAGGAAAAAACAAAAGTGCACAAATGCTATGTCCTTAAGGGGTTAAAAAATCTTTACCATTCCAGTACTTTTTAGCAGCTGTATGTTACAGAGGAAATTCTATTATTTTTGAATTTCTTTTTTGTCTTGTCCACAGTGCTCTCTGCTGGCACCTGTTGATTTAAATAAATGTTTTCCACCGGAATAACCCTTTAAAGGGCTCTTTCTGCTACTCTGGTTCTGCTCCTTTCCAATCCACTTTCTGTGTGGTTCAATACTGTAATCTCTTGGTCCAGTCCCCTAACAAGACAAAAATAAAAGGGCACAACACATATTTGTAAAATTTGTCAATGGCAAGCAGCAAAAATGTGAAAATAAGCAAGGCTTAAAGGGGTTCTCCACCATAAAGTGATTTTAGTACTAACCTGCCAGACAGTAATGGACATGCTTTGGAAGGATCTGGGCTTGTCTTCAGGCTAAATGGCTATGTTGTGAGATTTTCATAACACTGAGGATATCTCCTGCTATGTTCATTCTCTCAAACTACACATCCCATAACTCCTTGTTTGTAAGTGTAAAGCCACTTTCTTACCTCCCATACATCAGCCACCCCACCCATTGAAACACAAATGAGCTACACTCCATTCAAAAGACCAGTGTTTTGTTACCAGGGTGCCTCCAGCTGTTGCAAAATGATCTCTCTCCCACGCAGTGTTCGCTTCACCTATTAAAGAAGGACAGGGAAATCCCAAGACCTGAGTAATTTTGTATGCTGTTAAAAGTAAATATTGGGGCGAAAATCACAGAAGAATTGCAAGACCACCGTCACGCACAGGTACAGACACTATAATATAAACTACACTAACTTTACAGCCTCTGTAGCATAGTCAAATAAAACAAATTCCTGGAATACCCCTTTAAAATAAAGTGGTCAGGGCTTTGCACAAAGGGCCTCCCACATATGCTTAATTTAATAATATTATACAGTAGCTGGAATCTATGTCAGCCCCAAGCCCATATAGATTTCTAAGGCTGCTGTCACTCAAGTCTCTTGGAACAAAGTCATGTACAGTTCTCAGCTATCAATCGCAGCTTTATAGACATTGAATTGATCGGCTGCATGCATGCCCAATTCATCGAACCATCCTGGGTTGATACTAGGGTGCCAGTTCACAGAATTGCAGGGGGCCCCAGTAATTGAGCCTCCTGTGAAAAACACTTATCCCTTAAAGGGGTATTCCGGGCAAAAACATTTTATCCCCTATCCAAAGGATAGGGGATAAGATGTCTGATCGCCGGGGACCCGCTGCTGGGAACCCCCCCGTGATCTCCCTGCAGCACCCACATTCAATGTGGGTGCTGAATCTCCAGTTTCGGAAACCTCTGGTTTCACGCCCCCTCCCATAGACATGAATGGAGGGGGCGTGGCGTGACATCACATCCCCAGTCCCGGAAAGTCCCGGAGGTTTCCGAAACTGGAGATTCAGCACCCGCATTTAATGCGTTTGCTGCAGGGAGATCACGGGGGGGGGGGGGGTGCTCAGCAGCGGGCCCCCCACGATCAGACATCTTATCCCCTCCTTTGGATAGGGGATAAAATGTTTTTGCCCGGAATATCCCTTTAACCTATGTTTTATACGTTGGAGTGAGGGGAGGGCACCCGAACATTGCCAAGTGCTAGTCCATTAACAATGGATGTGTGGAGCACTCCCTTTATTGCAGGGGACATTTAACCTCTGTTCTGGTCAATGGCAGTGGTCCCAGCAGTAAGACCCCTCTAATCACCAGTTATCCCTTATCCATTTAAGTCTAAATTGTAGGGTTCCCTTTTAAGGTTGGAGTGCTATCCATTTTGGCAAAGTATCAAAAGTCTCCAGTGCAGAATCCTTGCTTAGGTGAACACTCCCCTGGACAACAATACTGGCCACCAATGACAGTTCAGTGACCCAGCGGACAGTGCAGTAGAAGATCCTTACACTTGCTAAAAACTTACTTCACATACTGTGTAATATACCCAAAACCTTGAAAGTGACCATTGTTACCACATAATCTATGATATTCGGTTCACATGTCAGAAATTTGTATATAATGTCTGTTTGAGGTACTGCTAAGGCTCGGAGGTGGACAGAGATGCCAAACACTTGGCAGAAAAACAGAGACTCAAGTATAAGTATAACACATGTTGCTCCTGGAATTTCTGCCATCCATAAATAAAGTTCACATTCCTTGAATACATTTGGTGGAATTTTACTGTTGGTTTTACCATTGATGTTTCAGATACACTAGAGTCAATTTAGCACAAATTTACCATGTAGGTGTCATGTTATGTTGTGTTCCAAAATTCTTTTCAACTCTGTTTATAACTGTTTCATAAGGAAAAATAAAAAAATAACTGTAAAAACAGCTCAGCTAGGAGCCTCCATCTCTACAAGGTCTGGACAAGGTACTTTGGTGCCCTAGGCATTCTGCCCCCCCCCCCTTTTCCCTCATCAACCAGTCTAAAATACATTACACTAAAATCTGTGAACCATGAGGGGCATTCATCAATTCTGCTCTCCTTTTTATCCTATTTTAGTAATGAAAAGTTTTTGAACTCCCCGCTCCCAATTTATCAAATGTTGCACGCTGCTTGATGAATTTCCCGGCTCCTACACCCATGCTATCCCTTTAAACTGCTTTCCATGGCTGATGTTACCTGGCGTGAGTTTCCGTGTAAATCCCAGTGCTGCAACTTTTTTGCGACTTTAAAGGGGTACTCTGGCGCTTAGACATCTTATCCCCTATCCCCTATCCTGCCGCTGGGGACCCCCGTGATCTTGCACGCCGCACCCCGTTAAAATCAGTCCCCGGAGCATGTTCGCTCCGGGTCTGATTACTGCCGATCACGGGTCCGGAGCGTTGTGACGTCAAGGCTCCGCCCCGTGTGACGTCACGCTCCACCCCCCCTCAATGCAAGCCTATGGGAAAATCCACAGCATGTCTGCTACAGAAAATCCACAGCATGTCTGCTACATGTGGCCTACCCTCAGGTAGGTCAATCTTTTACATCAGAATTTGTATACCAAAACTAGGAGTTGGTCCAAAACACAGGTGCAAATCTTTCTATTATCTTCTCCTTTGATTTTCTGTGTGTGTAAAGACATTTTTCACAAAAGCATATTATGGACACAGTTTTTCTTAGGAATCTAAGGCGGGTTTCACATGGCAGTAATGTGGTCAAGCATAAGGTAACAGAAATGAAAAATGTTATCTACAGAATGTATACAAATACTAGTATACAAATGTCTAGCATACAACTAATACAATGTTCTGGGGAGAAGTGTTTAAAGGGGTTCTCCACCATAAAGTGATTTTAGTATGTACCTGGCAGACAGTAATGGACATGCTTAGGAAGGATCTGCGCTTGTCTTGGGGCTAAATGGCTATGCTGTGAGATTACCACAATACTATGGCTAGCTTTTTGTGAACTGGTATTTCCTGTTTGATTTTTTATTTTATTTTTTTACTACAAATCCCATAATTCCCTTTTCCTCCCTCCCACACATCAGCCACCCCACCCATTGAAACATAAATGAGCTGCACCCATTCAAAAGACCTGTGAGTTTCAATCAGGGTGCCTACAGCTGTGGCACTAGTTGCAGATTGATCTCTCTCCCACCAAGCAATCGCTTCACCTACTGAAGCAGACAGGCTCCCTGTCATCAGCTGACTAGTAAGTCAAGTCTCGGCCGCATTGCCACCTGGGAAAAATCTGAGACAACAGTCATTTTGTATGCTGTTAAAAATAAATATTGGGTTGAAAATCACATAAGACTTGTGAGAAAACCGTCACACACAGGTACAGACACTATATTATGAACTACACTAACTTTACAGCCCCTGTAGCATAGTCAAATAAAATAAATTCCTGAAATGCCCCTTTAAATGCCAAGGGACCCCAGTAGCCAAGGCATTGGGCAGAAAGACTCAGGCAACCCAATCCGCCATTGTTGTATCTAATCATGTATAGAATATTGCCTGCATAGTCAAAATGTTGTGTTATGTATAGTCAATTATTATGCATAGTCGAGTATTACCCAACGCATAGTTATAGATCCTTAAGTAAAGTTATCAGTACTAGTCTTAGTCCTTATTAATCCTGATCTTAGCTGAGCAACAAAAAGCAGAACATGTATGTGTGGTGTCCCGGTACCGAATCTAGTTCTGTACCATCCTTAAGTCCCCTCAGGAAGAGTCCATTAGGTCCACAGGGCTCTCCTGCAGGGCTTCCCCCAGGTTATGTTATATTACGTGTATTGTATAAATGCCATGTGTATTTATTATGTTCATTTAATGCAATTGTTCATTTGTATAAAGTTGTACAAAGTGTATAGAGTGTTGCTCATGGTACCCCAGGCAACTAGCAACCAATGGGCTTTAGTCCAGCCCCCTAATATATAAGGGGCTGTAGTGTCTTAATTCTCTCTCTTAGTTCCTGGTATTGAAGAAAGCACAAAGTCCTGTACTATCCAAATTCATCTCATCTAGGCCAAAGCCTAAAGACCAGCAGCCACTTCTAAGCTGTAACTCAAAACTACTTCTACAAATCAAGTACCTACTGTCAAGCTCAAGTTATATCAGTAGTACAGTGGCCTGCATAATTAATACAATAACTACAAGTCCAGGCCAGCCTGCGAGGTTCCCTGTGTCCCGGTTACCTCTGTGGAAACTGCATAACTGTAAAGACTGTTTCCTGCATATTACGTTACTTCAGATCCTTGCTGTGGACCTTCATTCATTGCATGCCGTTATTGGGCTGGTTGTTGGTGGTGCCCTATACCAAAACAACCACATCCTGGCGTCAAGAACACTAAGGGTTTAACAACATCTTGCCCCTGGGGTTAATACCACCAGATCCTGCTACATCCATTGCAATACCCCGTGGTCACCACATATGGACATTATGGGCAATTATACAGAGACTCTTATGTTGTCAGTTTTTCAAATAAAAAAACAAACAGCCTGGAAATGGACGTTAATGGCAATGCCCCAGTATAGAACATAGTCCTGTACTTCACTTAGGCCCTGTCAGGTTCAATGCCCTGGGGGCTCTCCTGCAGTGTCTCCCCCATAATGAAGTTAGTGTTACTATGTCTAGTCAGTACAAGGTTATGTGTATATAAAGTATAAAGGACCTTTAGAGGACCAATGTAAATGTCTAAAGGACCTTTGGAGTAATCACATGTTATGTTATCACATGTTACCCAGAGAGCACCATTTAAACACATGACCTGCAGCTTGACCAATGGGATTCTTGCCCAGCCCCCCTTTATAAGAGGCGGAGCCATTACAATCTCTCTGCTGAGGAACAGCAAAGCACAGACATCACAGTTCCTGTGTCCAGTACACCTGGAGGCCACAAAGCCTGCACACCAGCCACATTGTCAGTAAATCAACTCATCTATGTCTGCTGTCTCTACCAAAGTCAAGTCACTAAGTCAATTATAGTCAGAGTGGCTGTATTGAAGCCTGACCCAAAAGTACTGCAAGTCCCAGCAAGCTGCAAGGCCCTTTCTGTGTTACTGGTGGACTCTCTGGGAATCTGGCCTAACTGTAAAGACTTTAACAACTGTCTAACCTCAGTAAAGCTACTGTTAACCCTTACCTGGTCTTGGACTATTATTGCCCTGCCTAACCTTGGGATAGCGGTAAGTCAAAATTAGAAGTGGAACCTACAGACAAAAAATAAGGCTGGGTTTACACACAGTATTTTGTTCAGTATTTTTTTATTCAAAACCAGGAGTGGATCCAACACAGAGAAAAACTATAAAGTGACGATTTGCACATTTTTCTGTGTTTTGGATCCACTTTTAAAATTCTAACCATAACACTGCTGTGTGAAACCAGGCCATGCCCTTAGGAAAAACCACGCCTTAAAAAACATAGTTGCCGGTTTTTCCATTGTATGAACTTGGCCTTATGTACATCACTTTATTCATTTTAGTCATTAATATTGGCACAGTACCGACGTACACCTGTTCAAAAGCTTGTTAACACAAATAGCTAATCAGCCATTTAAAGGGGCACTCCACAGGCCAGCCTTTTGGCTGCATTCGGAACTAATGTTCCGAATGCTGTGCGCACGCTGCGGGGGTCGGTCATACCCCCTCATGACATCAGGCCACTCCCCCTCAATGCAAGTGTTTCGGAACTAAATGTTCCAAACTCAGCCAGAAGGCTGGCTAGTGGAGTACCCCTTTAATGCATTTAGACATGTAGATGTGGTCAAGGCAACTTGCTAAAGTTTAAACCAAGCATTAGAATAGGGGAAAAAAGTGGATTGGTCAGAAAAAGAAGTATTCACAGAAGTATTCACAATCACTGTTGGTGAATTTTAAATACTGTAAGTATTAAAATTTCACCAACAGTGATTGTGAATACTTCTATAACCTCAGAATACTTCAGATAACCTAATCTGAATATTTTTTTATGTTTTTTGCTATTTTATTCTACATATTATTGTTATTTTTATACTAGCATAATAAAAGCTAAGTTTTAAGGTTCCCTGTACAATCACTATTTTTCTATTACTTTTTTCTGGGAGACCTAATTTACCTATCTAGTAATATCAGTGCCCCATATTAGTACAGGTACTACAGTCCATGCTGGGTGTAGTAGTACTACCTTAAAAATAAAAAAGAGAAAAAAAAAAGAGAAACACACATACACACTGTCACGATTCGGATGGCTGGAGGTGGATCCTCTGTGCCAGAGAGGGATTGGCGTGGACCGTGTTGGTGGACCGGTTCTAAGTTGCTACTGGTATTCACCAGAGCCCGCCGCAAAGCGGGATGGTCTTGCAGCGGCGGTAGCAACCAGGTCGTATCCACCAGCAACGGCTCAACCTCTCTGACTTCTGAAGATAAGCGCGGTACAAGGGAGAAGACAAGAGCAAGGTCGGACGTAGCAGAAGGTCAGGGCAGGCAGCAAGGATCGTAGTCAGGGGCAACGGCAGGAGGTCTGGAACACAGGCTAGGAACACACAAGGGAACGCTTTCACTGGCACAATGGCAACAAGATCCGGCGAGGGAGTGCAGGGGAAGTGAGGTATAAGTAGGGAGTGCACAGGTGAACATACTGATTAAGCCTGCTGCGCCAATCAGTGGCGCAGTGGCCCTTTAAATTGCAGAGACCCGGCGCGCGCGCGCCCTAAGGTGCGGGGCCGCGCGCGCAGGGACAAGACAGATGGGGAATGGGTCAGGTACGGGAGCCGGGATGCGCATCGCGAGCGGGCGCCTCCCGCATCGCGAATCGCATCCCGGCAGGGAGTGGTATTGCAGCGCACCCGGTCAGCAGGTCTGACCGGGGCACTGCAAATGAGAGGATGCTGCGAGCGCTCCGGGGAGGAGCGGGGACCCGGAGCGCTCGGCGTAACAGTACCCCCCCCCCCCTTGGGTCTCCCCCTCTTCTTGGGGCCTGAGAACCTGAGGATAAGACTTTTGTCTAGGATGTTGTCCTCAGGTTCCCAGGATCTCTCCTCTGGGCCACAGTTTTCCTAATCCACTAAAAAAAATCTTTTACCTCTGACAGTCTTGAAGGCCAGAATCTCCTTCACGGAAAAGACGTCAGATGAACCGGAAACAGGAGTGGGAGAGACAACTTTGGGAGAGAAGCGGTTAATGATGAGTGGTTTAAGGAGAGAGACATGGAAGGCATTGGGAATACGGAGAGAAGGAGGAAGAAGGAGTTTGTAAGAGACAGGGTTAATCTGGCACAAGATTTTGAAAGGACCAAGATAGCGTGATCCCAGTTTGTAACTGGGGACACGAAAGCGGACATATTTAGCGGAGAGACATACCTTGTCTCCGGGAGCAAAAATGGGGGGAGTTCTTTTTTTATCAGCAAATCTTTTCATCCGGGATGAAGCCTGTAAAAGAGAATTTTGGGTTTCTTTCCATATGGTGGAAAGATCACGAGTCACTTCATCCACAGCGGGCAAACCAGAGGGCAAGGGAGTAGGGAGGGGAGGAAGAGGGTGACGGCCGTACACCACGAAAAGTGGGGATTTAGCAGAAGATTCGGAGACTCTGAAGTTGTATGAGAATTCGGCCCATGGTAGAAGATCTGCCCAGTCATCCTGGCGGGAGGAAACAAAATGCTGTAAATAGTCACCCAGGACCTGATTAATTCTTTCTACTTGCCCATTGGATTGGGGATGATAAGAAGAAGAGAAGTTTAATTTGATCTTGAGCTGTTTACAGAGGGCCCTCCAGAATTTAGACAAGAATTGGACGCCTCTATCCGAGACGATATGCGTGGGCAAACCGTGAAGGCGAAAAATGTGTACAAAAAATTGCTTTGCCAACTGAGGCGCTGAAGGAAGACCAGGAAGAGGAATAAAATGTGCCATCTTGGAAAATCGATCAACGACCACCCAAACAACTGTGTTGCCACGGGATGAGGGCAAGTCCGTAATAAAGTCCATACCAATCTGTGACCAAGGCTGTTCAGGAACAGGCAGAGGATGAAGGAGACCAGCAGGCTTCTGGCGAGGAGTCTTATCTCGGGCACAGACAGTACAGGCCCGCACAAAATCAACAACATCCGTCTCCAGAGTCGGCCACCAATAGAAACGAGAGATGAGTTGCAAGGATTTTTTGATGCCCGCATGGCCTGCGAGGTGGGAGGAGTGTCCCCATTTGAGAATCCCGAGACGCTGTCGTGGAGAAACGAAGGTCTTCCCTGGAGGAGTTTGCCTGATGGAAGCTGGAGAAGTGGAGATCAGACAGTCTGGAGGAATGATGTGTTGCGGAGAGACCTCTACTTCAGAGGCATCAGAAGAACGAGAGAGGGCATCGGCCCTAATGTTCTTGTCAGCAGGGCGAAAATGGATTTCAAAGTTAAAACGGGCAAAGAACAACGACCACCTAGCCTGGCGAGGGTTCAGTCGTTGGGCAGACTTGAGATAGGAGAGATTCTTGTGATCAGTAGTGTTGAGCGGCATAGGCCATATTCGAATTCGCGAATATTCGCGAATATATGGACGAATATTCTTCATATATTCGCGAATATTCGCATGTTTGCTATATTCTCGTTTTATTTTCGCATATGCGAAAATTCGCGTATGCAAAAATTAACATATGTGAAAATTAGCATATGCAAAATCAGCATACGCGAAAAATCGCATATGCGAAAATTAGCATATGCTAATTTTCGTATATGCGAATTTTTGCACGCCAGTCTCACACAGTAGTATTAGAGCCTTCTTTACACCACACAAGCTGGAAGCAGAGAGGGGTGATCACTGTGATGTGTACTGTGAAGAAAAAAAAAATAAAAAAAATAATATTCGTAATTACGAATATATAGCGCTATATTCGCGAAATTTGCGAATTCGCGAATATGCGATATTCGCGAATAATATTCGAATTGCGAATATTCGCGAGCAACACTAGTGATCAGTGTATATGATAACTGGAAATTTTGATCCCTCCAGCAGGTGCCTCCATTCCTCAAGCGCCAATTTAATGGCCAGTAGTTCTCGATCACCAATGGAGTAGTTTCTCTCCGCCGGAGAGAAGGTCCTAGAAAAAAAAACACAAGTAACAGCATGCCCGGAAGAATTTTTTTGTAGAAGGACAGCTCCAGCTCCCACAGAGGAGGCATCTACCTCCAATAGAAAGGGTTTAGATGGGTCAGGTCTGGAGAGCACGGGAGCAGAAGAAAAGGCAGACTTGAGATGTCTAAATGCGTCTTCCGTTTGGGGAGACCAGGACTTAGGATTGGCATTTTTCTTGGTTAAAGCCACGATAGGGGCCACAATAGTGGAGAAGTGTGGAATGAATTGTCTGTAATAATTGGCAAACCCCAAAAAACTTTGGATAGCACGGAGTCCGGAGGGGCGTGGCCAATCTAAGACGGCAGAAAGTTTATCTGGGTCCATTTGTAGTCCCTGGCCAGAGACAAAGTATCCTAGGAAAGGAAGAGATTGACATTCAAAGAGACATTTCTCCATTTTGGCATAAAGTTGATTGTCCCGAAGTCTCTGAAGAACCATGCGGACATGCTGGCGGTGTTCTTCTAAGTTGGCAGAAAAAATCAGAATATCGTCCAGATAAACCACAACACAGGAATATAGGAGATCACGAAAAATTTCATTAACAAAGTCTTGGAAGATGGCAGGGGCGTTGCACAGGCCAAAGGGCATGACCAGATACTCAAAGTGTCCATCTCTGGTGTTAAATGCAGTCTTCCATTCGTCCCCTTCCCTGATGCGGATGAGATTATAAGCACCTCTTAAGTCCAGTTTGGTAAAGATGTGGGCGCCTTATAGGCGATCAAAGAGTTCCGAGATAAGAGGTAAGGGGTAGCGTTTTTTTACCGTGATTTTATTAAGTCCGCGGTAATCAATGCAAGGGCGTAGGGAGCCATCTTTTTTGGACACAAAAATAAATCCAGCTCCGGCAGGAGAGGAGGACTTGCGGATAAACCCCTTTTTTAAATTCTCCTGGATGTACTCCGACATGGCTAGAGTCTCTGGAGCAGACAGAGGATAGATTCTGCCCCGGGGTGGAGTAGTACCCGGGAGGAGGTCAATAGGACAGTCATAAGGCCTGTGAGAAGGTAAAGTCTCTGCTTGCTTTTTGCAAAAAACATCAGCATAGTCCATATAAGCCTTAGGAAGACCGGATACCGGGGGAACCACAGGGTCACGACAGGGAGTATTGGGAACCGGTTTAAGACAGTCCCTGTGACAAGAAGTACCCCAGTTCTTGATATCTCCTGTGGACCAATCAAGGGTTGGGGAATGGCGTTGAAGCCACGGTAATCCAAGAAGAATTTCTGAAGTGCAGTTGGAGAGGACCAAAAATTCAATTTTTTCGTGATGGGGTCCGATGCACATTAGGAGAGGTTCCGTGCGGTAACGCACGGTACAGTCCAATCTTTCATTGTTAACAGAATTGATGTAGAGGGGTCTGGCGAGACTGGTCACCGGGATGTTGAACCTGTTGATGAGAGAGGCCAAAATAAAATTTCCTGCAGATCCGGAATCCAAGAAGGCCATGGCAGAGAAGGAGAAGGTAGAAGAAGATATCCGCACAGGCACAGTAAGGCGTGGAGAAGCAGAGTTCACATCAAGAACTGTCTCACCTTTGTGCGGAGTCAACGTACGTCTTTCCAGGCGGGGAGGACGGATAGGACAATCCTTCAAGAAGTGTTCGGTACCGGCACAGTACAGGCAAAGATTCTCCATGCGGCGTCGTGTCCTCTCTTGAGGTGTCAAGCGAGACCGGTCAACTTGCATAGCCTCCACGGCGGGAGGCACAGGAACGGATTGCAGAGGACCAGAGGAGAGAGGAGCCGGGGAGAGAAGCCGCCTCGTGCGAACAAAGTCCATATCCTGGCGGAGCTCCTGACGCCTTTCGGAAAAACGCATGTCAATGCGGGTGGCAAGATGAATAAGTTCATGCAGGTTAGCAGGAATTTCTCGTGCGGCCAGCACATCTTTAATGTTGCTGGATAGGCCTTTTTTAAAGGTCGCGCAGAGGGCCTCATTATTCCAGGATAATTCGGAGTCAAGAGTACGGAATTGGATTGGGTACTCGCCAACAGAAGAATTACCCTGGACCAGGTTCAGCAGGGCAGTCTCAGCAGAAGAGGCTCGGGCAGGTTCCTCAAAGACACTTCGAATCTCCGTGAAGAAGGAGTGTACAGAGGCAGTGACAGGGTCATTGCGGTCCAAGAGCGGTGTGGCCCATGACAGAGCTTTCCCAGACAGAAGGCTGACTACGAAAGCCACCTTAGACCTTTCAGTAGGAAACTGGTCCGACATCATCTCCAAGTGCAGGGAACATTGCGAAAGAAAGCCACAGCAAAACTTAGAGTCCCCATCAAATTTATCCGGCAAGGATAATCGTAGGCCGGAAGTGGCCACTCGCTGCAGAGGAGGTGCAGGAGCTGGCGGAGGAGATTGTTGCTGAAGCTGTGGTAATAGCTGCTGTAGCATCACGGTCAGTTGAGACAGCTGGTGGCCTTGTTGCGCTATCTGTTGCGACTGCTGGGCGACCACCGTGGTGAGGTCGGCGACAACTGGCAGTGGGACTTCAGCGGGATCCATGGCCGGATCTACTGTCACGATTCGGCTGGCTGGAGGTGGATCCTCTGTGCCAGAGAGGGATTGGCGTGGACCGTGTTGGTGGACCGGTTCTAAGGTGCTACTGGTATTCACCAGAGCCCGCCGCAAAGCGGGATGGTCTTGCAGCGGCGGTAGCAACCAGGTCGTATCCACCAGCAACGGCTCAACCTCTCTGACTGCTGAAGATAAGCGCGGTACAAGGGAGAAGACAAGAGCAAGGTCGGACGTAGCAGAAGGTCAGGGCAGGCAGCAAGGATCGTAGTCAGGGTCAACGGCAGGAGGTCTGGAACACAGGCTAGGAACACACAAGGGAACGCTTTCACTGGCACAATGGCAACAAGATCCGGCGAGGGAGTGCAGGGGAAGTGAGGTATAAGTAGGGAGTGCACAGGTGAACATACTGATTAAGCCTGCTGCGCCAATCAGTGGCGCAGTGGCCCTTTAAATTGCAGAGACCCGGCGCGCGCGCGCCCTAAGGAGCGGGGCCGCGCGCGCCGGGATAAGACAGACGGGGAACGGGTCAGGTACGGGAGCCGGGATGCGCATCGCGAGCGGGCGCCTCCCGCATCGCGAATCGCATCCCGGCAGGGAGTGATATTGCAGCGCACCCGGTCAGCAGGTCTGACCGGGGCGCTGCGAATGAGAGGATGCTGCGAGCGCTCCGGGGAGGAGCGGGGACCCGGAGCGCTCGGCGTAACACACACACTTTATTAAGGTACATTACTTAAAAAAATGTTTTAATTAATTATAAAAAAATATATTATTTATACATTTAATTTGCCCTTTTCTACATTTTTATTATTGTCGGCTACATTTTTTGGTCCCTGCCCACCCACATAAATTGATCCCTGTTTAAAAATTAACATTAACATTTTTTTTTATTTGTATTTTTTTTTTTTGTCTTTCAATTTTCGGGAGCCACAGGGAGCAGAAAATTCAGCCCTCAAAAAAAAAATTCAGCGCTTAAAAATGAATGAGTGCATTTCATAATTTTTTTTTCTAGCTTTTGTTCTAAATCATACATTTTTTTTATTTTTACTTTACTTTACTGAATTTTCTGGTCCCTGCCCGTTCCTGAAAATTGAAAGACAAAAGAAAAAAAAATGCAAATGTTAATTTTTAAACAGGGATCAATTTATGTGGGCAGACAAGGACCTGAAAATGTAGCCGACAATAATAAAAATGTAGAAGGGGACCATTAAATCTAAAAATAATATATTTTTTACAATTATTTTACTTTCATTTTTATTAGTAATGTATTTTAATATTGGGTTTAGTAAAGGGTATGTGTGTTTCACTTTTTTTCTCTATTTTTTAATTTAGGTACAGACTGTTCCATGATGGGAGCTGTAGTACCTGTACTAATAGACAGATCACAACAGGTATCACTCATGACACCCGAATCGATTGTCCTATCTATTGCAGAGAAGAAGCATCTTTCTTCTGCGCTCGCATCTCTGCAGTATACTCTGGCCGGCCAGTGATGTGAATAGAATTCACATCACTTATTCATATTTCCCGCAGAGAGCTGTGATTGGCCAGATGCTCCAGCCACTCACAGCTCTCTGCAGGAAATATGAATTATAGGTATATTTACGGCATCTACTCATACTACAGTGGGACCAGAGATGAGAGGCCGGCCGCCCGCATCTATACGTTCGCATTGAGTGTCAGAAGTGACACTTACTGCAATCTGTCTATGGAGTTTGCTCCATGTTGGGAACAGTAGTACCTGCAGTTAAGGACAGATCACAGCAGGTATCACTCCTGACACCCGATGCGATCATCCTATCTAGATGCGAGAAAGCCGCCTGCATCTATACATTATATAGGATGATGGCAGTGGGTGTCAGGAGTGACACCGAGGCGATCTGTCTATTAGTACAGGTACTACTACTCCCAGCATGGAACAGCCTGTACTACCCAAAAAAAAATTAATTCGGCGAATAGGCAGAATCGAATTTTTCAAAAATAGGCTCATCTCTAGTCATATTCAAAACTCTTCACATCAAAAATTCTGCGTTTCGCGAAAAAGCTCACATCAGCTATTCAAAGTCTCTTATATGAGAATTATCCAAGGTTTACACTAGTCACACCAGTTTTGCAAAAGTGGGAGTTGCTATGTACATTTCATGTTTTACATGATATTTTCAAAGAGTTGAGAGTCCATTTTACATTAAAAAAAATTCACTAGTGTAGAAATCACAGAAATGGTTGTAGTTTTTTTTTTTTTTTGGGGGGGGGGAATATGTTATTTAATCAATTATTGAAAAATAAATAAAATAAAACTACAACTGCTGGCAGTTGCAGTTTTGCAACAGCTGGAGGCACCCTGGTTGGAAAACACTGGTATACAGTGACCTCACACCAGCACCTACAGGCAGATCTCACCCAGGCACCCAACAACTCTGCACAATAGGACCTTCAGCTCCGCCCCCACAGGTCACATGATTGTCACATGACCACAGCCTTCACCATTCAGTAGGTACAGAGCAGGTCCTGGTCGGGCAGTCACTACTGTTATATTGTGTGTGGAGATCGTTGCATTTCTGTGACTGCCCGGCCAGGATCTGCATGATGGGGGGGGGGGGGGTAGATTTTAAAAATGATTTAAAAAAAAAGTTCTGGTAGCTGCGTGCCCCCACTCAGGTTCGGGCCCTTGGGCAGTGCTTGAGTGCCCAACCTGTCAGTCCACCCTGCTTCCCTGAACTCCTCACTGAGACAGTGTTGGACACTAAGGCTATGTTCACACGTTGGAATCTCCTCGAGGAATTTCGCTTGGAATGTCCACACGGAAATTCCGCTGTAGCAGAGTCTTGTTGAATTCAACAGGATTCTGCTGCGTTGTGCACACGTCAGAATTTCTGTGTCAGACTCCAGAATGTCCGTCTGGAGATTTTCCATGCGGACATTCCGAGATGTGAACATAGCCTTGGGGTAGGGTCACTTGTAGCATATAGGCAGCGTAGTCCATTGCATAGCACAAAATCCATTGCACAGCTGGAAATATGCTGCATATCCTTCTATGAGTAGACACACAGGGATACCCATGGCCGTCCTGTGTGTGCAGTGAGGTTTGGAGGAGGAATCACTGCACACTGTTACTGTGACTCGCAGGCCTGTCTCAAAACCTCACTGTGCATACAGGGCTGTCGCCAGGTAGCACTGTGTGTCTGCTCATAGAAGAATAGGCAGCATATTTCCCAATGTGCAGTGGATTTATCTCAACATAAAATACCCTGTGTATACGCCATGTCTGACCCCACCCTTAGGCTATATTCACACAGCAGAATTTATGTGCTTCTGCATATAAATTTATTTCTGCCAAGCTGGCAGATGATTTTTATTTATTTTTTATTAATTTTTTGAGGAATTTGTGCTGAATTTATGCAGAATTTCTTGCACTTAACACACAGATTCCAGACAGAATTTAGAGTTCCATTGACTTCAACAGGATTCTGCTGTGGAATTCCGCAAAAAGAATTGAAGTGTTGCAGAATCCGGAATGCAAAATTTATATTTGCATCAGTATTTGTAAGCCAAAACCAAGAGTGGGTCCAAAACACAGAAACAGTACAAATCCTACCATTACATTGTTTGTAGGCTCCACTGATTTTGACTTGCAAATACTAATACAAAATACTAACCAAAATACTGCTGTGTGAAATAAGCCTTAGGCCTTGAACAATAAGTGCATGTACTTCAGCAATATGAGGGTGTCGTGGCCCGGTACAGAACAGGGTTCTGAACAGTCCTAAAGTCCCCTCAGGTAGAGTCCCTCAAGTCCACAGGACTCTCCTGCAGGGTCCCTCTAGGTCATTATTATGGTATTCTATTGTATATTAATTATGTACATTTATTACTTAATTATTATTATTTAAGTATTGTACAGTGAACATAAACTATGAACAAATGTTATTAGGATGTTTAAACTGTATAGGACCTTCCTAAGGTCATGTGATATGTCATGTGATATGTGATCACCTGATACCCTAGAGTTCCAGAGGCACAAGTAACCACAGGCAACCAGCTACCAATGTGCTTTAGTCCAGCCCCCTGATATATAAGGGGCTGTAGTCTCCACACTAGGTATCTTAGTTCCTGCTCTCTTCCTGGACATTAAAGCAAGCACCAGTCCGGTATAAGTTCAGTCCAGTACAGCTAGGCCAAAGCCTACAAGTCGGCAGTCACATCTAATCTGTAAGTCTCTTCTATGTCTACAAGTCAAGTCTCTACTGTCCCTACCAAAGTCATAACAGTAGTACAGTGGCCTGCATCATCACCATTACCACTAAAAGTCCAAGCCTGACAGGTTCCCTGTGTCCCGGTCACCTCTGTGGAATTTGGCTATTTGTAAAGACTGGTATACTGCCTTCTTCAGTAAAATTCCAGTTGCATCAAAACCTGCTTTGGACTCTCATTTAACCTCTTAAGGACCCAGGGCGTATGGATACGCCCTCACACCCTGGGCCTTAAGGACTAGTACGCCCTGGCGTTTTCCGGTCTCTGCCGCGCGCCGGGCAGAGATCGGAACCGGATGCCTGCTGAAATCCTTCAGCAGGCATCCAGGGCAAAGGCCGAGGGGGGCCATGCAGGGGAAATCGCCCTTGCGATCTGCGGCGATACCGGGCTGATCGGGTCTCTGGGACCCGACCCCCCGGTAATTTTGCATGATCCCGGCTGTCACAGACAGCCAGGACCATGCTAAAGAATAGGAGCGAGGTGGCAAACCGGCCACCTCCTCCTATACCCTGCGATCTGTCGGTTAGTTAACCGACCAATCGCAGGGGGGGGGGGTTACTTCCTCCCGTCCTGCCCGGCCCCTGAAAGTCCGGAGAGGACGGGAGGAAGACCGGAGGACGCTGCGGGGGACGGGGGAGTGCTGGGGACCGGCCCCGGTACTTACCTCGTCCCTGAAGACCCGGATCCCTGCGATGAAGACGTCGGCGACAGGTGAGTAGATCTTCAGCCGCGGTCGGGCCCTTTACAGCAATGCACGTCGCCGTAAAGCGACATGCATTGCTGTATTGGGACCCTGTAAACTACAACTCCCAGCATGCCCAGACAGCCCTTGGCGTCTGGGCATGCTGGAAGTTGCAGTTTTGCAACATCTGGAGGTCCACAGTTTGGAGACCACTGTGCCCTTCCAGATGTTGCAAAACTACACATCCTCAGTATGCCCTTACTGTCCAGGCATGCTGGGAGTTGTAGTTCTGTAACATCTGGCCCTTCAGATGTTGCAGAACTACAACTCCCAGCATGCCTGGACAGTAAGGGCATACTGGGAGTTGTAGTTTTGCAACATCTGGAAGGGCACAGATTGAGAACCACTGTATTAGTGGTCTGCAAACTGTAGTCCTCCAGATGTTGCAAAACTACAACTCCAAGCATGCTGGGAGTTGTAGTTCGGCAACATCTGGCTCTAAAGATGTTGCCGAACTACTACTCCCAGCATGTTTGAGAATGCTGAGAGTTGTGGTTTTGCAACAACTGGTGGCACACTGGTTGGGAAACATTGTCTGTTTCCTTACTCAGTGTTTCCCAACCCGTGTTCCTCCAGCTGTTGCAAAACTATAACTACCAGCATGCACTGATAGACTGTGCATGCTGGGAGTTGTAGTTTTGCAACAGCTGGATGTCCCCCCCTGTGAATGTACAGGGTACACTCACATGGGCAGGGGGCTTACAGTGAGTATCAGGCTGCAAGTTTGCGATGCAGCAAATTTTGCGCGGCAGCTCAAACTCGCTGTAATCCCCCGCCCGTGTGACTGTACCCTAAAAACACTACACTACACTAACACAAAATAAAATAAAAAGTAAAAAACACTACATATACGCATACCCCTACACAGCCCCCCTCCCCAATAAAAATGAAAAACGTCTGGCACGCCACTGTTTCCAAAATGGAGCCTCCAGCTGTTGCAAAACAACAACTCCCAGTATTGCTGGACAGCCGTTGACTGTCCAAGCATGCTGGGAGTTTTGCAACAGCTGGAGGCACCCTGTTTGGGAATCACTGGCGTAGAATACCCCTATGTCCACCCCTATGCAAATCCCTAATTTAGGCCTCAAATGCGCATGGCGCTCTCACTCTTTGGAGCCCTGTCGTATTTCAAGGCAACAGTATAGGGTCACATATGGGGTATCGCCGTACTCAGGAGAAATTGCCTTACAAATTTTGGGGGGCTTTTTCTCCTTTCACCCCTTATGAAAATGTGAAGTTGGGGTCTACACCAGCATGTTAGTGTAAACAAATAAATTTTTTACACTAACATGCTGGTGTTGCCCTATACTTTTCATTTTGACAAGAGGTAAAAGGGAAAAAAGCCCCCAAAATTTGTAATGCAATTTCTCCCGACTACGGAGATACCCCATATGTGGGCGCAAAGTGCTCTGGGGGCGCACAACAAGGCCCAGAAGGGAGAGTGCGCCATGTACATTTGAGGTGATTTGCACAGGGGTGGCTGATTGTTACAGCGGTTTTGACAAACGCAAAAAAAACTAAACCCCACATGTGACCCCATTTCGGAAACTGCACCCCTCACGGAATGTAATGAGGGATCCAGTGAGAATTTACCCCCCCACTGGTGTCTGACAGATCTTTGGAACAGTGGGCTGTGCAAAATAAAAATGTTGTACAGACCACTGTTCCAAAGATCTGACAGACACCAGTGGGGGTAAATGCTCACTGTACCCCTTGTTACGTTCCTCAAGGGGTCTAGTTTCCAAAATGGTATGCCATGGGGGGTTATTTTGCTGTCCTGGCACCAAATGTGCTTCCTAAATGCGAAATGCCCCCCGAGCAAAATTTGCTCTCAAAAAGCCAAATATGACTCCTTCTCTTCTGAGCATTGTAGTTCGCTCGTAGTGCACTTCAGGTCAACTTATGGGGTACCTCCATACTCAGAAGAGATGGGGTTACAAATTTTGGGGGGTATTTTCTGCTATTAACCCTTGCAAAAATGTAAAATTTGGGGGGAATCACACATTTTAGTGAAATTTTATTTTATTTTTTTACATATGTAAAAGTCGTGAAACACATGTGGGGTATTAAGGCTCACTTTATTCCTTGTTATGTTCCTCAAGGGGTCTTGTTTCCAAAATGGTATGGCATGTGTTTTTTTTTTGCTGTTCTGGCACCATAGGGGCTTCCTAAATGCAACATGCCCCCCAAAAACCATTTCAGAAAAACGTACTCTCCAAAATCCCCTTGTCACTCCTTCGGTTCTGAGCCCTCTACTGCGCCCACCGAACACTTTACATAGACATATGAGGTATGTCCTTACTCGAGAGAAATTGGGCTACAAATATAAGTTTACATTTTCTCCTTTTACCCCTCGTAAAAATTCAAAAATTGGGTCTACAAGAACATGCGAGTGTAAAAAATGAAGATTGTGAATTTTCTCCTTCACTTTCCTGCTATTCCTGTGAAACACCTAAAGGGTTAAAAGGCTGACCGAATATCATTTTGTATACGTTGGGGGGTGCAGTTTTTATAATGGGGTCATTTGTGGGGTATTTCTAAGATGAAGACCCTTCAAATCCACTTCAAACCTGAACTGGTCCCTGAAAAATAGTTAGTTTGGAAATTTTGTGAAAAATTGGAAAATTGCTGCTGAACTTTGAAGCCCTCTGGTGTCTTCCAAAAGTAAAAACTTGTCAATTTTATGATGCAAACATAAAGTAGACATATTGTATATGTGAAAAAAATATTAAAATATTTTGAATATCCATTTTCCTTACAAACAGAGAGCTTCAAAGTTAGAAAAATGCAAAATTTTAACATTTTTCATAAAATTTTAAAATTTTTCACCAAGAAAGGATGCATGTTACAAAATTTTTTTACCACTATGTTAAAGTAGAATATGTCACGAAAAAACAATCTCGGAATCAGATTGATAACTAAAAGCATTCCAGAGTTATTAATGTTTAAAATGACAGTGGTCAGATGTTCAAAAAATGGCCGGGTCCTAAGGTGTAAAATGGCTGGGTTCTTAAGAGGTTAATATATGCCATTTCTGGGTTGGTTGTCAGCGGTGCCCTACACCATACAACCACATCCTGGCATCACGAACACTAGGGGTTGACAACATCTTTCCCCAGGGGTTAATACCATCTGGCCCCACAACCTACACCTCTACACCTCGTCGTCCCGCCATACATTGTGGGTCACGAACAGAATACGGTGTGTGCCTTAACCACTCAATCACCAGGCCACCCGCAACAGCATACGGGTGTGTGCCATTGCCACAAAGTCACTGGTCCTCCCCGTAGTCATAACTGTGCTCAAGGAATTGTCTGGAATTGTCGCACGCTGTGACAGAAATTACGCACAAAAGTGTAAGGGACATTGTCTGTGAAATTGTGCTTTGCCGAGGCGCTGAAAAAAGTAAGGGGGAGGTGAAGAATACTGTATTTTTTTGCTGCCAAGTGTACCTGCAAGGGTTAATAGTCAGTCCTGGGGCTTCCTGCGTGCATGAGCATTCGCAGCTCCACCCCACCAGTCCTCCGCAGCCACGCCACCTCAGACTGCAGGGAGGAACAAAAAATCTACCCTGTGTTGCAGTGGGAAAGTATTTCTCAACCAGACCCAGAGGGAAGTTACCCAGGCATCCTAAGAGCCCCAGCGGATGTGCCCCCATCACCGTACCAGTCCACCGCTGCGCAGACTCTGCGAAAGTCAGCTGGAGGGAGTCCAACCTGATCTGGGAAAAGTGAAGGTTGTCAAAGACTGCCTACCCCACGCACAGTGAAGGACATCAGGAGCTTCCTGGGATATGCCGGCCACTACCGCCGTTTCATCCCCCACTTCGCTCAGATTGCTAGACCCCTTACAGCTTTGCTTCAGGGGTGCTGCAAAGGAAAACTATAATGGAAGACTACCTGTCAAGTGGGACGAAGAGCAAGAGACAGCGTTCCGAGCTCTTAAACATCTGTTGATCGAACCCCCTATCTTGGCATATCCAGATTATAGTCAACCCTTCCGACATTATACCGATGCCAGTTTTGAGGGTCTGGGCGCTGTCCTGTCCCAGGTCCAAGAAGGCAAAGAGTGAGTGATAACTTATGCCAGCCGACATCTACGAGGAGCAGAGAAGAACTACTCAAACTACAGTTCCTTCAAGTTGGAGCTCTTCGCCTTGGTCTGGGCAGTGACCGAAAAATGTATGGACTATCTGGCTGCTACGCCTTTTACCGTCTACACGGACAACAATCCGTTGGCCCATCTGAATAGTGCTAAATTGGGTGCTATTGAACAGCGTTGGGCCTCAAGATTGGCCAACTACAACTTCAGTATCAAGTATCGAAGTGGCAAGTCCAATGTAAAGAACGTACAACGTGAAGATGTGGAGATGCCCCCATTTTATCAGAGGTTTGTGAGTCAGAATGTCCTGACTATGTGAGATGACAGTGAACCCGGGTCCGAAAGAGTTCAGGAAGACCTCTACACGTGGAAGACTCAGTAAGCCGAAAGTCGAGTCATGGGGGATCTTTTTGGACTACCTGTTAATGAAAAAGGTGCAAACCCATCTACGCCGGGCACAGTGTGACTACGAGTTGAAAAGGCTGTGGCGACAGAGAAAACGACTGTTTGTGCACAAGTGACTGTTGTACAGGAATTCTTTGGATCCAATCTCTGGTGAGCGACTTCATCAGATTCTGGTTCCCCTGAAGAGACGCTACGATGGTCCTCAACACCTACCATGATCAGTCGGGACACTGTGGGGTCCACAAGATCGAGTCCACTGTCAGACATAAGTTTTATTGGATTGAGAAGCGGAATGATGTCGAGAAGTGGTGCAGCGAGTGTGCCGTCTGCAACGTCACCAAGAACCTACGCAAGGATGCAAGAGCACCCCTCCATCCCATCCAAAGGGAAAGGCCTAATTAGTTGCTCGCGCTAGACCTGTCAAGTTGTCTCCTACCCGGTCTAGGTACATTCACGCTCTCACCATGGTGGATCACTACTCCAAGTGGGTACTAGTTGTGCCGGTGAAAGACCTCATGGCCAAAACAGTGGCCCGGCAGTTGCCAGAATTGTTGGAGATCTATAACAATACCATTCATTGCTCCACTGGGTACACCCCATTCTTCCTTATTATTTGTCGACATGGGCAACTGCCGAAAGATCTGGCATTTGGACTGCAAGTGCCCTTTAACAACTCTCCACAGGCTTCACAAGACTGGGTCTCAGACCATCAGAGAAGAATCCAAGAGGCGAAGGAGATTGTTAGTAGAAGAATGGGCAAGAAACAAGAAAAGAGACTATAACCGTCACGCCACTGCCAAGCCTTTATAATTATGAGACAAAGGGGAGATTTATCAAAATCTGTCCAGTGGAAAAGTTGCCCAGTTGCCCATAGCAACCAATCAGATCACTTCTTTCATTTTGCAGAGGTCTTGTTAAAAATGAAAGAAGCAAGCTGATTGGTTGCTATGGGCAACTCAGCAACTTTTCCTCTGGACAGGTTTTGATAAATCTCCCCCAAAGTGTGGCTGCGGAAGTTCCCAAGGACGCATAAGTTAGACTCCATTCGGGAAACGGAGCCCTACACTAACACCACAGTGCCCTATCCAGACTCTGATGTCTATGAGAATCAGAAGACTGGTTATGAACCACAGGTGGTACATCGAAATCGCATAAAATTGTGTCTTAGAGAAGATATGTCTGAACGACCTGCACCTCTTCCAACAGCTGCTAGACCAGTGAGGGAGTATGTATCTGGGGAGGGGATCCTCCTGTCCATTGATGTCCCTATGTTATCCCCTAGTCAGCCTGCAGTCTTCTGTGCTATGCCATCCCAAGGGTGGGTACAACCATCCCTAGTTTCTTCACTGGCTCCTGTTCTGTCTACTGTGGCATCAGCTTGTACTCCGGATTCCAGTCCCTCAGTATCACCTTCAAACCACGTGGGTCCAGCTAGTCCCGGAGCTAGTCCCGGATCTCAATTCCGGAGTTGAGTCTGCAAGAGTGTCCCGCTACTCCAGAAGCACTAAGAGCTCCCGAAGCAGAGAATGTTCCTGAGGCCCAAGAAGTGGTGTTGCGTCGGTCCCAAAGGTCGACACAAGAACAACTGCCAGCCAGATATCTAGACTGACCTAAATAGTGTACACACATAAATTCAGTACACATAAGCCTAAATCACAAAAGTCATGTACATCAGTCACAAACTTCAGTCAAATATACATTAGGGTCTGTAGCATTGTTATATCAGTCCACACTACTGTTAGTCACTAAAATGTCATATAACTAGAGATGAGCGAACTTTTGAAAAATTCGATTCGATTATTTTAGAAAAAATGTATTTTGATCCAAATTTTTTTGCGGCGAATTTATATTAAAAATGGCTATTTCTGGACTACAGAGAGCCTCAATAGGGGTGTAGAACACTTTGCTGTGTTCTAACACGCATATGGAGTGTGCTGGGGTAGTGAAATAATACTGTTATTCAGAATGACATGCAGATTACCGGCATCGCTTTTAGAATCACTGCCACACTGCAGCACAATGACAGAGCCTGGTGGTGGCATCAGTGTCAGGAGACCATATAGTGACTGAATGACACAGCGTGGAGGTGTTGGCAGCATGAGGAGACCATATAGTGGCTGAATGACACAGCTTGGATGAGGCTGAAGCATGAGGAGACCATATAGTGGTTGAATGACACACTGTGGAGGTGTTGGCAGCATGAGGAGACCATATAGTGGCTGAATGACAAAGCTTGGATGAGGCTGAAGCATGAGGAGACCATATAGTGGCTGAACTACACAGCTTGGAGGTGTTGGCACAATGAGGAGACCTTATAGTGGCTGCATGACACAGCGTGGAGGTGTTGGCCTCAGGAGGAGACCATATAGTGGCTGAATGACAGCGTGGAGGTGTTAGCAGCATGAGGAGACCATATAGTGGCTGAATGACAGTGTGGAGGTGTTGGCAGCATAAGGAGACAATATAGTGGCTGAATGACACAGCTTGGATGAGGATGAAGCATGAGGAGACCATATAGTGGCTGAATGACACAGTGTGGAGGTGTTGGCAGCAGGAGGAGACCATATAGTGGCTGAATGACAAAGCGTGGAGGTGTTGGCAGCATGAGGAGATCATATAGTGGCTGAATGACACAGCGTGGATGAGTCTGAAGCATGAGAAGACCATATAGTGGCTGAATGACACAGCGTGGAGTTGTTGGCAGCATGAGGAGACCATATAGTGGCTGAATGACACAGCGTGGAGGTGTTGGCAGCATGAGGAGACCATATAGTGGCTGAATGACACAGCGTGGAGGTGTTGGCAGCATGAGGAGACCATATAGTGGCTGAATGACACAGTGTGGAGGTGTTGGCAGCATGAGGAGACCATATAGTGCCTGAATGGCACAGCCTGGAGTTGGCAGCAGATGAGGAGACAATAGGGCCTCACAATCTCTAAGAATAAAAGATGAATTTTGAAATTTCAATTGAAGATGTATCTTACCTAGTGCTACCATAAACATATAGGTAATGTCATAGGCCCAGCAGCATCACTAAACCATGTAGTTGCTGAATGATACAGACAGGAGAAGGCAGCAGCATAAGTACACAAGAGGGGTTCACAACCCCTAACTTTAACCCCCTAAGTACGCAGGGTTTTTCATTTTTTGCATTTTCATTTTTTCCCCCTTACCTTTTAAAAATCATAACCCTTTCAATTTTCCACCTAAAAATCCATATTATGGCTTATTTTTTGAGTCACCAATTCTACTTTGCAGTGACGTTAGTCATTTTACCCAAAAATCCACAGCAAAACGAAAAAAAAAATCATTGTGCGCCAAAATTGAAGAAAAAACGCCATTTTGTAATTTTTGGGGGCTTTCATTTCTACGCAGTGCATATTTTGGTAAAAATGACACCTTATTATTATTCTGTATTTCCATACGGTTAAAATGGTATCCTACTTATATAGGTTTAATTTTGTCGTACATCTGGAAAAAATTATAACTACATGCAGGAAAATGTATATGTTTAAAAATGTCCTCTTCTGACCCCTATACCTTTTTTATTTTTCCACATACAGGGCGGTATGAGGGCTAATTTTTTGCACTGTGATCTGAAGTTTTTATCGGTACCATTTTTGTTTTGATAAATTGATATAAAAAATTGATAAAAAATAAGCTTTTTTGGACTTTGGAATTTTTTTACGTGTACGTCATTGACCGTGCAGTTTAATTAACAATATATTTTTATAGTTCGGACATTTACGCACGCGTCGATACCACATATGTTTATTTTTATTTACACTGTTTTATTTTTTTTATTATATATTATTTTTTTTAAAAGGGGTTAAATGATCTTTATTAACACTTTATTTTTTACATTCTTTTTTGCAATGTTATAGCTCCCATATGGAGCTATAACATTACATACACTGATCTTTTACACAGATCACTGGCATGTATTAACACGCCTGTGATCAGTGTTATCGGTGCTTGACTGCTCCTGCCTGGATCTCAGGCATGGAGCAGTCATTCACCGATCGGACACGAAGGAGGCAGGTAGGGTCCCTCCCGATGTCCTGTAAGCTGTTCGGGATGCCCCGATTTAACCGCGGCGGTCCCGAACAGCCCGAATGAGCAGCCGGGATAGTTTCACTTTTGTTTCAGACGCTGCGGTCAGCTTTGATCACCGTGTCTGAAGGGTTAATACAGGGCATCACCGGGATCGGACCAATACATCGGAGCCACGGTTCTCCGAGGCCGCTTTATGGTGGCGAAGCACATGTTGACGCAGGGCCATTGTGCAAACATTGGGACCCTGGCCACGCTTCACCTTCTGCCGACATATCTTGCATGTGGCTATGTGAACCTCCTCCGGATGCTTGATGAAAAGCTGCCACACCGCCGAGTAGCTGATTTTCCCACCAACAGTATGCACTAATTGACTGCTACTGCCGCCATCTCCAGGAACCCCTGTTCCACTACCTCAGGGGGAGGTAGGCTTCTGCAGAGCAGGTGGCCTCCCCCGGGCACGTTTGGCTCCAGAATTTCCACTTCTGCCACCACGCTGACTGCCAACCATGCTACTGCCTTGCTGGCTCAGCTGCCTCACGGGCAACCTGCAACTCTCTTCTCCTGATGATGATGAAGCCTCTTCTGCACCCGGCTCCCAATTGCAATCGTCTTCATCATCATCAACAAGTGTCTGCACGTTACTAATTTCCTCCCCAGGTTCCTCAACAGTGTCTGCTTCAGGACCCTGAACCCTGGCAACACCAACTCCCACGTCACTCTCCTTATCACTACTTGCCTGCCTGGCGGAGGAAGCGGAGGATGTCTCCTCCACTTCTTGGCTGAGCAGTAGCTGCTGACTGTCCTCTATTAGATCGACCTCAGTGAATAGTGGAGCTGAACCCACAGCATAAGATACTTCTGTAGGAGAAGAAACAGCATAGGACAGAGGAAATGGGAGGACAGGGACTGCTCCCGGGCCATGCCAACTGAGGGTTGTGTCTGAGGAACCCACTGACCCCTGATGGGTTGCTGGTCGAGACACGACTGCTACCTGATAAAGGGAGCTCAGGCCTCTCACTGCGACTCCTGCTGCCACTTGCCCCTAGTCTGCTGCAACCTCTGCCTGAAGGATTTAGGCCTCTGCCACTCCTCTGTGCATGTCCTGGCACTTCTCTGCCTGACACACTTAGTGCGTATATGAGGGGAGTGCAATACGCTTCACTACGCTTAAAACAGTATTTGTCTAGAACAGGAGCAGGTGATTAATTTTGGCTGGCCTTTTACAGTATCTAGGCCCTTGACAGATTAACAGGAACAAAATAGTACACTACTTAGATGTGGGTATGTGGTATGCACTGATGAGGGAAGAAAAATGTGCTATAATGCGCCTAAAAACTCTGTATTTTTGTAAAACACCAGCAGGAGATTACTTTTGTCTGTCCTTTCACAGTATGTAGGCCCTTGACTGATTAACAGATACAAAATAGTACACTACTTAGATATACATATGTGGTATGAACTGATGAGGGCAGAAAAATGTGCTAAAATACGCCTAAAAACTCAGTATTTTTGTAAAACACCAGCAGGAGATTACTTTCATCTGTCCTTTCATAGTATGTAGACCTTTGACAGATTAACAGGTACAAAATAGAAGACTACTGAGATGTAAATATGCGTTATGCACTGACGAGTGCAGAAAAAAAGCGCAAAAATATGCCTAAAAACTCAGTATTTTTGTAAAACACCAGCTAGTGATTACTTTTGACTGTTCTTTCACAGCATTTAGGCCCTTGACAGATTAACAAATTCAAAATAGTACACTACTTAGATGTACGTATGCGGTATGCACTGATGAGGGCAGAAAAATGTGCTAAAATACGCCTAAAAACTCAGTATTTTTGTAAAACACCAGCAGGAGATTACTTTCATCTGTCCTTTCATAGTATGTAGACCTTTGACAGATTAACAGGTACAAAATGGAAGACTACTGAGATGTAAATATGCGTTATGCACTGACGAGTGCAGAAAAAATTTGCAAAAATATGCCTAAAAACTCAGTATTTTTGACTGTTCTTTCACAGCATTTAGGCCCTTGACAGATTAACAAATTCAAAATAGTACACCACTTAGATGTAGGTATGTGGTATGAGGGCAGAAAAATGCTCTACAGTACACTTAAAAAGTATCTGAGTACAACACCAGTCGGTGAGTACTTTTGACTGTCCTTTCACAGTAGGTAGGCCCTTGACAGATTAACAGGTACAAAATAGTACACTACTTAGATGTACTTATGCACTTATGAGAGCAGAAAAATGCACTACAATGCACCTAAAACTCTGTGTTTTTGTAAACACCAGTCGGTGATTACTTTTCGCTCTCCTTTCACAGTATGTAGGCCCTTGACAGATTAACAGGTACAAAATAGTACACTACTTAGATGTAGGTATGTGGTATGCACTGATGAGGGCAGAAAAATGCTCTTCAGTACACTTAAAAAAGTATCTGAGTAGAACAGCAGCCGGTGATTACTTTCGGCTGTTCTTTCACAGTATGTAGGCCCTTGACAGATTAACATTTACAAAATAGTACACTACTTAGATGTATGTATGCTGTATGGACTTATGAGGGCAGAAAAATGTGCTACAATGCGCCTAAAAACTCTGTATTTTTTTCAAAACACCAGCCGGTGATTACTTTCGGCTGTTCTTTCACAGTATGTAGGCCCTTTACAGATTAACAGGTACAAAATAGTACACTACTTAGATGTACGTATGCGGCATGCACTTATGAGGGCAGAAAAATGCACTACAATATGCCTAAAAACTCAGTATTTTTGTAAAACATCAGCCGGTGATTACTTTTGGCTGTCCTTTCACAGCATTTAGGCCCTTGACAGATTAACAGGTACAAAATAGTACACTACTTACATGTACGTATGCGGTATGCACTGATGAGGGCAGAAAAATGCACTACAATGCAACTAAAAACTCAGTATTTTTGTGAAACACCAGCGGTGATTACTTTTCTCTGTCCTTTCACAGTATGTAGGCCCTTGACAGATTAACAGGTACAAAATAGCACACTACTTAGATGTACGTATGCGGTATGCACTTATGAGGGCACAAAAATGCGCTACAATGCGCCTAAAAACTCGGTATGTTTTGTAAAACACCAGCCAGTGATTACTTTTGTCTGTCCTTTCACAGTATGTTGGCCCTTGACAGATTAACAGGTACAACATAGTATACTGCTTAGATGTAGGTATGTGGTATGGACTGATGAGGGCAGAAAAATGCTCTACAGTACAGTTAAAAACTCGGTTTGTTTTGTAAAGCACCAGTCGGTGAGTACTTTTGACTGTCCTTTCACAGTAGGTAGGCCCTTGACAGATTAACAGGTACAAAATAGTACACTACTTAGATGTATGTATGCGATATGCACTGAGGAGGCCAGAAAAATGCACTACAATGTGCCTAAAAACTCAGTATGTTTTGTAAAACACCAGCCGGTGATACTTTTGGCTGTCCTTTCACAGTATGTAGGCCCTTGACAGATTAACAGGTACAAAATAGTACACTACTTAGATGTACGTATGTGGTATGCACTGATTAGGGCAGAAAAATGCGCTAAAGTACTCTTAAAAGCAATTTATTTTTCTAAAACACCAGCAGTACACAACAGGACTAAAAAAAGCTGTGTACTAAACACAAAATTGCACTCTGTCAAAGACTATTAGGAATGGACTGCTGTGTATTATACCGTCTACAGAGTAGTATAACCAGCAGATGATTTTTGGTGGAACAAAGACACTGAATATCACTGAAAAATTATTCCTGCCTCTTCTGCTAAGGTTTATGAAGTTGAAGAAGCTTGTTAAAATGTATGAGCTATCTGCCCCTATCTGTAATACTATGCCGAAGAAACAGACTGGGAGGCTAATGCCTGCAGCTGCAGTAAAAATCCTTTTAAGTGAAAAAACAATGCTCTCCATCCACGAGAACGCTGATGTGACTAGGAGGATGTTAAATGCTGCTGGACTGCACTGTTTTCTGCTGTGACACACACAGGCTCTGCATCCTATGATCCTTCTGCAGTGTATTGTAATGAAGTGACTGGCCGCAAGATGGCTGCCGATTATATAGGAATGTGACATCACAAGGGTCACTGGCTGCTGATAGGTTGCATCCTGCATGTGATTCAGGGTCATCCCGCCTACTTCCCTTCCCGCCTTCCCAGCATTCCTTGCCCCATGTACTGACATGTGGATCCGCCATTTTAGATGCCCTGGAGCCTGCACCGCAGTAAATGGAGTTTAATGAAGCGATTAGCGCGATAGAATCGCAGCAATATTTGCATTTGTTGCAAATCGAATATTTCCTGAAATTCGTAATGAATTTGGGTTCGTCAGCTTCGATTCGCTCATCTCTAGTACACTGTAACAGAGAGCAGTAGGTGTTTTTTTCTACCATCCTCTGATTGGGGTAGGGGTGATTAAGGGTAGGGCTACTAATTAGTCAGACACCTGAATACCTGGATGCATAGCCTGCCACCTGACTACCTGGCCCCATAGCTGCCCACAGGACTACCTGGCCCCATAGCCGCCCACAAGAATACCTGTCCACATAACCTTCCACCTGACAACCTGCCTGCATAGCCGCGCACCTGACTACCTGTCCCCATAGCCGTCCACCTCACTACCTGGTCCCATAGCCTTCCACCTGACTACCTGGCCACATAGCCGCCCAACTGACAACCTGGTCGCATAGCTGCCCATCTGACTACCTGGCCACATAGCCGCCCACCTGAATACTTGGCCACATAGCCACCCACCTGAATACCTGGTCGCATCACTGTCCACCTGACTACCTGGCCACACACCTGCCCACCTGACTACCTGGCCACATAGCCTCCCACCTGGCCACATAGCTGCTTAACTGACCACCTGAAGAGTAATGGAGAAAAATAATCTTTTCAGCGGGCGCTGTTCCTGACTCCAGAAGCAACAAACAGGAAGCCGGTAAGCTATTAAAAAAGGTTGAAAATGAAAATATGCCTCGTCGATGGTATAGTGCGAGACATGGGTATAGATAAGCAGTATGGCACTAATTTATATGGTCGCATTAGTATAAAAGGGAGCACCAATAAATGAATCCCAAAATATATAGGGTGTAATGAGCTGTAAATGATGAATGGTAAAGAAATAAGAACAGTTAATTAAATTTAACAGCCATAAATGGTCGCAGTCAGAGGGATAACATTAAAGCAGCCAAATATGGTAGCAGCATCAGAAGTAAATATACATATATATGAGTGATAAATAAATAAATAAATATTCTGGAGTGGGAGAGTGGTAGGATAAAAATTAAAATATAAATTACGAAATATATGAAAGTAATATATAAAATATATAATAACTAATAACAATATGTAGTGGTGTAATGTTAATTATAATATAAGAATACCATAAAATTCCAATGGTGGTACTCTAAAAATTACAATATAGTAGCGATGAGATAGGGAAAACGGAAGACCGAAAAACAGAAACATAAAATTTATAGAGACAAATAAAAATGTAAGGATATATATGAACTGTCTATGTATACCCATGTCTCGCACGTTACCATCGACGAGGCATATTTTCACTTTTTAACCTTTTTTAATAGCTTACCGGCTAGTGTTACATACCCTGTCTGTTTACATCTTGCATATGGCGCTATGTATTATTTAAGTCCTCCTCCTTCTAACATGTTACCATCCACTGTACTATATGCGATGTATCAACATGTATTATTCACTGCTTACGTAATATGTCCATTCATTTCTTTTTACAGGACCGCTGTCAAAGGCTAAATGCGGTCACATGGCCTCACCCGATCAGCGCGCAGCCACTCACTGTTCGACCTCAGGAATCCTCTTGCGGAGTGTGCGCATTGGCCAGCTTGGGTCACGTGGCCTCCTCTTGCCATGACGACGCGTCCTTGACAACTAGTCTTCTCACTACTGTTTACTACGGATCCGGGCACCACGTGGCCTTGCATAATACTATTTGTTTATTTACCCTGCTTTTGCGGCGAGCCTCGCTCTCATGCACTACTGCCGGTGTATGTGAGCGGGGCTTGCTGTGACCTTTAGTCATCTCCAACATTTCTATTATTATCCATGAATTATTTAACCCCTTAAGGACGGACCCATTTTTTACCTCAATGACCAGGCTCTTTTTTTCAAATTTGACGTGTATCTCTTTAAATGGTATTAACTTTAGAACACTTTTTCTGAGCAGAGCGATTCTGAGACAGTTTTTTCGTGACATATTGTACTTTATATAAGTGATGCATTTTTGTTGACACATGCAGCATTTTTAGTGAAAAACCTAAAAATATTGTGAAAAACTGGAAAATTTCTGGCGTTTTTTAAATTATTTTTTTATGGTGTACACTGTGCGGTAAAAGTGATGTTATATTTTATATACCGTATATACTCGAGTATAGGCCGAGTTTTTCAGCACGATTTTTCGTGCTGAAAACACCCCCCTCGGCTTATACTCGAGTGAACTCCCCCACCCGCAGTGGTCTTCAACCTGCGGACCTCCAGAGGTTTCAAAACTACAACTCCCAGCAAGCCCGGGCAGCCATCGGCTGTCCGGGCTTGCTGGGAGTTGTAGTTTTGAAACCTCCGGAGGTCCGCAGGTTGAAGACCACTGCGGCCTTCAACATCATCCAGCCCCCTCTCACCCCCTTTAGTTCTGAGTACTCACCTCCGCTCGGCGCTGGTCCGGTCCTGCAGGACTGTCCGGTGAGGAGGTGGTCCGGTGGGATACTGGTTCCGGGCTGCTATCTTCACCGGGGAGGCCTCTTCTAAGCGCTTCGGGCCCGGCCTCAGAATAGTCACGTTGCCGTGACAACGACGCATAGGTGCGTTCATTGCCAACGTACTCCTGCGTCATTGTCAAGGCAACGCCTCTATTCCGGGCCGGAAGCGCGGAGAAGAGGCGCCCCCGGTGAAGATAGCAGCCCGGACCACCTCCCCACCGGACCACCTCCCCACCGGACCACCTCCTCACCGGACAGCCCTGCAGGACCGGACCAGCGCCGAGCGGAGGTGAGTACTCAGAACTAAAGGGGGGTGAGAGGGGGCTGGATGATGTTGAAGGCCGCAGTGGTCTTCAACCTGCAGACCTCCGGAGGTTTCAAAACTACAACTCCCAGCAAGCCCGGACAGCCGATGGCTGCCCGGGCTTGCTGGGAGTTGTAGTTTTGAAACCTCTGGAGGTCCGCAGGTTGAAGACCACTGAGGGCGAATGATGAGAAGAGGATGATGAAGGGGGGGTGTGGGGATGATGAAGGGGGGTGGGGATGATGAAGGGGGGATGTGTGGGATGATAAGGGGATGATGAAGGGGGGATGTGCGGGATGATAAGGGGATGATGAAGGGGGGATGTGCGGGATGATAAGGGGATGATGAAGGGGGGATGTGTGGGATGATGACAAGGGGATGATGAAGGGGGGATGTGTGGGATGATAAGGGGATGATGAAGGGGGGATGTGTGGGATAAGAGGATGATGAAGGGGGGATGTGTGGGATGATGACAAGGGGATGATGATGAGGATGTTAATGACGGGTCTGGATGATGACAGGGGGGGATGAGGTATTTCCCACCCTAGGCTTATACTCGAGTCAATAACTTTTCCTGGGATTTTGGGTTGAAATTAGGGGTCTCGGCTTATACTCGGGTCGGCTTATACTCGAGTATATACGGTAGCTTTCTATGTTTTTTTTTCCTTTTCTAAGCAAAATTCTTTTTCTGCCATTCATTTTCCAACAGCCGTAACTTTTTTATTTTTCGTCCGACGCCATTGAGTAAGGGCTTATTTTTTGCAGGATGAGCTCTACTTTTTATTGGTATCATTTTTGTGCTACATGCTACCTTTTGATCTTTTTTAATCCGCTATTTATACCAAAATTGGCAAATTTAGCGCTTTTTTTTATGTTTTTTTTACGGCGTTCACCGTGCGGGATAACTTACATTATTGTTTTATAGTACATGTCATTACGGACGTGGCAATACCTATTATGTATATGATTTGTGTTTTTGATCTTTTTTGGTGATAATACAGGGTTTTTTTTGGGGAAGGGGGCATTTATTTTTTTTAATTTTTTTACACTTCATACTTTTATTGAATAACTTTTTATCTAATTTTTTTTACACTTTTTACAGGTTATACTATGCTTCAATACTTTTGTACTGCAGCACAGTATAACCTGATGAGCTGCAGACACTACAGCCTGTGCGATCCAGCCTCTGGCTGGATCTCACAGGCTTCCGCAGCAGGCATACAGGAGGTCATGATCTCACCTCCTGCTACCAGAGCAACTAACGTCGACCCACGTTTGTATCGCGGCGCCGCCGTTGGAGAACAGGGGGAGAGCGTTCCCCCTGTCAACACCATAGATGCCGTGATCAGCATCTAGGGGGTTAATGCTGCTGGGACCTGTGCGATCGCGGCTCCGGCAGCTACGGCGGGACTCTGGCTGTGATTAACAGCCGGGTCCCGTCGCCGATCTCCTGCACTGCCCGCGGCAGTGCCGGAGATCGCTAGGACGTATGCATACCTCCAAATGCGCGAACATGTCGGATGATTGGACGTCTGCATACGTCCTATAGCGGGAAGGGGTTAATATAGTTTCATGCCGGTTGTTCCGTTATATGTATATTCATATCTTTGGTTGTCTGTTTATACTTGTTACGCCGAGCGCTCCGGGTCCCCGCTCCTCCCCGGAGCGCTCGCTTCACTCCCTCCGCTGCAGCGCTCCGGTCACGTCCTCTGACCCGGGGCGCTGCGATCCTGCTGCCAGCCGGGATGCGATTCGCGATGCGGGTAGCGCCCGCTCGCGATGCGCACCCCGGCTCCCCTACCTGACTCGCTCCCCGTCTGTTCTGTCCCGGCGCGCGCGGCCCCGCTCCCTAGGGCGCGCGCGCGCCGGGTCTCTGCGATTTAAAGGGCCACTGCGCCGCTGATTGGCGCAGTGGTTCCAATTAGGGTTTTCACCTGTGCACTTCCCTATATTACCTCACTTCCCTTGCACTCCCTTGCCGGATCTTGTTGCCTTAGTGCCAGTGAAAGCGTTCCTTGTGTGTTCCTTGCCTGTGTTTCCAGACCTTCTGCCGTTGCCCCTGACTACGATCCTTGCTGCCTGCCCCGACCTTCTGCTACGTCCGACCTTGCTTCTGCCTACTCCCTTGTACCGCGCCTATCTTCAGCAGCCAGAGAGGTGAGCCGTTGCTAGTGGATACGACCTGGTCACTACCGCCGCAGCAAGACCATCCCGCTTTGCGGCGGGCTCTGGTGAAAACCAGTAGTGGCTTAGAACCGGTCCACTAGCACGGTCCACGCCAATCCCTCTCTGGCACAGAGGGTCCACTACCTGCCAGCCGGCATCGTGACAGTAGATCCGGCCATGGATCCCGCTGAAGTTCCTCTGCCAGTTGTCGCTGACCTCACCACGGTGGTCGCCCAGCAGTCACAACAGATAGCGCAACAAGGCCAACAGCTGTCTCAACTGACCGTTATGCTACAACAGTTGCTACCACAGCTTCAGCAGTCATCTCCTCCGCCAGCTCCTGCACCTCCTCCGCAGCGAGTGGCCGCTCCTGGGATACGCTTATCCTTGCCGGATAAATTTGATGGGGACTCTAAGTTTTGCCGTGGCTTTCTTTCCCAGTGTTCCCTGCATCTGGAGATGATGTCGGACCTGTTTCCCACTGAAAGGTCTAAGGTGGCTTTCGTAGTCAGTCTTCTGTCCGGAAAAGCCCTGTCATGGGCCACACCGCTCTGGGACCGCAATGACCCCATCACTGCCTCTGTACACTCCTTCTTCTCGGAAATCCGAAGTGTCTTTGAGGAACCTGCCCGAGCCTCTTCTGCTGAGACTGCCCTGTTGAACCTGGTCCAGGGTAATTCTTCCGTTGGCGAGTATGCCGTACAATTCCGTACACTTGCTTCAGAATTGTCCTGGAATAATGAGGCCCTCTGCGCGACCTTCAAAAAAGGCCTATCCAGCAACATTAAAGATGTTCTGGCCGCACGAGAAATCCCTGCTAATCTACATGAACTTATTCACCTAGCCACTCGCATTGACATGCGTTTTTCTGAAAGGCGTCAGGAACTCCGCCAAGATATGGACTCTGTTCGCACGAGGCGTTTCGTCTCCTCGGCTCCTCTCTCCTCTGGTCCCCTGCAATCTGTTCCTGTGCCTCCCGCCGTGGAGGCTATGCAGGTCGACCGGTCTCGCCTGACACCTCAAGAGAGGACACGACGCCGTATGGAGAACCTCTGCCTGTACTGTGCTAGTACCGAACACTTCCTGAGGGATTGTCCTATCCGTCCTCCCCGCCTGGAAAGACGTACGCTGACTCCGCACAAAGGTGAGACAGTCCTTGATGTCTACTCTGCTTCTCCACGTCTTACTGTGCCTGTGCGGATGTCTGCCTCTGCCTTCTCCTTCTCTACTGTGGCCTTCTTGGACTCTGGATCTGCAGGAAATTTTATTTTGGCCTCTCTCGTCAACAGGTTCAACATCCCAGTGACCAGTCTCGCCAGACCCCTCTACATCAATTGTGTAAATAATGAAAGATTGGACTGTACCATACGTTTCCGCACGGAGCCCCTTCTTATGAGCATCGGATCTCATCATGAGAGGATTGAACTTTTGGTCCTCCCCAATTGCACCTCGGAGATTCTCCTTGGACTTCCCTGGCTTCAACTTCATTCCCCAACCCTGGATTGGTCCACTGGGGAGATCAAGAGTTGGGGGTCCTCTTGTTCCAAGAACTGTCTAAAACCGGTTCCCAGTAACCCTTGCCGTAACTCTGTGGTTCCTCCAGTAACCGGTCTCCCTAAGGCCTATATGGACTTCGCGGATGTTTTCTGCAAAAAACAAGCTGAGACTCTACCTCCTCACAGGCCTTATGATTGCCCTATCGACCTCCTCCCGGGTACTACTCCACCCCGGGGCAGAATTTATCCTCTCTCTGCCCCAGAGACTCTTGCCATGTCCGAATACGTCCAGGAGAATCTAAAAAAGGGCTTTATCCGTAAATCCTCCTCTCCTGCCGGAGCCGGATTTTTCTTTGTGTCCAAAAAAGATGGCTCCCTACGTCCTTGCATTGACTACCGCGGTCTTAATAAAATCACGGTTAAGAACCGCTACCCCTTACCCCTCATCTCTGAACTCTTTGATCGCCTCCAAGGTGCCCACATCTTCACTAAATTGGACTTAAGAGGCGCCTATAACCTCATCCGCATCAGAGAGGGGGACGAGTGGAAAACGGCATTTAACACCAGAGATGGACACTTTGAGTATCTGGTCATGCCCTTTGGACTGTGCAATGCTCCTGCCGTCTTCCAAGACTTTGTCAATGAAATTTTTCGTGATCTGTTATACTCCTGTGTTGTGGTATATCTGGACGATATCCTAATTTTTTCTGCCAATCTAGAAGAACACCGCCAGCATGTCCGTATGGTTCTTCAGAGACTTCGTGACAACCAACTCTATGCCAAAATTGAGAAATGTCTGTTTGAATGCCAATCTCTTCCTTTTCTAGGATATTTGGTCTCTGGCCAGGGACTACAGATGGATCCAGACAAACTCTCTGCCGTCTTAAATTGGCCACGCCCCTCCGGACTCCGTGCTATCCAACGCTTTTTGGGGTTCGCCAATTATTACAGGCAATTTATTCCACATTTTTCTACCATTGTGGCTCCTATCGTGGCTTTAACCAAGAAAAATGCTGATCCCAAGTCCTGGCCTCCTCAAGCAGAAGACTCCTTTAAACGACTCAAGTCTGCCTTTTCTTCGGCTCCCGTGCTCTCCAGACCTGACCCTTCCAAACCCTTCCTATTGGAGGTTGATGCCTCCTCAGTAGGAGCTGGAGCTGTTCTTCTACAAAAAAATCCTTCCGGGCATGCTGTCACTTGTGGTTTTTTCTCTAGGACCTTCTCTCCAGCGGAGAGGAACTACTCCATCGGGGATCGAGAGCTTCTAGCCATTAAATTAGCACTTGAGGAATGGAGGCATCTGCTGGAGGGATCAAGATTTCCTGTTATTATCTACACCGACCACAAGAACCTCTCCTACCTCCAGTCGGCCCAACGGCTGAATCCTCGCCAGGCCCGGTGGTCTCTGTTCTTTGCCCGATTTAATTTTGAGATTCACTTTCGTCCTGCCGATAAGAACATTAGGGCCGATGCTCTCTCTCGTTCCTCGGATGCCTCAGAAGTTGATCTCCCTCCGCAACACATCATTCCACCTGACTGCCTGATCTCCACTTCTCCTGCCTCCATCAGGCAGACTCCTCCAGGAAAGACCTTTGTTTCTCCACGCCAACGCCTCGGAATCCTCAAATGGGGTCACTCCTCCCATCTCGCAGGTCATGCGGGCATCAAGAAATCTGTGCAACTCATCTCCCGCTTCTATTGGTGGCCGACTCTGGAGACGGATGTTGGGGACTTTGTGCGAGCCTGCACTATCTGTGCCCGGGATAAGACTCCTCGCCAGAAGCCCGCTGGTTTTCTTCATCCTCTGCCTGTCCCCGAACAGCCTTGGTCTCTGATTGGTATGGATTTTATTACTGATTTACCCCCTTCCCGTGGCAACACCGTTATTTGGGTGGTCGTTGATCGATTCTCCAAAATGGCACATTTCATCCCTCTTCCTGGTCTTCCTTCTGCGCCTCAGTTGGCTAAACAATTTTTTGTACACATTTTTCGTCTTCACGGGTTGCCTACGCAGATTGTCTCGGATAGAGGGGTCCAATTCGTGTCTAAATTCTGGAGGGCTCTCTGTAAACAACTCAAGATTAAATTAAATTTTTCCTCTGCATATCATCCCCAGTCCAATGGACAAGTAGAAAGAATTAACCAGATCCTGGGTGATTATTTGCGACATTTTGTTTCCTCCCGCCAGGATGACTGGGCAGATCTCCTTCCATGGGCCGAATTTTCGTATAACTTCAGGGTCTCTGAATCTTCCTCCAAATCCCCATTTTTCGTGGTGTACGGCCGTCACCCTCTTCCCCCCCTCCCTACCCCCTTGCCCTCTGGTCTGCCCGCTGTGGATGAAATTTCTCGTGACCTTTCCATTATATGGAGAGAGACCCAAAATTCTCTCTTACAGGCTTCTTCACGCATGAAGAGGTTCGCGGATAAGAAAAGAAGAGCTCCCCCCGTCTTTTTCCCTGGAGACAAGGTATGGCTCTCCGCTAAATATGTCCGCTTCCGTGTCCCTAGCTACAAGTTGGGACCACGCTATCTTGGTCCTTTCAAAATTTTGTGTCAAATTAATCCTGTCTCTTATAAACTTCTTCTTCCTCCTTCTCTTCGTATCCCTAATGCCTTTCACGTCTCTCTTCTCAAACCACTCATCCTCAACCGTTTTTCTCCCAAATCTGTTCCTCCCACTCCTGTTTCCGGCTCCTCGGACGTCTTCTCGGTCAAGGAAATTTTGGCTGCCAAAAAGGTCAGAGGGAAAAATTTTTTTTTAGTAGACTGGGAGGGTTGTGGTCCTGAAGAGAGATCCTGGGAACCTGAGGACAACATCCTTGACAAAAGTCTGCTCCTCAGGTTCTCAGGCTCCAAGAAGAGGGGGAGACCCAAGGGGGGGGGTACTGTTACGCCGAGCGCTCCGGGTCCCCGCTCCTCCCCGGAGCGCTCGCTTCACTCCCTCCGCTGCAGCGCTCCGGTCACGTCCTCTGACCCGGGGCGCTGCGATCCTGCTGCCAGCCGGGATGCGATTCGCGATGCGGGTAGCGCCCGCTCGCGATGCGCACCCCGGCTCCCCTACCTGACTCGCTCCCCGTCTGTTCTGTCCCGGCGCGCGCGGCCCCGCTCCCTAGGGCGCGCGCGCGCCGGGTCTCTGCGATTTAAAGGGCCACTGCGCCGCTGATTGGCGCAGTGGTTCCAATTAGGGTTTTCACCTGTGCACTTCCCTATATTACCTCACTTCCCTTGCACTCCCTTGCCGGATCTTGTTGCCTTAGTGCCAGTGAAAGCGTTCCTTGTGTGTTCCTTGCCTGTGTTTCCAGACCTTCTGCCGTTGCCCCTGACTACGATCCTTGCTGCCTGCCCCGACCTTCTGCTACGTCCGACCTTGCTTCTGCCTACTCCCTTGTACCGCGCCTATCTTCAGCAGCCAGAGAGGTGAGCCGTTGCTAGTGGATACGACCTGGTCACTACCGCCGCAGCAAGACCATCCCGCTTTGCGGCGGGCTCTGGTGAAAACCAGTAGTGGCTTAGAACCGGTCCACTAGCACGGTCCACGCCAATCCCTCTCTGGCACAGAGGGTCCACTACCTGCCAGCCGGCATCGTGACAATACTGTTTTTATTATTTCTACTATGAATTCAGTTTTAATTGTAACTCTGCCCATTGTATCTGGCATCCATTTTTTTTATGTATATAAAGAGCCTTCTTGTGATGTTATGTATGCCAATCTGAGGAAGGAGGACTGTCCCTCCGAAACGCATCATTGGTTATGTACTTTACTAAACATAGTGCTCCATAGCACTTTAACCATACTACAGCTTCCTGTTTGATGCTTCTGGAGTCAGGAACAGCGCCCGCTGAAAAGGTTCTTTTTCTCCATTACTTTTCACGCTTTATATGGGAGAAGTTTACTTCTGTCCCATTCCTACCTTGGGCCCAGCAGTTCATCTCTAGAGGATCGTCAATACCCCATAGGGGTTATATGCGCTATTTCTCCCTAATCAGATGAGCGGCCATCTTCAAGAGCCAACCTTACCCTGTCCCTTGTGGGGACCTCGGTACCTTTGGTAATACACGAAGCGCAGTCCTCCCTGTGTTTTTCTGTTTCTTTTTTTAGGTTTTACCTGGCCGCATAGCCAACCATCTGACTACATACTGTAGCTCCCTACCTGGCTACCTACCTATATAGCTACCTACCTGGCTACAAATCTGCATAGTGACCTATCAAGCTACCAACTTTCTACCTGACTACCTACCCACCCACATTTTAATTTACTTATTCATCTACCTAGCTAATTACCTACCTACCTCCATAGCTACTTACCTAATAACCTACATAGCTACTTGGCTACCTACTTACCTAGCTAGCTAGCTACATACAAATTATAGTTACATACCTACTTTCCTACAAAGCTAGCTACCTACTTGGCTACCTATCTACCAACCAACATATTTACCTACCTGGAGGGGTTGTATTTACTTACTTGCCTATGAGGGAACTACCTAATAAGGGAACTAACTGTCCCCCCTACTTTATGGGGGACTTACTATTCTACCCACTTTTACTCTGCAGGACAGCAAGGAGGTCATTATTACAATTTCAGGGCCTATAGATGGAGAGATTGTGTAGAGGTGGGGAGGGTACTGGAAAAAGGTGGAGTCTAATATGTTTGTCCTGCATATGCTGAAGAGATGACACTTTGGCTGAAAAAAGTCGGCATGTCAGTGTGAGCCGAAAGAAGAAGAAAAGGAGAGGATGTCGCTGATCAGAAAATATGTCTTCTGTGAGTCCTTAAATGTAACTGTAATCACTTATATATTACACAGATCCTGTGTACAGCTGGTATATACCCCTATATGGCCCTGTACATAGGAATACTGGTACAGTATGGTGCATTACTCATTGACTGTGTGTTCCTGTTATATGGCTCTTGTAGGTTTTTGCATTAACACTTATTTTATTTTGTGTGTAGTGGTGGGGCATGAGGAGGGATTAGGTTGGAAAAAGGGTGGGGCAGATGTATGGACAGGGGTGGAGTCTTGCTGAGGGCCCTTGCTTTATTTGGTCTGGGGCCCTGAGTGTTGTCAGTCCGCCCCTGCTTATGGGCTATTTAAAGCAAAATGGACAGGTCAGCAGACCAAGCTTTTGAGTCCACTTAATATAGCGCATACATCCCAAATGGAATGAGTAGTCCATTCAGGCCATTAAAATGAATGGTGCTCTCTGATATAGTATATATTGGCATCCTGTTTTTGGCATGATGCAGACGGATACCTCTCATAGACAGCTAAAAGGTAGTATAAACCTATCCTAATATGCGTAATTCTGCACAGACATTTTGCTGTGTGAACATATCCTAAGAGATAGGAAGCCCTATCCTGGATGGTCCCTTTTTTCTATGTACACCAATGCACACAGAGGAAACACAGGGAAAAAAATTATAAGGCTACATTCACATCATGATTTTGAAAAACTTATCCCTCAAAAACTGACAAAACTGTATGCAATTATATGCTCGGTACAGTTTCCATGGACTACAATGTTATAAAAACCATGTACGCTTTTTATAAAGGACATAAAACCCTTTGTAAACAGAAAAACATGACACAACCGGACACAAAACCATGGTTGCCTGCAGTTTTGTGCACAGCCAGAAAGTGCATAAAACTGTACAGGTACAAAAACTTGCACAATCGGATGCATCTTGTTGTGTACGTTTTTGTATGGGAAGTCAATATATAGAGTTTGCTATACAGTTGTATACGGTTTTCAAATACAAAACTGTATACGGGAAATGTATAGCAAAATCCTGATGTGAATGCATTAGTGAGGGATACCCAAAACTTTGTCTCCAGAATAGGGTGAAGACACATGCATTTGCTATGATTTAGTTTAAGGCTGGGTTTACACTACGATTTGACGATACAATTAGAGATGAGCGAATCGAAGTTGATGAACCCGAATTCGTTTCGAATTTCATGAAAAATTCGATTCGCAACTAATGCGAATATCGCCGCGATTCGATCGCGTGAATCACTTCATTAAACTCCATTTTACAGAGTTCCGCTACCTAAGATGGCGGATCCACATGTGAGTACATGTGGCAGGGGATTATGGGAGGGCGGGAAACAGCGGCGGGAATGAAGGTAGGTGGGCTGACCCTGAATCACATGTGAGATGCAGCCTATCAGTGTTCATAGCTGATACCACAGCATTACACTGCCACTGCTAGTCACATCAGCATTAGGGAAAGATAGGAGTGCAGAGTGCTTTGCCGTTCACACTGAGAAGGATCATTGATAGCTAAACCTCCTATTCACGTTATTTCTGCGTATAGTTAGGCATATTCCTGCCCTCATCAGTGCATACCGCATAGGTACATCCAAGTATTGTACCATTTAGTACCTGTTAAGCTGTCAAGACGCTCCATACCGTCAAAGTCCAAACAATAGTATTCACCGCCTGGTGTTTTACAAAAATACAGAGTTTTTTCTGTGTATAGTTACGCATATTACTGCCCTCATCAGTGCATACCGCATAGGTACATCCAAGTATTGTACCATTTAGTACCTGTTAATCTGTCAAGGGCCTACATACTGTGAAAGGACAGCCGTAAGTAATCACCTGCTGCTGTTCTGGACAAATACTGTTTAAAGAGTAGTGTAGCGTATTGTAATACCCTCATAAACTCACTAAGTATGTCAGGCAGAGAAGTGCCAGGACGTGCACAGAGGAGTGGCAGAGGCCTAAATACTTCAGGCAGAGTTGGCAGCAGACTTGGGGCGAGTGGCAGCAGGAGTCGCAGCGAGAGGCCTGAGCTCCCGTTATCAGCCAGCGGTCGTGTCTCCACCAGCAACCCATCTGCCATCGTCCATTGGTTAACACGCTCATCCACATCATCACAAGTGACATCTGACACCCCCAGTAAACAGTCGGTGGGTTCCTCAGACACAACCCTCAGTTGGCATGGCCCGGGAGCAGTCCCTGTCCTCCCATTGCCTTTGTCCTATGCTTTTCCCTCTCCTAAAGAAGTATCTTATGCTGTGGGTTCAGCTCCACTTTTTACTGAGGACGATCTAATAGAGGACAGTCAGCAGCTACTGAACAGCCAAGAAGGGGAGGAGACATGCACGGCTTGCTCCGCTAGGCGGCCAAGTAGTGATGCGGAGAGTGACATGGGTGGCGGTGTTGGAAGGGTTCAGGGTCCTGAAACAGACACCGTTGAGGAACCTGAGGAGGACATCAGTGACGTGCACACACCTGTGGATGAGGATGAAGCCGATCGCAATTGGGAGCTGGGTGCAGAAGGGGCTTCATCATCATCAGGAGAAGAGAGTTGCAGGTTGCGCTTGAGGCAGCAAGGCGGTAGCACGGTTGGCAGTCAGCGTGGTGGCAGTAGTGGAAATTCAGGAGCCAAACGTGCCCGGGGGAGACCACCTGCTTTGCGGCAGCCTACCTTTCTGGGAGGTAGTGGAACAGGGTTTCTGGAGACGGCGCCAGTAGCAGTCAATTAGTGCGGACTGCGGGTGGGAAAATCAGCTACTCGGCGGTGTGGAAGTTTTTCATAAGGCATCCGGAGGAGGTTCACGTAGCCACATGCAAGATCTGCCGGCAGAAGGTGAAGTGACCATAAAGCGGCCTGGGAGAACCGTGGCTCCGATGTAGTGGTCCAGCCTGCTGCATCACCCAGTGGTCATAGTGGTCATCCGCTCCCTCCTTCATCCAGCCAAGGCTCCACCACCTCAGCCGAAGGGAGCTGCGTGTCAAACCCTCCTTCTGTTGCTCCTGCTTCTCCCGCTTTTAGCCAGCCATTCCGCCAACAATCCATCAGCGAAGCCATGTCCAAGAGACAACAATATGCACCCACTCATCAAACGGCGCAGAAGTGGTGGACTCTGCACCTTTCAGAAAATTGATGGCTTGTGCTGAGCCGAGGTGGAGAGTCATCATTTCTTTGCGAAGAAAGCAGTACCAGCCCTGCATAAGTTTGTACAAGAGAAGGTGGGCCAGTCCTTGAGCCTGTCGATGTGTTCAAAAGTGCACGGCAGCGCCGACGTGTGGCGCTGTAACTACGGGCAGGGACAATACTTGTCTTTTACGGCCCACTGGGTAAATGTGGTTCCTGCCCAGCCACAACAGCAACTTGGACAGGTCACAACGCTTCCTCCTCCACGCTCTCGCTCCCAGGCAGTTGGTCCTGTTACAGTGTGCGACGCCGCCTCCTCATACTCCACCGTGTCCTCGGCCTCCACTGCACGTCCAAATCTCGGTGGCCCTTCATCGTACCATGTGTGTAGGGCATGGCGGTGTCAAGCTGTTCTTCAAATGGTTTGACTTGGCGAACGGAGTCACACAGGGGAGGAACTGCTAAATTTCATTCGTAAAGAAATCCGAGTATAGCTTACTCCACGATATCTGGAAAGGGGAACCATGGTGACCGACAACGGGAAGAGCATCAGCGCTGCGACAAGGAAGTGTGAAACATGCGCCCTGCATGGCATACGTGTTGAATCTGGTTGTCAAGCACTTCCTCAAGTCTTCACCCCATTTGCAAAACATCCTGAAAATGGCAAGGAAACTGTGCATGCACTTCAGCCACTCGTACACCGCCAAGCACACCTTCCTTGAGCTGCAGCGTCAGAATGGTATCCCACAACATAGTCTTATTTGTGACGTTGCCACACGTTGGAATTCCACCCTCCATATGTTGGACAGACTATGCGAACAAAGAAAAGCCATCACTGATTTCTTGATGATCCAAGCAGATAGGAGTACTCCCCTGTGTAACTTCAAAGGGAACCAGTGGCAGCTCATACGTGACACCTGCCGTTTGCTGAGCCCTTTGAGGAAGCCACATTATTTGTGAGTCGCCTGGATTACGCCATGAACGACGTAATTCCACGCCTACATTTCCTACAACACATGATTGAAACCATGGCTGGTCACGGCAATGGAGACGTTGCACCTACATCTCAAGGCTACATGAGCCCTGTGGGGGCTGAACTGGAGGAGGAAGATGATTAGGGACAGAGCGGAGCACAGTTTAGGTTGGATGAGATGGCCGTTGTTTCTAGTTATCGGACAGGAGAGGAGGAGAGGGAGCAGCCAGAGGAGCTGGAGGGTTATGAGGAAGGTGAGACAGAGGACCCAGACACACCGTGGCAGTATGCAGTGGAGATGGAAGCAGGTAGTCCCTCCAAGTCACTGGCGCAAATGGCACGATGCATGCTCAGTTGCTTGCGTAGTGACCCCCGAATTGTCAAAATTCGTCAGCGGGATGACTTCTGGATCTCCACCTTATTAGACCCTCGCTACCGTCCCAAAATGGGGGACCTTTTTTACACTGAGAGGGAGGACAAACTGACCTACTACAGAGAGATTCTACGTAGTCAGTTGGCTGATCGGCCACATGGTCCATCCACTCGCAGGTCTGACTCGGGGGGCCCTCTGCGCTCACCTTCCACTGCCATGGCTGCTGGGGAGGGGAGGGGTGGCAGGAGCAGTACCGGCTCAATCAGCAGCAGCCTGAGTCTACAGTCGCTGATGAGTAGCTTTCTTCACCCGCACAGTGAAGCAACTCATCAGCAGCAGGTAGACATGGAGCAGGACCTGAACCAGCAGGTGGTGGCATACCTTGACATGGCCATGCCAACAACCATTGAAGATCCGCTGGACTTCTGGACAGCCAAACTTGATTTGTGGCCGCAACTAGCAGAGTTTGCCCTGGAAAAGCTGTCCTGCCCGGCCAGTAGTGTGCCATCAGAGCAGGTATTTAGTGCGGCCGGGGCCATAGTCACCCCAAGGCGAACTCGTCTGTCCACTAAAAATGTGGAGAGACTGACGTTTGTGAAGATGAATCAGGGATGGATTAGCCAGGATTGCCAGCCACCAATGCCAGATGCCTCAGAGTAGATTGACCATGCTGCTACACCAACATTTCCCAATTATGGTTGGTTATGAAACCCTCTTGGGTTATCAATTACGGTTATGAAACCCTCTTTGGTACTGCCAATGCCTGCTCCTGGCTCATCCTGTGTCTTTCAGGAACTACTTGCCTCACTGATGCTTCTGGCCTTGGGCCTTTAATTTTTGGATGTTTAGCAGTAGCTAAATATATGCTTAATGCAAATGTCAACATTGATCTTTAAATGTAAAGGGTTATGAAACGCTCTTGGGTACTGCGAATGCCTGCTCCTGACTCATCCTGTGTCTTTCAGGAACTACTTGCCTGACGGGTGCTTCTGGCCTTGGGCCTTTAATTTTTGGATGTTTAGCAGTAGCTAAATACATGCTTAATGCAAATTTCAATATTGATCTTTAAATGTAAGGGGTTGGTTATGAAACCCTCTTGGGTACTGCGAATGACTGCTCCTGACTCATTCTGTGTCTTTCAGGAAATAATTGCCTCCCTGATGCCTCAGGCCTTGGGCCTTCAATTTTTGGATGTTTAGCAGTATTTAATACATGCTTAATGCAAATTTCAACAATGATCTTTAAATTCTCGGCGCTCTGCCAGGGCCTTCTCCTACCCCGCCGGGGCAGATCCGAGGACCTCACTAAACCATCCAATCGGTAGTACAGACATGCAGTGTATTTAAAGGGCAGGGACTTAATGAACCCGAGCTTATGACCCGCTCTTAGTTGTGATTCTTCTTTCCTGGCAAATAATTGTAATCCCTGATCCCTATTGCGAACGGGGGTCAGCGGGTTACCCGCACGTGTCGGTGAAAGATAGACACACGCTGTTCCATTCAGTGTAGCGGGCGTGCAGCCCCGGATATCTGAGGGCATAACACACCTGTTATTGCTCGATCTCACGAGTGATCGTGCAATGTAAGGGGTTATTAAAGCCTCTTGGGTACTGCTGATGCCTACTCCTGACTGCTCCTGTGTCTTTCAGGAACTACTTGACTTCATGATGCTTCTGGGCTTGGGCCTTTAATTTTAGGACTTTTGAAATACATAAAAACGTGCTTAATTAAAATGTGAACATTTATGGTGCAATGTATGGCGAGAATAAACACTCTTGGGTAGTGTTTTTTTCCAATTTTCTGATAATTATCACAGTAATAAACTTGAATTTTCCACAATAATAACCATTACACCATTGAACGCTTGTTGCATGTGCTTTTTTAAGTAACATTTTCAAAAAAAAATAAGCAGAGGGATGAACTCTGCTTCTTTATTTCATAAAAAATAATTTTATAGAAGAATGTATTTTGGTGGTCCACTGTCCTGCATTATAGAGTCTTCTGGACTCTTGGATATGTGCTTGTTCTTAAACAAAGGTACAAAAACCAAAAATGGCCGGTCAGGGCTAGGGAGACGTTGCGCCTACATCTTACGGCCACATGAGCCCTGTGGGTGCTTGTGAGATTAGGTCCTTTGTACCCACACGGCGGGGTCCGGGACACAAATTTTGAATAAAAAAATCACACATTTCAAAGGTCTCCTCATGCTGCAGCCAACTCCAGGCTGAATCATTCTCGTAACATATAGAGAGCACTCGCTGTCCTAAATTTTCGTTTAAAATTTTCGTCAAAAATGTTTGTCTTTTTTATTAGGGATTGTGAAGCTTTGGTGCATACTCATGCATCAACCAACTCCAGCCTGTGTCATTCAGGCAATATATGGTTTACTGATGGCACTGCTGGGCCTGGGTCTGGGAATTTCAAATTTTCTCATAGGTAGCACCCGCTATCAAAAAGTCTTCTTCATAAATTTCTACAATTGTTGTGTTTTTTTGGAGGGGTTGTGAAGCCCTAGTGTGTACTCATGCATCAGCCAACTCCAGGCTGTGTCATTCAGGCAATATATAGGTAGCACCCGCTGTCCGAAATATTCTTACCATTTTTTCAAAAATGGTTGTTTTTTCTTTGGGATTCTGAAGCCCTGGTGTGTACTCAATACTGCTTTCTGCTACACTCTGTCAGCCCATTGGTCCTGTGACAGTGTGCTACTCCGCCTCCACATCCCCCACTGTGTCTTAAGCCTCCACTGCCCGGACAAGTCTCAGTGGCCCTTCAGCATACCATGTGTGCAGGTCCCGGCGGTGTCACGCTGTTCTTCACATGGTTTGCCTTGGCGAGAAGTCTTGGAAACAATGGCCGGTCAGGGCAATGGAGATGCTGCGCCTAAATCTCACGGCCTCATGAGCCCTGTGGGGGCTTGTTGGATTTGGTCCTTCGTACCCACACGCTGGGGTCCAGGACACGAAAAGGTTGTTTTAAATTTAAAATTTAAAATTGATGGCGCTGCTGGGCCTGGGTCTGGGAATTTCACATTTTCTCATAGGTAGCACCCGCTATCCAAAATCTTTTTCAAAAATTTCTAAAATTTTGGTGTTTTTTGGGGGGGATTGTGAAGCCCTGGTGTGTACTCATGCATCAGCCAACTCCAGGCTGTATCATTCAGGCAATATATTGGTTACTGATGCCGCTGTGGGGCCTGGGTCTGGTAATTTCAAATTTTCTCATAGGTAGCACCCTCAATTCAAAATCTTTTTCAAAAATTTCTAAAATTGTGTTGTTTTTTGGGGGGGATTGTGAAGCCCTGGTGTGTACTCGTGCATCAGCCAATTCCAGGCTGTGTCATTCAGGCAATATATGGGTTACTGATGCCGCTGTGGGGCCTGGGTCTGGTAATTTAAAAATGTTTCATAGGTAGCACCCGCTATCCAAAATCTTTTTCAAAAATTTCTAAAATTGTGGTGTTTTTTGGGTGGGATTGGGAAGCCCTGGTGTGTACTCGTGCATCAGCCAACTCCAGGCTGTGTAATTCAGGCAATATATTGGTTACTGATGCTGCTGTGGGGCCTGGGTCTGGTAATTTAAAATTTTCTCATAGGTAGCACCCGCTATCCAAAATCTTTTTCAAAAATGTCTAAAATGGTGGTGTTTTTTGGGGGGGATTGTGAAGCCCTGGTGTGTACTCGTGCATCAGCCAACTCCAGGCTGTGTCATTCAGGCAATATATGGGTTACTGATGCCGCTGTGGGGCCTGGGTCTGGGAGTTTCAAATTTTTTCATAGGCAGCACCCGCTATCAAATATCTTTTTCAAAAATGTCTAAAATTGTGGTGTTTTGGGGGGGGGGGGGGAATTGTGAAGCCCTGGTGTGTATTCGTGCATCAGCCAACTTCAGGCTGTGTCAATCAGGCAATATATGGGTTACTGATGGCACTGCTGGGCCTGGGTCTGGTCATTTCAAATTTTCTCATAGGTAGCACCCGCTATCCAAAATCTTTTTCAAAAATGTCTAAAATGGTGGTGTTTTTGGGGGGGATTGTGAAGCCCTGGTGTGTACTCGTCCATCAGCCAACTCCAGGCTGTGTCATTCAGGCAATATATGGGTTACTGATGCCGCTGTGGCGCCTGGGTCTGGGAATTTCAAATTTTCTCATAGATAGCACCCGCTATCCAAAATCTTCGGTTTAAATGTCTTAATTCATCTTTTAATCTTAGGGATTGTGAAGGCCTAGTGCCTACTCATGCTGCTGGCAACTCCAGGAAGTGCCATTCATCCACTATATGGTCTCCTCATGCTGCCAACACCTCCATGCTGTGTCATTCAGCCACTATATGGTGTCCTCATGCTGCCAACACCTCCACGCTGTGTCATTCAGCCACTATATGGTGTCCTCTTGCTTCAGCCTCATCCAAGCTGTGTCATTCAGCCACTATATGGTGTCCTCATGCTGCCAACTCCTCCACACTGTGCCATTCTGCCACTATATGGTGTCCTCATGCTGCCAACACCTCCACACTGTGCCATTCAGCTACTATATGGTCTCCTCATGCTGCCAACACCTCCACGCTGTGCCATTCAGCCACTATATGGTCTCCTCATGCTGCCAACACCTCCACGCTGTGTCATTCAGCCACTATATGGTGTCCTCATGCTTCAGCCTCATCCAAGCTGTGTCATTCAGCCACTATATGGTGTCCTCATGCTGCCAACACCTCCACACTGAGCCATTCAGCCACTAAATGGTCTCCTCATGCTGCCAACACCTCCACGCTATGTCATTCAGTCCCCATATGGTCTCCTGACACTGATGCCAACACCAGGCTCTGTAATTGTGCTGCTGTGCGGCAGTGATTCTAAAAGCGATGCCGGTAATCTGTATGTTATTCTGAATAACAGTATTATTTCACTAACCCAGCACACTCTATATGCGTTTTAGAACACAGCAAAGTGTTCCATACCCCTATAGAGGCTGTATGTAGGCTAGAAATAGCCTTTTTTAATATAGATTCGCCGCAAAAAAATTTGTATCGAAACAAACTTTTTCAGAAAATTCAGCGAACCGGCCGAATCGAATTTTTGAAAAGTTCGCTCATCTCTAGATGCAATCACCGGATCCGGCTGGGGGGGAAGTGAAAACCACATGCCACTGTTTTAGGTCCGGTCACAACTCGGATGCGGGGCAAAAATGAGCCAACCGGAGTCACTATCTGACTCCGGTCGGCTCATTCAAATGAATGAGATAGGTGCCAGGTCCAGCTGGGATACGGGAGCGCACGGTTTTCACATCACCCAGCCGGATCCGGTGACCGTATCATCCGATCGCAGTGTGAACCCAGCCTGACCTGGATAAACCTATTTATTTTATCTGTAAGTATGCAGCAGAAATTATTTTTTTCTGGCAATGAGCAAGCTAGTTGTCACGTCAAGACGTATTTTGCAAGTCACAGGTAAGCATGAAAGTGAGCTTATTCCTCATGTATTTACTTCCTTATTTCTAACAATGGGGGAAGAAGCTGGACAGCCATTGTTGGTGCTTCCAGTAATGAAATCAGTCAAGTGTCTACAGCCTCTCACATGTTCAGGTGAGTCAGGGCGGAAGGAGCTGTGTAGGCAAGGTGTGCAGGGCAGGGCTAAACCTGGGATTCCAGTTTGACAACTTTCAATGCTCTTATGCTCTTTTTTTCATAAAACAGACATGCAGATAAGGAAGAGAAACAAGGAAACTGACATGCCGCGGTAGATAAACGCAAGACGGGCATTGAAGCAAACACAAGATATATTGTCCTGTAAGTTTTGGAATCAGAAATCTTAGCAGGGGAAAGGGAGACATTTTTGGATCTCTGTGGATTACCATGGTAAGTGTATGTCATGGCTTCACTAACTTGATTGTGGATACCATGTACTTTATTCCCAGCAGCAATAGACCTAGGTTCTAGGTGTTCTGTTTTTCGACACATATTCGTGGGGGATCAATTAATTGGCGCATTGCTAAAAAAAAAAGTGTCGCTCTGATCGCCGATCTGTGTCATCTAAGGATGCTCTGGGGGTCATCTATAAAACTTTTATGGCACTAGTTATGGAGCTAACAATGACACCAGCAGATGACCCACAATTATAAAGCATTTGGGCAAAATAGTTTTTGCTGCTTTAGTTTACTTTGTTGTAAATATATAACTCCTTTATAATGTGCATACAACTTCTGCATCTTCTACACTCAGGAGCTGTGAATCAACCTCACCTCAATCGACCAGTCTAAGGCTATATTCTCACACAGTATTTTGGTCTGTTTTTTGAAGTGTAAACAACCACGTTTAATTGTTTAGTTCTATTCTATGTTTTGTTAAATTCAATTCAATAAACAGCTGGTAAATCCCATTCTGTAACATTTTACAGCCATAAAGTTGAGTACGTGATCCCTTTTATTCTGCTCTTGTTTATTTTAACTTTTTTTAATGCCTAAACAGCTGGTACGCAAATAGCATTATAGTAGTATAGTATTTTATTATTGCTGTTTTTTCCTGTACTGATCTTGGCAGACTTTTTTTTTTGTATGTTTTTATTTTTATATTTTTTTAATTAGAATAAAAAAAATTGAATTTTATGTAATAAAAAAAAAAAAAAAGATAGAATGAACAGGAGATTATATACCCAGGTTTAAAGGTCCATTTTGTTCTGATCTAAACAGTACATTTTCTAAATTTTTAATTTTTTTAATTTTTTTTTAATTTTATTTTTAAAGCTCTTGATATGTCATAGTAACACATGGGAAATTTTCACCAGTGGGGAACTGGGTGCTACCACCACCAGCCATCAAAAAAACAAGAGAGAAGTCTTCTGAGCCTGCTTGTTGTAATGTTCAGTGGGGTCTCAACACACGCCCCCAACCGATCAAAAGTCCTGTCATGTTGCTATAACACATCAGAAGCTGTTTAAAGTGATAGGTGCCCTTTTAACTGCATGAGTATTTATGGGATCGGAATCAAATTTATGTGTTTCATGTCTAAAAGTGACCAGCTACATATGGCGATGCCCACTCTAGCCTTTTCCATGTCTGCCGTGCAGTTTACTTGTATGGTTACACCCGTCTTTGCCCACGATGTATGGTTACACCTGTCTTTGCCCACGATGTATGGTTACACCCGTCTTTGCCCACGATGTATGGTTACACCCGTCTTTGCCCATGATGTATGGTTGCACCCGTCTTTGACCACAAAAATTGTGCAGACGTCTGTCTGTGATTCTAAAAGTCAGTCACTGAATATGAGTGCTACAAGCTGCAGCTTTATTAGTTAGACTTTAACCTTTATATTGCATGAAAGAGAGATTTTTTTTTTATCTGCCCCAATGCAATGCATACTGCCGGTTATCATTGATATGTTACTGATATAATGGCCGTGAAGGCAATAGTTTTCTCGCCTGGTGAATCTGAATCGCTATTTAAAGGGATACTCCTCCGAAAAACATGTGATCCACTATCCAAAGGATAGAGGATAAGATGTCTGATCATGGGGGGTCCCACTGCTGGGGACCCAAGCGAACTCCGAGCCAGCAGCGGCGGAGCTTCTCTGTTTGTGATGTCACACTACGTCCCTCCATTCATGTCTATGGGTGGGGGCATGACGGTTAGTACGTAGTCGTCATAGCTCCTCCCATAGACATGAATGTTGGGGGCGTGGCAGCTGGAGTTCGCTCTGTGTATCGGATGACTGGGGTGCCGCAGCTGAGACCCCAGCAGTGGGACCCCCGCGATGAGACATCTTATCCCCTATCGTTTTCCGGTGGTGGACCCCTTTTAAAAAAAGCCAGCAGTAATTGTGGTTAATACAGTGTTTCCCAACCAGGGTGCTCCAGCTGTTGCAAAACTACAACTCCCAGCTTGCCCAATCTGGGAGTTGTGATATAACAAAGGAATGTCCAGCGCCAAGTGCGGTAAAACAGGTATTTTATTGTAGCATCAGCGGATACAAACTTGCATCAGGCAGGAGCCGACGCGTTTTGGACCATTACAGGTCCTTAGTCATGCCATGACTAAGGACCTATAATGGTCCGAAACGCATCGGCCCCTGCCTGATGCAAGTTTGTATCCGCTGATCCTACAATAAAATACCTGTCGTTGTACCTCACTTGGCGCTGGACATTTCTTTGTTATACTGGTGATCCGGTCCGGGGATGCTTCCAGCTAGCCCGTGTGCTGGTGCTGGAAACACGAGGGAGAGAGCTGTCCACACACAGTGTTGCTTGCCAATCTGGAAGTTGTAGTTTTGCAACAGCTGGAGACAAACTGGTTGGGAAACAGTGGGCTAATGTTTTACATGTCTTACCAAAATTAATCGTAAAATCATAATGCACATATTAATGACAACATACATTTTATTGAGCTATATTAATTTCATAACAAATTGGGTGTTTCCCCACCTCACACTCAGGTATTCCCCCACTTCACACGGACTGTGAGGTGGCGGAACACCTGAGCAGATATCGCCAGTGTCTTTGGTAGGCTACATGGTTACTGGGTTGCATCAGGGGTCAAGTCCTAGGGGGGGGGGTGGTATGGGGGGAAGTGTGGAAAGTCACCCAGGATTCCTGCTAATGGGAACAGTGTTCCTGCTGTGAAAAAGTGCAGGAACTCAGTTCCCATCCATTCCTGCAGGACTTGAGCCCTGGGTTGCATTATATTTCTTTGCTTACAGTTAACATCGGTGGATCTGCAAAGGGTATTATATGCATAGAAATGGGTACTACAGCTATCTATTACAATAAGTATTAGCATCAAGCAGCCATGTGTGTATGTGTGCTTATGTGATACAGTGGTAAGGGATTATGGGGGAGATTTATCAAAACCTGTCCACAGGAAAAGTTGCCCAGTTGCCCATAGCAACCAATCAGCTCGCTTCTTTAATTTTTAACAAGGCCTCTGCAAAATGAAAGAAGCGATCTGATTGGTTGCTATGGGCAACTAAGCAACTTTTCCTTTGCACAGGTTTTGATAGGCTCATAGGGGGAGATTTATCTTTTTACTAGTAACTCTTCTTTATTGCCATATTAGTGTTATTGATATTCTTTGTTACCTACCTAATCCTAACAGGGATCTGGGCGTACTAAGTGGCATTTTGTTATACTGCTATATTTACATCTATGTATACTGTGCAATATTCTAGTGTTCCCCCAACGATGAACTTAATGTATTTCAATGACATTTATATTATGTACATTATGGCTTTGTGATTACTTTTGGTAAGACGTTGTAGGTTGTTGTTATTTTGGTGTGCTTACCTTTAGTTTTTCTGGCTTATTTACAGTGCATGAATTCTACTTATGTAGGTTGTTTTCTAGACTGCTCATCTGATATTTTAGCTGGTCAATGGAAGCAGTATAAAATGCAACTCTAAGGGCCCATGCACACTATCGAATTTTTACCAAGAATAGATTCTGGTGTAGCAGTCTCCCATTGTTTTTAATGAGATTTTTGACTCTGAAGAAAGAAAGAACATGTTGATTCTTTCAGCGGAATTCCACCTGGAGACTGTGCGGTCTTGGTGCTGATTCATTTTGTTGGCACAGGAATTTCTCCGGGCAAATATTTCATAGGGTGCACATGACCTAAGAGCCCTATTACACTTGGTCACACGCAGTTAAGCCAATCTTTTAGATCAATGCTTATGTGCAAAGCAAGGGGTGCTGAACGGACAATTGCTGGATAATTTGTGCACCCCTTTGCTTTCATCATTCATCGGCCACACATGCCCTATTACACAGGGAGATGTGCAGCTGACAAGCACTGTTTTTTAGCAGGTTAAAACAACACCATCTGCTCACAAGTAGCTTTAGTTTGCTTGTTTGTCAGCTGGCCGCTGGCCCAATTACACAGCAATATCGTCCTACTACTGTCAATAATCACCCTCCGTAATAGGGCCCTTAGGTTGGGTTCACTTGTAATATTTTGGTCAGTATTCTTAGTTGGTGTCAGTTCACACTATATATGCAGTTCTGAGATATTTTCTTCAAAGTGCATTTCTTTAGAGAACTTTTGCCATGTGGCAAAAGTGATTTTAAGTCTTTAGGCTGTGTTTGCTCGTTGAATTGTAACTGCATTTGTCATACCATTGGCTATTTCATTTCTAAAATAGCTGTAAAAATGACACAATTTAACCATGATTTGCACAATTGTGGTAGAATAGCACCTTTTGTTGCCTTCATAGGGAAAATCACTGTATAAACAGAAAAAAAATCATAGGCCCCTTTCACACTGATATTGCACCCTATCAAGAAAGCTTGTTAAAGTCTCCATCTCTTAACATTTGCAGGACAAACATGTTAGCCCCTAACTGTTATAAAGCCCTCCTTGGTGTCCTGCACAGTAAAAGGGCAGGTAGGTAGGTAGTCAGGTAAATAGTTTGTATGTAGGTAGGTAGGTAGTTAGGCAGCCAGGTATGTAGGTAGTTAGCCTGGTATGTAGGTAATTAGTCAGGAAACCATAGAGAGATGCAAAGGCCACAGCACCAGTCTGGAGGCTCTGGTCAGTGGAAATAGAGCTGAAGTTAATTGGTTGCAAAAAGCGACGTTTTGGCTCCATATGAGCCTTTATCAAGCCATGCTTGATAAAGGCTCATGTGGAGCCGTATGTAGCCAATAAACTACAGCTCTATATTCACTGCCAGGAGCCTGCAGACTAGTGCTGTGGCCTTTGCATCTCTCAATGGTTGTTTGCTGGATTGGCAGTCCAGGTGACCACGGGCACAGTGGATTGGCCCAGTGCTGTTCTCCACCTACCTTCTGTAGTTAGGCATCCAGATGCAAAGTTAGGTAGTCAGGGAGTTAGTCAAGTAGGTAGCCAGCACCCCCTCCACCTAGTGGTGGTTCCAGAGTCTAGTCTTAGGAGGGGCATCATGAAAACCCCCTATGTAGTTAGTAGGTGTCCCTCCTATTAGTTTTGTAGTTTGTCCCCATATTAGCTAGGCAGGAACAGGTAGGCAGCTGTAGGCAGCAGAGGTCCCTCACAGTGGGTGTAGGCAGCAGAGGTCCCTCACAGTGGGTGTAGGCAGCAGAGGTCCCTCACAGTGGGTGTAGGCAGCAGAGGTCCCTCACAGTGGGTGTAGGCAGCAGAGGTCCCCCACAGTGGGTGTAGGCAGCAGAGGTCCCCCACAGTGGGTGTAGGCAGCAGAGTTAGTCCCCCCCCCCCTCCCAAGTAGGTGTAGGCAGGTGTAAGCAGCAAAGTTTCCCCCTCCCCTTCCCAGGTTGAAAGACAAAATGATGCTCACATGTATGTGTCCCAGGCAGCGGTCTTTTCTGGAGTGCAGCAGGGGCCCGCGTCTTCCTTGCTCCACAGTGCAGGTGCCAATGATTGACATCATTGACGCCTGCGCCGCGTGGGGGCGGAGGTCACATCTTTTCCTGTATGTGCTTGTACCGCACATACAGGGGAAAGCAGCGCTGTCTGCTGGGGATCCGGGACAAGTGTCCTGGATCCTCAGGAGTGGCGGCAGCGGCGAGCCCTGTACCCAGCCGGGCCCTCGCACGACGTCCGATCAGACCGGCCGGTTAGTCCGCCCCTGTGTCTGCTCGTATCTGTGGATTTCCCACCAGCAGTCACCAGCGAAAATGCAGAGCTACGGCAGCAGCTGGGAGCTCGCTCTGCCTGATTCGGTCCCCGCCGGCAGCACATCTGCAGCATCAAATACACTGCGTATGCACTCTCGTATGACCCTACCCTAAGATAGATTTATGCAGTTTTGTTAATACTTAAATAAGGCTCTATAACCCAGAGGCCATTCACCATCATGGGAAAATCCTAAGTAATGCTATGTTCACACAGGCAATATCTTTGCGGACATTGGGGCTTATTTATCAAAACCTGTGTAGAGGAAAAGTTGACCAGTTGCCCATAGCAACCAATCAGATTTTTTTATTTCCTTTTAAAAAAAATGAAATATAAAAATAAGCAATCTGATTGCAACTTTTACTCTGCAAAGGTTTTGATAAATCTCCCCTATTGCCCCGACAGCCCCAGCAATGCATTCCCATGTGGACTCCACAGAAACACTAGACATGTTTATTCTTTCTGCGGAATCAGGATTCCGCAGCAGAAATATCTGCATGGAGAGAGAGGAAGAGGGGGGCCAAGACTTATGATCAAATGATAGGTAGAGCAGCAGTCAGCAACAGCTGACAACCAGACTGGAGGAGACCTGAGAAGGCTGCCCCATCATCTTACCACTTGCACAGCACAGAGAACACTACACTGACTGTAGTATGAAGTGCGCTGACTGAACCCCTGAGCTAATTAGGTAACTTATTAGCTCGAGGTCCCACTGTGGGATTGACCAGCTTTTTGGTGGGCAAGTCCAAACCTGGTAATAGTTGGCACAAGCCCCAAAACAAATTTACTGAATTTTTCCACCTACACGCCAGATTTTACAAGACAAACTTTACATGCTGTCCGTAGATGCACTGGCTCAGAAGCACACCCTCCCTGGATGGATATTGCTTTTTTAAATTAAAAGCAGTGTTCCAGAACATAAAGCAAAATACAGCACAGATCAGACACCGTCACAGATGATGTCTTCTCTGACTGTAGTTGTTCTCTTACCTAATCTTCTCTATTTGGCTCAGACCGCCATTAGCACTTCTTCCAGCCATAACTTGTCTCTGCAGAGTTTGCTGCACATCATCTTTCCTATCTATAACATTGAGCTTTTGCTGTTGCCCAAAGAAATCTAAACATACAGCCAAATAAGTTGCAAAAATGCACCAAATAACAGCCCAAATACAAAAATACCTGAAGTCACAACAACAAATGTTTTATGAGGCTCAAAGAATATAGCCGAAGTTCACAGGAGCGGATTTTTGTGCAGATTTTCCACAGCTGAGCTGCTGCTTTTTATTTTCTGCTGCTTATTTTCAACTGCTTATTTTATGCTGCTTATTTTATCATTGACTTACCAGTAAAAAAAAAATATATAAAATGCAGGAAATAAGCAGCTGAAAATCTGCAGCAAAATACACACTAAAATACGCAGCAAAATACGCTTGTGCGAACTAGTCCTAACAGAGTTTCTCTGCTTTGTCTGGAAAATTGCACTTCTGCCCATCTGCCGGTCGTCACGCCCATCTGCCAGTCATCACGCCCCCTTCCCATAGACTTTCGTTGAGGGGGCGGGCGTGACGTCACGAGGGGCGGCCCTGAACACGGAAGCCCGCACACACATCGTTCGGAGCAATAACTTCCGGACGCTGGGGAGCGGAGCTTACCTATATGTACAAAATGTAAATCAATCGCAATTACTGACCCACTGCCAAACCGGTCATGCTAGAGGTTGTTGCAGGCAGCAGAATGTTCTCGACGGCGTCTCCAGACTCTGTCACGTCTGTCACATGTGCTCAGTGTGAACCTGCTTTCATCTGTGAAAAGCACAGGGCGCCAGTGGTGAATTTGCCAATCTTGCTGTAAGCACAACCCCCACCTGTGGACGTCTGGGCCCTCATACCACCCTCATGGAGTCTGTTTCTGACTGACTGAGTGGACACATGCACATTTGTTGCCTGCTCTTTTTCAGGGCTCTGGCAGAGCTCCTGCTGCTGGGTTGTTGCTCTCCTATGGCCTCCTCCATGTCATCTGATGTACTGGCCTGTCTCCTCCATTTTCTGGACACTACGCTGACAGACACAGCAATTGATGTGCCATCCTGGACGAGCTGCACTACGTGAGCTACTTGTGTGGGTTGTAGACTCCGTCTCATGCTACCACTAGAGTGATAGCACAGCCAGCATTCAAAAGTGACCAAAACATCAGCCAGGAAACATAGGACCTGAGAAGTGGTCTGTGGTCACCGCCTGCAGAACCACTCCTTTTTGAGGGTGTCTTGATAATTGCCTATATTTTCCACCTGTTGTCTGTTCCATTTGCACAACAGCATGTGACTTTGATTGTCAATCAGTGTTGCTTCCTTTGAGTTGACGGTGTGAGATTATTGTACTTGGAAACTGCTTTGATTCCACATCTCTGTTTCCCTTATGCAAATTCTGAAGACCGACTAGTTTTACCTTTCACTACATAGAATGAAGTAACTAAGGAAAACCACTTATAGACATATGTTCTATCATTGTGACTATTTTATCCAATGAGCTGTAAGCATTAAAGGGATACTCCACTGGAAAACATTTATTTTTAAATCAACTGGGGCAGAAAGTTAAACAGATTTGTAAATTACTTCTATTAAAAATGTTAATCCTTCCAGTACTTATCAGCTGCTGTATGCTCCACATAAAGTTATTTTCTTTTAGAATTTCCTTTCTGTCTGAGCACAGCGCTCTCTGCTGACACCTCTGTGCATTTTAGAGTAGGAGCAACTCCCCACACAAACCTCTCCATACTGAACAGTTCCTAAAATGGACCGAGGTGTCAACAGAGAGCATTGTGGTCAGACAGAAAGAAAATTCTAAAAGAAAATAACTTCCTGTAGAGCATTTAGCATCTGATATGTACTGGAAGGATTAAGATTTTACCAGTTGATTTAAAAATACATTTACCCCTTTCAGTCATAGATTTCTCTCTCTGTATCCAAAAAGGGACATATCTATTATTCAAGGATAATGGGGGGTATTTATCAATTTTGCCTGTTTGAAAGTTTCTTTTTACCTTTTTTTTTTTTTTTTTTTTTTCACTTTGGTTTTCGTGGACGTGCACCAAATTTATCATTAATAATTTATCATTGTTATTTTGGCTCAAATGTTGAAATCAGCCGTTCACAGCACCGTTTACACAGAACTTACCACCACAGAGGACAGCGTATTTTACCCCGTAGAGCAGCCATTTCGGAGTCCCTCCTGCAGTATATCAGCAAGCGACATGAGTTATTTTCTTTTGTGGGGTTTATAGTCACCATGTGAAATGGATTTTATTTTCAACTTGTGCTGTTTTATTTTTTGGTTACTTTAGTGCAGTGGTCTTCAACCTGCGGACCTCCAGACGTTGCAAAACTACAATTCCCAGCATGCCCGGACAGCCGTTGGCTGTCCGGGCATGCTGGGAGTTGTAGTTTTGCAACCTCTGGAGGTCCGCAGGTTGGAGACCACTGCTTTAGTGCTTACCTTTCCTGACCCTGTGTGTCCATGTCCAATGCTGGCTCAACGGAGGGTGAAGGTTCCTCAGAGACAACTATGTCGCAGGATAGTATTGAGTAGCCCTGGAGGCGTCGCTGCTTTCACAAAAAAAATTTGTTTTAATGTATTTTGACGCCTTTACATTTTCTGACATTGCTAAGTGTGTTTTCCATGTGCAAAATTTCTTGGCGGAGATTTGCGCCAAAATTGTGCCAAAGATCGATTGGCGCAAATGATGAATTACTGACTAAAATTGAAATCACACACAGGACCATGGGGGAGATTTATCAAAACCTGTGCAGAGGAAGAGTGGTGCAGTTGCCCAAAGAGGCCTGTGGAAAATGAAAGAAGCGATCTGATTGGTTGCTATGGGCAACTGCACCACTCTTCTCCTGCACAGGTTTTGATAAATCTCCCCCAATGTGATTTTGAGAAAGTTATAAAAATGACAGTGGAGAAGATGCGCCAAACTTTGGCGCAAAAAGACACTGCGCCAAAGCATTGTGCCAAAGTTACGTGGAAAAAAATAACACATAAATCCTTTGATAAATACCCCCCATTTTTTCTAGTTGCATATGAAAAAAATGGGATTTGAGCAGAGCTAGAGGTGAATGCAAGGTTTTAAGGGGGGCTGTACTGGGTTCCAGATGTGTTGCAAAAATGGCAAAATAGTAAATAAACTTTAATGGTTTGTAATATAATTCAGCTTTAAATTTTGATACAGAGCTCCAAATTCCCTGCTTTCACAACAACATCTAGTTAAATGCTTAAATATTTTCTGACACTAGGCCACAACTAGGGGTTTATACAGCCATAACTGCAGTCAACAACGGATTGGCATCTAGTGAGCTCCCCTAGTGGCAACAAATTATATATATATATATATATATATATATATATATATATATATATATATATATATTATACAGTGACCCCCCCACCCCCCCCACCGACGATGGCCCCGACATGCTTAAGCTGCTGCCGGATAGCAGCTTAATGTTCCCCGTGTGGTGCGGTAAGTATTACTTACGCCTCCACGATGCTCCGGGGTGCCCTCCGGGTCCAGCGCTGGTCTTCCGGTGTCTTCTCAGTCCTCTCAGATAACGTCAATACGCTGCTGTGCACGTCATCCAATAGGAATGGCGTACACAGCGGCGTAATGACGTTGCTACGCAGGCCCAGTAAGGCCTTGCGGAAGACAGCGGAGGACCGTAGAAGACAGCGGAGGACCGGAGAAGACAGCAGAGGACCGGAGAAGACAGCGGAGGACCGGAGAAGACAGCAGAGAGCCCTGCAGAGGCCCGGGGACACCATCTCGAGCGGCGGGGACAGGTGAGTACAGCTTCCTATACTTTACATTGCACGAATCCCTCAACATACGATGGATTCGACAAATGATGGCTCGTTTGGAACGAATTACCATCGTATGTTGAGGGACCACTGTGTATATATATGTATATAATATATTTATTATTATTATTATTATATTTTTTTTTTTTTTTTTTTTTTTTTTTTATGAATTGCTCAGAGAAGGATTTGTTAATACTAAAAACAGAGATGTAAATCCAAGACATGATTTAGAATATTGTACCAGTTTGCTCTTAAATACTTTGCATAAACATTATGCATCATTATTTTATGATTTATTTTTAGGCCTGTAACATTGTTTTACTTGTTTGGAACAGAGATGAAGGAAACAGCATTCATTACTCATCTCGCCCGGAGACTGCCATGATTATTAGTCTTAAATCATAATGATGCCAACACATCCCAGCTAGAAAGATTACCAGCCCTTCTTAAGCAATTTGCATTAATTAGAAAGAATCCCATGTGATTTGCACATTGTGACTCTTTGATGTGAATGTCGATGGAACTCCATTGTAATCCCACTTTTCTCAAGTTTCATTTCTGGAGAACTCTGGGATGTCGCCTATATATTTTAACCATTTCCAACCAGTCATAAATATCTCCATTCCATAATGGAGGCTCACTGATATATCTTTACCCAATTTATTTTCTGGTACTGCTTCTGAACTGTCAATGAAAGCAAATGTGTTCTTACTCACTAAAGATTAATGAGTGTTGTAAATGGATGTATATGTACCTGTCAGGATCCAGACTGGTATGCAGCGAGGACACTGGTGGTGGATCCTCTGTGTCAGTGGGGTGATGGCGTGGGCCGTACCAGGGGAACGGAGTCTAAGGGATTACTGGTTTTCACCAGAGCCCGCCGCAAAGCGGGATAGACTTGCAGAGGCAGGTAACCCCCAGGTCGTTCCACCCGATAGCGCCTCAACCCCAGCTAACAGCTGAGACAGGCGCGGTACACGGGGACAAGGCAAGAGCAAGGTCGGACGTAGCAGAAGGTCAGGGCAGGCAGCAAGAGTCGTAGTCAGGGGCACAGGCTTGGGAACACACTAAACGCTTTCACAGGGCACAAGGCAACAAGATCCGGCAAGGACAGGAAGGGGAAGTGGGTTTTTATACACATAGCGCAGGTGTAGGTACTGATTGGGCCAGGCACCAATCAATGGTGCAATGGCCCTCTAAATTTTAGAGAGCCAGCGTGCGCGCGGGGCCGCGTGTAACGGGACAGAACAGCAAGAGGACGGGGCAGGGGAGGAGATTGGGATGCGACCTGCGGGCGGGCGCGTCCCGCTACGCGGATCGCATCCCCGCCGGTGACACCAGTGCAGCGCTCCCGGTCAGCGGGTCCGACCGGGGCGCTGCACAGAGATGAACACCGCGAGCGCTCCGGGGAGGAGCAGGGACCTGGAGCGCTCGGCGTAACAGTACCAATATGTATGTGAATGTTAATTGTTCATTGCTTAATCTTATCAATATATATCCTACATTTGCTAGTCTTTACACTAGTCTCCAAACATGGCTGTACAATGATCAATTGATCTGAAGGTGTTCTTCAAAACTGTAGGCTTTTATGTATCCCAGAGGTGCCTAAAATAATAGTTTAATTAATGCAATGATTAAAAACCACTAGTAGAAGAGTCCCCCAACCAAATCAATAAATAGCAAACAAAGTAAAATGCTAGTTACTCTGATTTTTAAGGATATCTGCCCAACAATCCTGCCAACCAGTAGGTTGGGGGTTTTCTGTAAAAAATTTAGTCAATCACTCCTAATGCACAGACAAGGAGTATGTGGGAAAAAGGGGTCAACATTATAACATATAGTAATGCACTCCAATGGCACTGTTTATTACAGCCAACACTCCCTACGTGTTTCTGCTGCCTAATCAGACAGCGTCCTCAGGGGAGACAAAATCTACAATTACCAAGAGAGTCAAAACAATATATGTCTCAAAGTAAATACTGTTAAACTGGATATCCTCATTGCAGTTTATTCTGGGACTTCTGATATAAATAACGAGGTCAAAGTATGTAGCTCAACACCATGTATAGTAGAATGTGTATATATGTAAACTGAGGGGAATGCCATTAACAATCATGGACTGCAATGACCAAGGAGTTCTCTCTAATAGTGTATGTAAAGGCTGGGGTCCAGAGATTTAGAGAACTAGGAATTAGATCAGTACCACAGAAGACTAATTTATGCTTAAGGCCGTGTTTCCACAGTTTTTTGGGAAAAATGCCACAATGGTTTTTGAGCCGAAACCAGAAGTGGGTCTAGCAAGTCCTTCCCAAATATTCCATACATTGTTGAATACACTTCTGGCTTATGTCCATATATTAATTTTTTCCCTTTTTTTAACGATAGGGTCACACATAGTATAAACGCAGCGTATTTCATGCTATCAGAAATACAATGCATATTCTGATATGAGCAGACACACAGGGCTACCCACTGCAGCCCTATATGCGCAGTACGGGTTTGGAGGCAGGCCCCACTGACATAACTGTGACACGCGGGCCTGCCAGCAAACCACTGCACACAAGGGCTGCCACCAGGAAGCACTGTTTTTCTGCTCATAAGAAAATATACAGCGTATTTCCCGCTGTGCAATGGATTTCCAACAGCATGAAAGAAGCTGTGTATATACTATGTGTGACTCTACTCTTAAACTACAGAAAGAAAGCGCAAACACATACTGGCCCAGATTTATCAAACTGTATGAGAGAAAATGTGGAGTGATTTTTCCCACAGCAGCCAATCACAGCTCAGCTTTCACTTTACCAGAGCTCGTTAGATGAACTGTGATTGGTTGCTTTGGGAAAACCTCTCAATTTTTTCTCTAACACAGTTTGATAGATCTGAGCCACTGTGTTGTATACAGTGGCATGTACTTGACTCTTCCATCAGGTATATATGTCAGGAGGATTTTCCAGCTCTAATGTAGTTTGCACAGAGCCTAGCCAGTATTCTCAGTATAAAAGTAGGTTCACACAAGCGGATCCCCAGAGCGTATTACACTGTGGATCCGCCACTGAAGGATGTATGCTGTATGCTGCCTTTACAGGTGCCTACAATACGCCGCTACGAGCAGACACACTGCGGTGTGCGATTTGCTTCGCACATGCAAAGTACACTTGCACATCGCAGCAGCTCTCGGCCTAGCTCATAGAGCAGGGGGAGTGGCCGCGATATGCGTGAGTACACCACGCGTGCGCAGCGACTCGCACATCGCTTCAGTGTTTCTGCTTGTAGTGGCAAATTGCAGCTCCGAGCAGGCACCTGCAAAAGCACCATACAGCGGTCCTTCAGCAGTGGATCCGCATCGTAATACACAATGGGGATCCGCGCGTGTGAACGTACCCTTAAGGTCATAAGTTTTAGAGATGTGGTGGCCCAGTACGGGAGGTGTTACCCCGTGCTCCTACTCTTCTGTCGGGCAGCCTCCTTCAGTGTCCCCAAGGCCCCCTGCACTTGTTTCCCCTTTGTACATTATGTTTTACCATGTAAAGTGTTATAAAATGTAATGTTGCTTTAAGAATTATACCATGTGATATGTAATGTGATTGTTACCCAGGAGGTATCAGTGACCAGGTGATCCCAAGAGTGACCTATGGGCTCCCTGCTAGTCTCCCCCATATAAGCCCTGGGAGGAGCTTCTTTCTCTTTGAGCTCTGCTCTTCTGCTAAGCTGAGGTCCAGTGCAGTCAGGCCTAGTGTGTGTGTGTCCAGAGTGTTGGAGGCCTCAAAGTCAAGTCCTGCAGCCACCATCAAGTCGAGTAAGCTAAAGTCAAAGCTTTATGAGTCAAGTCAGTCCCTGTCATCTGTCAAGTCAGCGTGGTCTGCATTCAATTGTCCAGTCCTTCTACAAAGTCCCAGCAAGCCCTTAAGATCTCTGCATCACTGGTCACCTCCTTGGGCCCTGGTTGAACTGTATAGACTTTACACACCCTGCCACCACAGAGATTTTTTGAGAAATTGATTTTCCAGGCATCACATCGTACAAAGTAAAGTGGAAAGGAAAGTGCATCAATTCTTTCCTCGCTGTTATAATTGTTGTGCAGATGTAAGTCTTCGTCATGGTGTAGTTAAAGGAGTAGTTCAATGGTGACCCAGTGGTGAACAACTTATCCCCTATCCTAAGGATAGGGGATAAGTTTGAGATCGCGGGGGGTCCGACCGCTGGGGCCCCCTGCGATCTCCTGGACGGAGCCCCGACAGCCCGCGGGAAGGGGGCGTGTCGACCTCCGCACGAAGCGGTGGTCGACACGCCCCCTCAATACAACTCTATGGCAGAGCCGAAGCGCTGCCTTCGGCAATCTCCGGCTCTGCCATAGAGATGTATTGAGGGGGCGTGTCGGCCGCCGCTTCGTGCGGGGGTCGACACCCGCAATCTGGCCGGAGAGCCTGGCCCCCTGTACAGAGAGATCGCAGGGGGCCCCAGCGGTCTGACCCCCCGCAATCTCAAACTCATCCCCCATCCTTAGGATAGGGGATAAGTTTTTCACCACTGGACTACCCCTTTAATACACACAGCTATTCATGGTTCGGTTACATTTTTTTCTCTTACTATATGATATTAGAGGATGAGAAATGAGTATCCTACAGTTTGCATAAACTACATACATTTAGGGTATTTACACTAAATATGGGCAGGATACTGTATGTATGAATAGACCTTTAAAGTAATATAAAGTAAACTATTCTTTGCACATTTGTTGAAAGATTACTGGTTTGGTTCTTGGGCAACAAGAAGATTTTTTTAAATATTTTTTGGATATAAAATTAAGCAGTGTTTTCCACACAGCATGTCTCCAGCTGTTGCAAAACTACAACTCCTAGCATACTGTTCAAAAAACACTGCTTTAGGATATAGCAGAATAAAGGTAAAACATTTAAATAGTAAACTAAATGTATGCATACGTGCTAGCGATCTCCTGCACTGCCACGGGCAACACAGGACACGGGCAATCACACGGGCAATCACAGCCGGGGTCCTACCGCAGCTGCCGGGGCCGCGATCACGGCATCTATGGTGTTGACAGGGGGAGTGTGCGATACGTTCGATGGTCGCCGTTGGTTGTTATGGCAGCAGGAGGCCAGATAATGGCCTCCTGTCTGCCTGCTATGGAAGCGTGTAAGATCCAGCCAGAGGCTGGATCGCACAAGCTGTAGTGTGTGCAGATCAACAGGTCATACTGTGCTGCAGTACAAATGTATTGCAGCATAGTAAAACCTGTAAAAAGTAAAAAATAAAATAATAAAAGGTTTTTCAATATATGTATGAAGTGTAAAAAAATCAAAAAAAATTCCCCTTTCCTAATAAAAACCTGTGTTGTCATTAAAAAAGATGAAAAACAGAAATCATATACATAATAGGTATTGCCACGTAGTGACGTGTACTATAAATAATATATTTTATCCTGCACGGTGAACGCCAAAAACTACAAAAAAGCTCAAAATTCACCAATTTTGGTACAAATAGGGGAATAAAAAAGATCAAAAGGTAGCACGTATTGCAAAAATGATACCATTAAAAAGTAGAGCTCATCCCGCAAAAAATAGGCCCTCACACAATGGCATCGGATGGAAAATAAAAAGGTTACGGCTGTTGGAAAATGAATGTCAAGAAAATAATTTTGCTCAGAAAAGGCAAAAGAACATAGAAAGCTATATAAAATGGGTATTGCCATAATCGTACTGAACCAAAGAATAAATATAACATCACTTTTACCGCACTGTGAACACCATAAAAAAAAAAATCATTTAAAAAAACGCCGGAAATCTTCGGGTTTTTACAATATTTTGGAGTTTTTCACAAATAAATGCTGCATGTGTCAACAAAAAAGCACCACTTCTATAAAGTACAATATGTCTCGAAAAACAATCACAATAACTCTGCTCAGAAAAAGCACTCTAAAGTTACTACCATTTAAAGAGACCCAGTCAAATAAAAATAAAGGGGGAGAGTTATCAAAACCTGTGCAAAGGAAAAGTTGCCCAGTTGCCCATAGCAACCAATCAGATTGCTTCTTTCATTTTGCAGAGGTTTTGTTAAAAATGAAAGCAGCGAGCTGATTGGTTGCTATGGGCAACTGGGCAACTTTTCCTCTGCACAGGTTTTGATAAATCTCCCCAAAAGAGCCTGTTAATTAAAGTAAAAAATGGGACCGTCCTTTTTTTTACTTTGTAGATTTAATAGTATTTTACATTACAATGACATTATTTTCCTGTATAACTTTCTTTATCTGTATGTACAACATGAGATCAAACAAAATGCAGGAAACTCCTGATTATGGCTACACGTGACTGAATGAATAGCTACAACTGCTATAGTATACAGGTATCGTCCATCTACCCGTGTATTCACAGATCACACATGGCGCTTCTATCCTAAACATACCTGATTTATTCCCTGAATATTCTTTATCTTAACACGGATGCCCTCAGTGACTTTGGGAGTGGGCCATAAGCAGGTACAATCTCATCGCAGACAGGTGTCTTTTCTTCCTGTAACTTTCCGGTATTATCTTACACTAAAAGAAATAGAATCTGCGATGAAATAGAACTCCGCTATCCTGAAGAGTCTGCGATTTGTTTTCCCGGTCTCTTAGCAACCCCGGCCTTGTCTCCCTGGTCCCCACTTATGATGCTCTTTACCTCAGAGACTTGCAGCATTTGCAACATGTAAATAACTCTTAAGCTTTTGTGGATTTTCTATAGAATTTTAGATTTTTAGATTATACCATCATATGCAGACGTTTAGTACTCCCCTTGTGACAGGAGGTTGAATATATTGCAAAAAAAAATAAAAATTCTATTTCACTCTGTATTTTTCGGACATTTATAACACCTTGCATCTTTACGAATGGTTTTTGATAATGGTTTTACATCTTCGTGGTGTATGGTTGACCCCATTTAAGTTTTTGTCCTTTAAAGGGGTACTCTGCTGCTCAGCATTTGGAAAAAACTGTTCCGAATGCTGGAGCCGACGCCAGGAGCCTGTGACGTCATAGCCCCACCCCCTAGTAACATCACGCCCCGCCCCCTCAATGCAAGTCTATGGGAGGGGGCGTGACGCTGTCACGCCCCCTCCCATAGACTTGCATTGAGGGGGCGGGGCGTGATGTCATGAAGGGGTGGGGCTATGACGTCAAGAGCTCCCGGCGCCGGCTCCAGCATTCGGAACAGTTTGTTTCAAACACTGAGCAGCGGAGTACCCCTTTAACTGAAATACATGACTAATATACAAACCCCCGCCTTTGCCTAAATGCCGCAATGGGCCACATAAACTGCTCTCTCCAAAAGTAGAGGCCAATTTCAAAAGTAGAATAAATAGTCTCTTTATTGGAAAACAAACATACATATCATTAACCCCTTAAGGACACAGCCCATTTTGGCTTAAGGATACAGCCAATTTTATTTTTGCGTTTTTTTTTTTTTTTTTTTTTTTTCCTCCCCGCCCTCTAAAATCCATAACTCTCTTTTATATTTCCATTCACAGACCCATTTGAAGGCTTGATTTTTGCTCAAACAATTGGGCTTTGTATTGACATCACTCGTTTTACTGTCAAATATATGGTAAATCAAAAAATAATATTTTGTGTAAGAAAATTTAAACGAAAAGTACAATTTTGCAAATTTGGGGGGGGGGGTTTGTTTTTACACTGTATGCTTTACGGTAAAAATGACATGTTTTCTTTATTTTGTGGGTCATTACGATTAAAATAATGCCCATGGTTACATCATTTTCTACTATTGTACTGCTTTTAAAAAATCTAACTTTTTTTTTCTTTACAAAATCAGGACGTCTAAAATTGCCCAATTTTTACCACCTCTAACATTCTCATTTATCCGTATACAGAGATGTGTAAGGACGCATTCTTTGCACCATGATCTGCTGTTGTTTTTTTACTACCACTTTTGCGTGTATGTGATTTTTTTTTTTTTATTCATTTTTTTGCAATGTGATGTGACAATTTTTTTTTTCTTTTTACGTTTACACTGTTCACCGTACTGGATCATTAACATTGTATTTTTATAGTTCGGACATTTACACACGCGGCGATACCACGTATGTTATTTATCATGTTGTTTTATGCTTTTTTTAATTAAAATGGGGAAAAGTGGTTTAAATCTTTACTGGGGGGAGGGACTTTTTCACACTTTTTTATTTTCCCTTTCTTTCTTTTTTTTTTTTTTACATCTATTTTACAGTTTTTTTTAGTCCCCCATAGGGGACTTTTTATAGCAATTATCAGATGCATAGGCATACCACTGATCAGTATTATCGGCGATCTTCTGCTATGGTCTGCTGGAAGGCAAATCAGAGCAGAAGACCCTGGGAGAACGGCGGAGGAAGGGGAGGGAACCTCCATCCGCCATCTTGGCTGATCTGATCCCCACGGCAGTGATGCAGGTAATCAGATCAGCCATTTAAAGTGCCACACTGCCACAAATGCAGTGATCTGTATTGATCACAGCATTTGTGGGGATAATGGCAGACATCAGCGCAATCACTGATGTCTGCCATTACCAGGGGGGTCCACAGCTGCTGACAGCCACCGGGACCCACCGTGCATGAAGCGAACGTAGCTCCTGTGCTCGCATCACAGCCGCGCCATAAATGTACCTTGGTGCCTTTATCTTCTATGTCTGATTTTAAAGATATGTATGTTTGCTTTTCAAGAAAGAGATTATTGATTCTACTATCGCAATTGGCCTCTATTTTTGGAGAGCGAAATACATGACTGTAGAGGAGAACAGGGAGAAGGAACTACCAGCCAAATTTCTTTTCGTCATTCTTTTATTTATTTTTTATTTTTTTGTAGCATATGCCGAAATTCCATAGGGATACACCTAATGTCTAGGGATAAACAATGACGTGTCGCACAACAGCAAATTGCATCCAAGTTGCTCAACCAAACTATTTGTGCAACTTGTCTGTGACTCACGGTTGCTTAATTTTATTACAATTCTGATTTGCCTGTTAAAGAAAAAATGGCCATATTGCCGAGAAGTCACTAGCATGTTGCAGTCGTAGGCAAGTTCAAAGGTGACAAAGTGACCAACAACCAAAATTCCACCAAAGATGTTGTGACATTGCGGTGTAATACTGCAATCTTTATGTCGCGTGACTTTCACACAGAGCTTCCATGCGGTAAATCCACAACAAATACAGTGGCAACTAGGTGGTTGTCTGGTCCAAAAACACCATCTTAATATATGGTACATTGAAACTTCTATAAGACCATCCAAAACTGCATTGAAAAGTGTCGGTCTTCTCCAAGAAAATGATCCCTATTCCTAGTGTATGGTGGACTGAAAATCCATCAATCAAACTCTGGTCTAAATAATGTGGTGGATACACTTTACAAGTACAGGCAACAGTTGTTTTATGCACTCTTGTGCTTCTTCTGACCTGAGTGTGAATCAGCAGTCTGTACTAGTGAAGCACGTCTTTTCTAAAGTCCCTCTTCCTCTATGGAGGAATAATGAAAAGAGGCCTGGTGGGTTAGTGTAGCTTATTTACTCCTTATGGCTGTGTTTCCCAACCAGTGTGCCTCCAGCTGTGGCAAAGCTACTACTCCCAGCAAGCCATGCTGGAAGTAGTAGCTTTACTAAAGCATGTGGCACGCTGGATGGGAAACACTACCTTATGGACATTGTTTCTTGAACTTCTACTAAGTTAAAGGGGTATTCCGGGATTGTATTTGCAGAGAGGGCACAGAAACAAAAAAAAGCCAGTTCATAAAAACAAGCCAGCAGCTTGTTAAGGACACTGCCATTAACCACCATCCCAAGCATGAATCTTTGGTAAGAGGGTCCATTACTGGCTGACAAGTACTTAGTAAAGTCACCTTTATGTTTGATAATCCATTTAACTGAGCACTACCTGTGTAGGGGCACAACTAAAGCCTTGTATATTGCTGCATTGGACGATTTATACTGCATTTGTGTGACGTTGTGCCGACATACATCTTAGTTTTATTGTGGACTCTACTTTTCCTTGCACAAGATTTGATAAATATCACCCATTGTCTCTACTTGGCGTATGTTCAGTAGCAGCAGACCGGATCACTCTCAATCACTTTCAACAATTTCATATCTATCGTTTATCATATTTGTCATCAACCACTATTCAGGATTTCCTGGCACTCGATAAGAATGAATTTGATTCAAAGGAATCTGTGTTCCAATTGAAAAATGGAATTAAGCGTATTCCGACAAGCCACAGACAAGTCTTTGCAGCGCGAGCATTGTTTCGGGCATGATTAACCAATAGCTAAATCTTCTTTGTCAGGTGTTGGACCTGGTGAATCACTACTGATAACTGGTTAGCAAGTCACCAGACTAAAGAAGTGGGAAAGTTCCAAACCAGTATTTACCGCACCTGTTTGTTGGGTATTGTAATTATATTGTTGTGTAGGTCACGTGTTCTCCTTACAGATCTCATTCTTTAGTAGTGATGTAAGCATAGGCATCACTACTGCCAAAACAGCTTTTAATGGAGCCCAGAGGTTGAGGGATTTACTGAAACTTAAGAATGCTATACCTTTTTTGTAGGAAAAAACAAGTCAGTGGATCCCTGCTATTTACCAATATTATTTGAAATCTCTGAAAAATGGCGCTCTTATCCATAATTTTGGTTATTGCCATTTATGCTACGGTTTACGTTTCTTTTCCAGAGGTGGTGATCTCATTTTGCTATGGGACCCTATGAATTATAGTTATGCTCCTGGTTGTATTTAGCAACCAATTGAAAATATTGTTAACTTCATAAAACAGGTTTGAGCATCATTATCATAAAGTGTCTCTCAATGGCCAATGCACAAGTACTAGGCAGTGTAAAAATGACATAGATAAAAAAACGCCTGAAAAAACTGTGCTAATACACTCTATTTTGGGGAAACATGCCCAAAAAAACTGTATCATAAAGGACAAAAAGTTCATTTTTGTGTCTTTTTTTAGGGCAAAAAAATACTATGAAACCGTCTGTATGAAGGTGCTGTAGGGACCTGTCCCATCAATAATCGCATATTTTTGGCAAATAATGAGTCATCCTTGCTGTCTAAGGACGAGTTTGCTCATCCTGACATGGCAAGCGGTGTATGACGCGGGGCCCTCGGCTGATTCCTGTAGCTGGGGACCGCCGTTAATAGCCACATGCGGCGATCGCTGCAGCTGGCTATTCATCCATTAGATCACCACTGTCAAAGTTGACAGCGGCATCTAAAGGGACACTTTAAACCATCCCTGGTGGTCCAGTGGGGTGGATCGACGGGTGTCCCGGCTTTGTGATTTATAGAGCCTGGCTGAACCAGGCTTTATCAATCAGGCTCAGAGCACACAGATCAATGTGGTTCTATGGAATCACATTGATCGGTATGGGGAATCTACTGATTCCTCCTAAAAGTCCCCTAAGGGGACTAAAAGTGTAAAAAATAAAATAAAATAAAAAGTTCAACAAAAAGTAAAAGAAAAACACCCATTAACCCTTATAACCATTATAATATGTAAACATAATAAAAATAAACATGTGAGGTATCGCCGCATGCATAACTGTCCGAACTATAAAAATATAATGTTAAATAAACCGCAGGGTCAATGGAGTAAACGTTAAAAATTCCAAAGTTAAAATTGCGTATTTTTGGTCACTTTGTATACCCTAAAAAAATGTATAAAAAGCGATCAAAAAGTCCCATCAAAACAAAAAAATGGTACAGATTAAAAACTGCAGATCACGGCGCAATAAATGAGCCCTCATACCGCCCGTATATGGAAAAATAAAAAAAGTTATAGGGGACAGAAGATGACAATTTTACACATACTAATTTTGGTTCATATATGTTTTTTTTCTCTTAATTTATTATCCCATTTCAATGACAATAGTTATACTAACCTGTAGAAATATGCCTACGGCACTGTGGTAGTATTGAAAAACCGATCCCTGGGCTGAAGTGGTTCTTTGCTTATAGATAGTGGCGGTGCTCAGGCTATAAATGATTTGCAGCAGTGATATTCATATAAAGAAAAGAAAAGCCGTCCACTCACCATAGTCCATCTTCTGGCTTTTATTGCAGCATATAATACTCACAAATACATATAGGGAGAGGAAAGGAGCAACAAGCTCTGTTTCGCACAAGTGCTTTTTCCTTCTTCTTTCTATATGTATTTGTGAGTATTATATGCTGCAATAAAAGCCAGAAGATGGACTATGGTGAGTGGCCGGCTTTTCTTTTCTTCATATGAACAATAGTTATACATTCTCCATAAAATTACACTTCCATTTTCTTCACTTATTAACAATATTACAAAATGTTAAACCCCTCCCCCTATACACTTCTCTAGTCTGATTCAAGTGCCCTGTCCGACCCACATCACCCACATCTATTCTTATTATTAATTTCAATAATCCCTCCTCCCTCTCCCACATCGCTGGTTAAAAAAAATGAAAAGAACACCATATATCTATACGAAGAAAAAACTAATATTAGTTTTCTGGTTTTTGCCATAGATTTTGTTATGATTTTTAGAAGGTGATGAGGAAAAAACAATAGTGCAAAAACTGAAAAACCCTGGATCCTTAAAGGGTTAAGCAATGCTCCTTTATCGAGGCCACACCCAATTTCATGTGCAAGACAGTTGTTTTTTTTTCATATATATTTTATTTTTATTTTGGGTGGGCGCAAATTATGATAGAATTCTGGTGTATTTACAAATGTAAATTTGCTCCGCTGTTCTTGGAAAAGGTCATGCAGAATTGTTTTTTATGAGTAATACCAGTAGTAAAGAAAACAGACATGTCAGGCGAGCTGACCCATTCTCTGTTACCTGTTATGTGTCACTTTGTAGGAATGTGAAACTGATGAAAAAATTGATCTCTTTAACCCCTTAAGGACCTGGCCCATTTTGGCCTTAAGGACCAGACACATTTTATTTTTGCATTTTCGTTTTTTTCCTCCTCGCCTTCTAAAAATCATAACTCTTTTATATTTCCATCCACAGACCCATATGAGGACTTGCTTTTTGCGTCACCAATTGTACTTTGTGATGACATCACTTATTTTACCATAAAATGTACGCAACAACAAAACTAATATTATTTATGTGGGAAAATTGAAAAGAAAACCGCAATTTAGCAAATTTTGGAAGGTTTTGTTTTCACGCTGTACACTTTCCGGTAAAAAATGACATGTTTTCTTTATTCTGTGGGTCAATACGATTAAAATGATACCCATGTTATATGCTTTTCTATAATTGTACCGCTTAAAAAAAAAAAAATCTCAAACCATTTTAACAAAATTAGTATGTTTGAAATTGCCTTATTTTGACTACCTATAACTTTCTAATTTTTCCGTATATGGGGCGATATGAGGGCTCATTTTTTGCGCCATGATCTGTAGTTTTTATCAATATCACATTTGCTTAGGTTTTGCTTTTTATTAATTTTTTACAATTTTTTTTGGAATATAATGTGACAAAAAAGCAGCAATTTTGGACTTTTTTTTTTTTTTTTTTTTTTAACGTTTACGCCGTTCACCGTATGGGATGATTAACAATATATTTTAATAGTTTTCAGACTTTTACACACGTAGCAATCCAAATATGTGTATTAATTATTTTTTTACGCTTCTTTGGGGGTAAAATGGGAAAAACGGACGTTTTACTTTTTTATTGGGGGTGGGGATTTTACAAATTTTTTTACTTTTTATTTTACACTTTTTATGTCCCCATAGGGGACTATTCATTGCAATCAGTCGATTGCTAATACTGTGCAGTGCTATGTATAGTGCATAGCACTGATCAGTATTATCGGTGATCTTCTGCTCTGGTCTGTTCGATCTCAGACCAGAGAAGAAGACCCCACGAGACGGCCGGAGCCAGGTGAGGGGACCTCCGTCCGCCATGCTGGATGATCGGATCCCCGCGGCAGCGCCGCGTGCGATCCGATCATCCATTCAATGTACCGCACTGCCACAGATGCCGTGATCTGTATTGATCACGGCATCTGAGGGGTTAATGGTGGACATCCACGCGATCACGGATGTCCGCCATTACCGGTGGGTCCCTGGTTGCTGATAGCAGCCGGGACCTGCCGGGTATGACGGACCTGCCGGGATCTGATGATCATGTCGGCGCGTAAATGTACGTCATGGTGCGTTAAGTACCATGTCACCATGACATACATTTACGTCAATTGTCGTTAAGGGGTTAAAGGGGTTAGCTAGAATAAAAAAAATGCAGATTTTTACCAAAAATAGCGCCACACCTGTCTTTTAGGTTGAGAGCGGCATTGCAGCTCAGTTCCATTGAAGTGCATTGATTGCACTGTTGTTTGAAGAAATTAGCTTTGTTTTTTTTCCTGGATAACTCCTTTAAAGTGGTATTCTACTGCCCAGCATTTGGAAATAAATGTTCTGAATGCTGTTTTTGCGCTGCGGGGGTTGGCCACGCTCCTTGTGACATCATGACCATGCCCCCTCAATACAGGTATATGGGAGGGGGCGTGACGGCCGTCACGCCCCCTCCCATAGATTTGCATTGACGTGGCATGGCTGTGATGTGACTAAAAGCGTGGCTGACCCCTGCAGAGCGAAAAAAAATCATATCAAAACTGGTAGGATCTACTGACTAATATGTAGTCAATGGATCCACTCAATCATTTTACATCTTACAAACATATTATTAGTAATGACTTATATTCTATAACAATTCTTAGCAAATTAGATTTTGGCTTTATTTTTAGTTGCTATTGTCCACTGAAGTTAGTGGATAGAAACAGCTCAAAATATAAAAAGATGCCCCAAAGAGGGTATGTTTAGTAAAAATAAAAAAATAAAATAAAACAGCATAACTTAAAAGACTGTTTGAATCAGAAATTCTAAAGTCCAGTTCACAACATGATTACAGCGCCAATATAGATACAGAATGGCAGTCACAAATCTAATATTCTTAACTCTTAAATAGACTGACAGTCCAAGTGTACAGTGAATTGACCTGTATGCTCCCAGAATGCACAGCTTGAGTGACGATTTTGATTCCCCAAGGTATTCATAGCTGGGAAAACATGACGATCGATGGGACCTAAAGCTAAAATAACAGCATAAAAATAGGTGTGACTTTACCAAAGCACGAACACAGCACTTACTGTATATTCACTTACTGTGGGTTGTTTTTTCTGAGTTTTCTTATAGTACGAATGTAATTTTATTAAGTATTTGTATTGTTTAAGGGTTTGTTGAATAAATGCCATATTAAGGTGTAGGGGTATAGTATCACCTTTCTCAATCGAATTCTTTTTGTTTTTACAGAGCAGTGGAGAAGTAAATATTTTGTCTCCTCTTAACAGAACAGGTAAGATCCACCTTTTGTTAGTATCCATAGTAAAAGCCACAGAGCTCTTTTAGGGTGTGTGCTTGTGTGATAGTTCTAATTATGGTATAGTTAAGCACAATAGGACTATTCAGGTTGAAAACACGCACAACTAGAACTCAGTGATGTATAACATTACTTACGAAAGAGCATGAAGAACGTGCTGTTTGCTTAGCACAAATACAGTCATGCAAGCGCTATTTTAGAAAGCCACATTTGAGCAAACATCATTTTAGTCCTCAATTTCTTGGTTTGTATCATGGTATTTTATGTGTAATATCATAGTTTTGATGTCTTTCATAGAAATGTTTCTCAGCAGTTGTAACAACTTGGGCTGTGGGGTTGATAAGCAAAACTCTGAACAAATGCTTTCCTATACATAGCTACACACTACTCTTCTATGGACAGCACAGATATCCAGACATTATAATTGAGCACCTTGTAGTAGCTGCAAAAAGGTACTTAAATTAGCCATTCGCATTAGATATCAGCCAAAGCGACAGATTTTGATTGGATTGGCCAACCATCTAATGTGTATGGGGGCCTCATGCCCTTTCCCTGATGCAGGTAGTGGAAAGAACAGTCGAGCCTTATATTATCTGTTGGGGAGTTAAGCCACTGTCATAGGTGTCTGAAAGTAGCTTTTTTCCCTCTCCATTCAGAAAACATGAACTCTTGGCTTGACATGTGTATGGGTGTAGGGATTGGTAGTATGGCTGTCATACAAACATTTGTTTGGTCAACAGTTATCTCCTGACCCCCTACTCAATTGACATGATTGCTCTGCATAACTCCCCACTCTCGCTTTCCAGCCCCTCCTTGATTACCATACAGGGCTTTGTATCAGTCAAGGATGGGATAGGAGGTGAGGGTAAGCAAAGAGGTGTGCAAGGTTGTGGCACTGGAGCAGCTAAGCTTTGGATCCTTGACACTTGACTGAGAAATGAAAAGGAGATATGTTAAGTATAGCACTCTGGTCCAGTACCGTAGATTCACATTCTGGACTCTTTCATTCTGGATTCTTTCAGCGGAATTCATTGCAGACTGCTTTGCCATCAATGATGGAATCTCTCCAAAGAGGTAGATGGGCCCCAACAACTATCCAACAGTGTGCGCAGCTCTTAGCAGCAAATAGAGCTAACAGATTCCCTTTAAAGCAGTATTGTAGTTTATTTAAATGTAATCTCATTGTGCCCGGGCTGCATATAGTAAAAAAAAACACCACCTTCCATCACTCCACTGTCCTCCGGTCCCAGTCTTCTTCCATCTTCCATGTGGGATCAGCGTTCAGCCGTCCATAGTGATGTCCTACCTTGGCCGGTGATAAGCTGAGCACAGTGTCATGTAAAGAGCCTAGGCCCTGCCTTCTTCCTGCAGCATGGGTCTGTTTCATGAAACTGTGCTCAGCCTATCACCGGCCAAGGTGGACATCGCTGCGGCCAAGGATACACTGATCGCAGTGTGACTTTCCGTGCACACGGAGGCAGGAGGAACACTGGGACCGGAGGACAGAAGAGCTATATTAGCGAAACGGGGGAAGTGACGGAAGGTGAGTTAAAGTTTTTTGTTTTTTTTTTACTATATGCAGCCCCGGCACAATGGGATAAAATAAAAAAAAAAAACACTACAGTACTCCTTTAATGCTTTATGAATTATAAAGCCACAACATTTTGCCTAAAAGACATTTTTAGATTGTACAATGACAACTTTGGTTTTACAGGTGCAAATGAAGGAGCAAGTAATACAGCACAGCCATCTGTATCATCACAGCCGGTTACCTCCACCGCTAGGACTGCTAACACTCAACCTTCCGGACTTAGTAGTGCTCCACCAGGACCAACTCGTGTCCCGGCTGTTGCTAATCGTGTTCCCCCAGGACCCACTCGTGTTCCAGCACCTGCTAACAGACCACCAGGACCAGCCCGACCTCCTGCCTCTAGGCCTGTAGGACCCACTAGAACGCCAGGCCCTGTTCGAGGAACCCCAAGACCTAATACAAGACCCGGAACTACTCCTTTAGCTTACAAGATCAGAAGAGTTTCAGCACTTAGAAGATATTGTGTCCCAGTCACAACTGTGATTCTCATATTAGCTTCGTTGGCGGTCATAGGTATACTGAGTAAGTAGAAGGTATTTTTCATGGTGTATATTAAGTGTTAAGCGTGAATACTCGAAATGCAAATTTTTACCGTGAATATCAGCACTTCACGATTTAGTGAATATTTAGAATATAATGATATATTCCTAATGATGAATATTTGCGAATATTGGCACTTCCAGTCAGAGGACACTGATCCCTCCCTTCTTTTAGGTGAAAGATATAATCACACATGTGCATTATGCGAATTTCATTACGAACTTTCGCATGGAAAAAAAAAAAGAGAACAAACCATGCTGAATATGCGAATTTCGTGAACATAGGACGAATATTCGTCCATATATTTGCAAAATATCACAAATTCGAATATGGCCCCTGCCGCTCATCATTATATATGAAGCATAGATAATACAAAGATTAAATATCTATTGTGGTGAGATCTGTTGCATAGATGTTCTCAGGCCTGAGGAAAGGCAGCATGTGTCTGTCCACCTGTTAGATGAGTTATTCTGTTATCACCTATGAATAACCCGTAGACAGCTGCAAACCTTCATTCACACTATTGTATACACTAGTAACATAATAGGACTTGGCCTGCCTACAGCCACCAGTAGGTTGGAGCTCACTAATTTAAACCTCTCCAAATTATAATTCCCTCTCTGATATATTCTGAGATTACTATTACTTTTGGATTAAAACCATGTGTTATAAACTTATTACATTTTTCTTATCTTTATAATTTCTTTTTAGAAATGTATAAACACTTATTGTTTTCCATGTTCTTACAGTTAAGGTGGTCCTGGATAACTATTACTTTTTCTGTACCAAATCATTCAAATTTATTCCCCTGGACAAATGGTGTGATGGAACACAGGACTGTAATGGCAATGAAGATGAATTGCGTTGTGTACAGCATGTAGACTACAGCAACCGCTCAATTGGTTAGTGCTACCCAATGATTTTAATGGGAACTGTTTAATGCTTCATTTGGTGCTATGGTGTTGGTGGCCAGGCTGACAAGTTAAAAGAAAAAAAAAAAAAAAGAAAAAAAAAAACTCCTGCTGCTACCCCGGAGCCCCCTAGAATAAGTGATCCCGACCTCTGCTGTGTTCCTCCTCCTCATGTCGGGGGTCTAAGTGTCATATTGCATCTCAGCTAATCACTGGCCACAGGGGTGTCCAGCCTCAGCCAATGATTGGCTGAGTGGCAAAGTGGCTTAATGGGCCCCAGCACCAGGAAGAAGACCAGGGCCGGGACTTAATACATGACACTGCCACTCAGCCTATCACTGGCCGAGGCATGACACCCCGGCAGCCAGCAATTAAATGAGCTGCAGTCTGTGTCGACCCCTGGTGCCAGAAAGAGAACAAAGTCTTTCTGGGAATGTTCTGAGAATATTCTTTCCTGAAAGATTGTTCAAAAGCAAAAAATACTTACTTTCTTGAACAAACTATATTTTTTTTCTAAAAAAAAAAAAAAAAAAACTAGGCCAACATCAGTGGAAAACTATTGTTCGCTGTTAAAGAAACTATACAATGCCTTTCAAAAGCATTCACCCCTCCCTCTTGCAGCCTTGGTGTTTTTTCCTGTTTTGTTGAATTATAACCTGAAATAAAAACAGATTTTTTGAGGGTTTGTACTGTTTCACTCACACAACATGCCTTCTATATTTAGAATGCAAGATATTTTTTTTTTATTGTGAAACAAATTTTTTTTATTATTCTTATATAATCTTTATTAAGAGTAACTGAGAATACATGAAGATATAACAATGTACCACATCTAGACAAGCCAGTTTAGTAATCAAATGTGATGATAGGAGAAAGAATGGTATAACCAAGAGCAAAAGTAACAGACATTGTTTTCCTCTGCTTAGTAGATTTGACACAGTAAAACATTTCTGAGCACTAAGGTTTTTTCAGATCTGTATGTCATTTTCCAAAGTGGGAGGTTATATGTATCACTTGTTTAGAGTTCCATATGTTACAGTATAAGCTAATACCTTTTTTGGTAAAATATACTAAATCAATTTAGAATTAATGGTAAAAAAAGATTTTTTGAAATGGTCATAAAATTCATTACCGGACTTAAGACCTTTTAAGATTTCCAATTACGAAAACTTACATTTAGGTCATGTTCACACAGTGGAGTTTTTGCAGTATGTCCACATGAAAAATTTCAGACAGCTAGAAATGTGCTGTTTGCATAGATGGCAATGCATTTCCAAGAGGATTCCACAGAAAGAATTGACATGTCAGTTCTATCTGTGGAAGACGAAATAAGGATTTGGAGACTACTGTGAGAAGATACAAAATCTTCACAAGTAATATTTTATAAGCCACAATCCTTCCAAACCAGGACAAAAGAAATTTGGAGTATTTTAGAATGTCTTCAGCAAAAGGTCCTAAAAGGGGGTAAGGGTCGCATCCCTCCCTAGTTCCATTGAACAAGGTAAATGAACGAGACACCGTTCTATTAGCAAAAACCATTACGGACGGATTTGAATAAAGAGAGGAAACTGCTTGGATTATAGATCCTGCAAAGCCGTATTTTACCTGGTCATATCCCTGCTCCACATATATCACTAGAAAAGCAGCAGAAATTTTTGAAGTACTCACAATGTCGAATTGGTGATATAATTTTATTGGGTACTCTTGGTCTTTAGAAATGAGAAACCGTATGACTCGTTTAATGTCTATGCAAAAAGTTTGCATATAATTTATCATCTCCGTTTAGGAAAAGTGGTCAACAATGTGCTGGATTGTCTGGGCTTTCCCCCGCATTGGGAATGGTCACAATCACATTTGTGAACATTTTGAGGAAATTTGCTAATGGTTACAGCATAATAAAGTTTGGGAAGCAGTAAATGAGGAAATCATTGGCAAAGCCGGTCCTGGGGCTTTATGTAGTGTAGATGTGTTAATCGCTTTAAGGATCTCTGAAGCCAAATGGGAGTGTTTAGAAGGTTTAATTGGTCTTTGTTAAGTCTGGATAAATGGAGTTTATGTAAGAACTCATCGAATTGGGATCTTGGGATAGATAATATAATGAGTAATAATATAATGAGTAATAATATTCTTTAAAGGCCTTTCCAATGCCTCTAGGTGACAGAATTTTTATTTTGTGATTGAGTGAATTAATTTAATCCTATTTTTTAGTTTTTTTTCTTTTTTTACTTTATGTTTTGGTCCAAAAGAAAGGTAGATTTAGGCCATGTTCACATAGGAGAAATTCTGCAGAGTCCCGTTGTTTTCTGCTGCGCTGTGCACAGGGCAGAATTTCCGCACCGGAAACATCTGGCGCAGAATTTCAAATTCCGGTATCCGCAGAAAGAATTAACATGTCAGCGTCTGCCACAGACTAAATGTTCATTCTGCAAATATTACGCTGTGTGTACATGGCCTTACTATCACATGCATCAAACTGCATTTTAGTACCTCTGAGCGTTCTTTCACGATTGTATGATGATACATTTCTCCGGTGTAACTTTGTTTTAGGTAATTCAGAAAAAATTGCAAAGGGATACGCTTTATTATATTGAGTTTCTAAAGATTGGATAGTTTTCATAGTTCTTATAATGCTTGCAAGAGGCTAAGTAATATTCCTTCTTGTTCTTCACTCACTCAGAATCTACGTTTGGTGACCCAGGGGACTTAGATTGGGTAGTAGGTAGAGGTTTAAAGGTAAATTACTTCTATTAAAAATCTTTACCCTTCCAGTACTTTTTAGCAGCTGTTTGCTACAGAGGAAGAGGATTCTTTTCTTTTTGATTTTTTTTTTGTCTTGTCCACAGTGCTCTCTGCTGACACCTCTGTCCATGTCAAGAACTGTCCAGAGCAGCATAGGTTTGCTATGGGGATTTTCTCCTGCTCTGGACAGTTCCTGATACGGGCATCAGGTGTCAGCAGAGAGCACTGTGGACAAGACCAAAAAGAAATTAAAAAAGAAAAGAATTTCCTCTGTAGTATACAGCAGCTGATAAGCACTGGAAGGGTAAAGATTTTTTAATAGAAGTAACTTACAAATCTGTAAAAAACTGGGGATGTGCAGCTCACAATTAACTAGCCGAGGTAAGAGGGCTGTACACCTACACCTGGTGTTGTGATAAGGGAAACAAAACTAAAAAAGTAGCCAACCCCTCTAGGCTAGCATCAGTTGCCTGACACAGTGATGTAATGGTAAAAATGATGACTGGATCGTGCTTCAATTATAATATGAAAGTGCAAATTTATTACACAATATAAAATACATATTAAATATAAACAATAACTCCTCGAAACACAAGGGCCCTTGTGCCGAGGAAAATTACAATATAAAACTTATAAAACTTATACACACACCAATAGCTAGCATTGAGAATTTTTTAGAGAATTTTTTAACAATGCAATAGTACTTTAAATCCGGCCTCCGATATTTCAAATGGGTTAAATGTCCCTTAAAAGGTATGGATTTCAATTATACGTAAGGTAAAGTCCCATATAGGATATAGATTCCAAATTTTAAACGTAGAATAGGTAAATTATAGTTACCAGTCTGCAATACATCCCGATAGAAAGTCACCTTGAGTTGAAAATGTAGAGTCCGCACGGTTAGGTGATACCAGACGCTGGCATGCGTCCTCGCGGCGGTCTGCCTGCCACAGACCAGCTGTAATAATAACCGCTTGCTGATGTTTCGCTGCAGATGGTAACCACACGATGAAGCAGGTGCGGACTTCTAAGTAATTCGATGGTGGGTGACGTCACAGGCGCTTGGGCAATGCTGCCTGGAAGATGATTCCGGGAATGGTGTACTGCTTAGCATAACTGGATCGGAGTTCACCTTTGAATAGTCAGGTAGCGGTGATGTATAATATTCTTATACCTAGACGCGTTTCTGGGCTCACATGTGCTTTATACACAGTCCTTTCCTCATTAGGCTTACATGCAAGCCTACTGAGGAAAGGACCATGTATAAAGCACGTGAGCCCAGAAACACGTCTAGGTATAAGAATATTATACATCACCGCTACCTGACTATTCAAAGGCGAACTCCGATCCAGTTCTGCTAAGCAGTACACCATTCCCGGAATCATCTTCCAGGCAGCATTGCCCAAGCGCCTGTGACGTCACCCACCATCGAATTACTTAGAAGTCCGCACCTGCTTCATCGTGTGGTTACCATCTGCAGCGAAACATCAGCAAGCGGTTATTATTACAGCTGGTCTGTGGCAGGCAGACCGCCGCGAGGACGCATGCCAGCGTCTGGTACCACCTAACCGTGCGGACTCCACAATTTCAACTCAAGGTGACTTTCTATCGGGATGTATTGCAGACTGGTAACTATAATTTACCTATTCTACGTTTAAAATTTGGAATCTATATCCTATATGGGACTTTACCTTATGTATAATTGGAATCCATACCTTTTAAGGGACATTTAACCCATTTGAAATATCGGAGGCCGGATTTAAAGTACTATTGCATTGTTAAAAAATTCTCTAAAAAATTCTCAATGCTAGCTATTGGTGTGTGTATAAGTTTTATAAGTTTTATATTGTAATTTTCCTTGGCACAAGGGCCCTTGTGTTTCGAGGAGTTATTGTTTATATTTTATATGTATTTTATATTGTGTAATAAATTTGCACTTTCATATTATAATTGAAGCACGATCCAGTCATCATTTTTACCATTACATCACTGTATCAGGCAACTGATGCTAGCCTAGAGGGGTTGGCTACTTTTTTAGTTTTGTTTAACTTACAAATCTGTTTAACTTTCTGGCACCAGTTGATTTAAAAAAAAAATGTTTTCTACCGGAGTACCCCTTTAAAGTTCCATTGTGGAGAAGTTCCATTGCTCAAAATCTGTGCAGAGAAAAGGTTTACCTGTTGCCCATAGCAACCAATCAGATTGCATCTTGTATTCTTTAAAAAGGCCATTGAAGAATAAAAGGAGCAATCTGATAAGTTTGCAATGGGCAACTGGTCAACTTTTCCTCAGCACAGGTTTTAAAGGGGTATTCCACGGCCTTCGGAACATTTTGTCCTGAACGCTGAGTTCGGGCGCCAGGGCTCTTGATGTCATGACCATGCCCCCTCGTAATGTCACCACGCCCCCTCAATGCAAGTCTATGGCAGCTGCCATGCCCCTCCCATAAACTTGCATTGAGGGGGCGTGGTGTGACATCATGAGGGGCGTGGCCGTGACATCACGAGCCCCAGCGTCCACATGCAGCATTCGGAACAAAATGTTCCAAACGATGAGGCAGTGGAGTACCCCTTTAAGTCTTCCCCATGTTTTCAGAAGTTCAACGCTGTCTGTGATGTCTCTTTTATGTGGCTGGTACCAATGGTGATTTCATCAAGATCTTGGTGGGGAGACCAGCTTATTTGACATTTGGATTTTTGCTAAGCTATCCGGTGTATGAGAAGTTGGACACACTATTTCACGGTCATTGCTTGCTTCTTCAGTGGTCAGTGGAGCTTGTAATTTTAGTTTTTGTTTCAAAGGACTAACAGAAGGTAAAGTAGCCTCTCAAGAATGTTTTTCTAGGGAGTAAGAAAAGGAATTATTCGGCTGTAGAGTTTTAGTGGTTGCATGTTGCATTATTTCTCCAGAGAGGCCACAATATCAGTAGCTCTTGGTAAGAGCGTTGCGTTCCATAGACATTTTGGTAGGTTTGTAAGGTGTTTTTTTTTTTTCAATTGTGTTTTTTGTTGCCTGAATTTTTGGCTGGGGAAAACATATTTCCAGTATCTTGATTATGTTGATCAGAAATTAAAAAATGCTGAATTAACTTTGTAGCCGCATTTTAGAGCTGCTCTTTTCCTCTCCATAGTCTGCATGATGGATTCAAACTGTGAGTTGCTAGAAAAGTTGCAGATAGGAAATGTAGCTTAATGTAGATATGTCAAAGATCCTGGCTCAAACAGAAATATTGGATAGTTATGGTATAAATTTACACAGTCTTTTTAAGAGGTAGAGGCAACCTTATTTGTACTTTAGACATAAATTTATATGATTTTTTGTATCATATTGATGGCTAGGGTTCGATATAAGTCATTCATACAACAGCGAGTAGATCAATAAGTAATGTCAACAAGCCTATTATAGATAGTAATCCGGTATAGCCAGAAAAACTAAGGTTGTAATACCAGGAACCTTCAATAGATGGGGCTGTAAGATCAGTAATGATAAGTTTTTGCATAAGGAGTGGTTTTTGCACAATGCGGAGGTAGCGGTCCTGCTGCTGGGTTGTTGCCCTCCCACGGCCTCCTCCACGTCTCCTGATGTACTGACCTGATAGCACCTCCATGCTCTGAACACTATGCTGACAGACACAGCAAACCTTCTTGCCACAGCTCGCATTGATGTGCCATCCTGGATGAGCTGCACTACCTGAGCCACTTGTGTGGGTTGTAGACTCCGTCTCATGCTACCACTAGAGTGAAAGCCCCGCCAGCATTCAAAAGTGACCAAAACATCAGCCAGGAAGCATAGGAACTGAGAAGTGGTCTGTGGTCACCACCTGCAGAACCACTCCTTTATTAGGGGTGTCTTGCTAATTGCCTATAATTTCCACCTGTTGTCTGTTCCATTTGCACAACAGCATGTGAAATTGATTGTCAATCAGTGTTGCTTCCTGAGTGGACAGTGTGATTTCACAGAAGTGTCATTGACTTGGAGTTACATTGTGTGGTTTAATTGTTCCCTTTATTTTTTTTGAGCTGTGTATAATCCCCAATCAGGATATGGCAACCAATGACCCTGTGCTTCTTTAGGGATGTCCTAGTAAAAGGGTGAATACATATGCACTTACCGTTTCAGTTTTTAGTTATTTTTTTTTATTGTTTGTTTGTTTTTTTCTCATTCCGCTATAACAATCCTGACTTTTTTTCTCAGGTCATTTACAAATCTATATTAAAGTCCATTTTAATTTAACGTTGTTAAACGTTTGCAACCAATCCAGGAAAAAACCAAGGGTTGAATACTTTTGTGATTCACAATGGGGGGATTTATCAAGACCTGTGCAAAGGAAAAGTTGACCAGTTGCCCATAGCAACCAATCAGATCTCTTCTTTCATATTTCAGAGGCCCTTTTCAAAATGAAAGAAGTGATCTGATTGGTTGCTATGGGCAACTGGGCAACTTTTCCTCTACACAGGTTATGATCAATCTTCCCCCAATGTCCTCATGACTTAAAGGGACAGTGACCCACCATACATTTTTAGTCTCTTCTCATATTGTGCCTTGTAGGAAGTTAAAGCTATATGACAATATAATGAAGCTCTCCTTGTCTTTGTGTCCCAGTCAGGCTTACAGAATCCCGCTCCCTTGTACAGCTATCCTCCTCTGGAACCTGGTACTACGTTTGTTTCGATGGTTTTGATGCTACAAGAGCTAAAGCTGTTTGCGCCCAACTGGGATATTCTAGGTATATGATGCTGTTTATGTCAGTAAATTGTATGTATGTCATAAATGTATTCTCTGTTGTTAAGTTGCTAATATATTTGATATTATTACCTAGGTGTCACAAAACACAGACAGAACCAGAGGATGTTTATTCATATTATTATGTGGGAAAGAAATTGTATTGTAACAATACTAGTCACTAGCCCAAGGTTTCCCAACAAGGGAGCCTCCAGCTGTTGCAAAACTACAACTCCCAGCATGCCCAGACAGCCTTTGGCTATCCAAGCATGTTGTGAGTTGTAGTTTTGCAACAGCTGGGGGCACCCTGATTGGGAAATACTGCACTAGTCTGACCTCTGTAATGAACGTGGAAGGTTAGGCCATGTTCACGCGGCGGAATCCGGCAGAACAATTCCACTCAGTAATGCAGTTACAGCAGATTCCCATTGTTTTCAATGGGATTCTGCTGCACTGTGCACGCGGCGGAATGATCTGCCATGGAAATTCCGATTCCGGCCTCCGCAGAAAGATTTGACAGGTCAATTCTTCCTGCAGAATCTGCTTGGATGTACATTGCTGTCCATGGAGACGGCGCATTTAGGAGCGATCCTAGCGCTGGCATATTCTGCGCTGGCATTTGTTTGCTGAATGGCCGCCTAAAATTTTCCCACCACCAGACATTTGGCATAAACTAAACGCTGTGTGAACATTGCTTTAGTTTTGTAGTATGAAAGGGGTTATCCAGGATTTTAAAAACAGAGCTGATTTCTTCCTCAGGCTGTGTGTGGTATTGCAGCTCAGTTCTATTTTATGGGGCACTGTTATTAAACTTTATTTTTTATATATTATTCCTTACATTATTTGAAACATATTCCTTCATCAGCCAATTCTCTCTATACAGTGATCCCTCAACTTACAATGGCCTCAACATACAATAGTTTCAACATACAATGGTCTTTTCTGGACCATTGTAACTTGAAACCAGACTCAACATACAATGTACAGACAATCAAGATCTGTGAAACGTGTCACAGTTGGAGGAACTGACCAATCAGAATTGGCATTTTACTGGTAAATCGCCTCTATTACTGAAGTACAGGCACTGAATAGCTATCTGGTAGCGCCCCTACAGTACAGGGAGGAACTACATGTTCTGTACTACTCCTTACCTGTGCCAGGGTTAGCTGCTCCTTTGGACACCAAGTAAGGGCGGCTCAATTTGGGACACTGTGTGTACTGTATAGGACCCTGAAGAAGCTCCTGTCCTCTACATAAACCATTGTTCCCCAACCAGGGTGCCTCCAGCTGTTGCTAAACTACAACTCCCAGCACGCCCGGACAGCCAACGGCTGTCCGGGCATGCTGTGAGTTGTAGTTTTGCAACAGCTGAAGTCACCCTGGTTGGGAAACACTGACATAGACAGTGATTACAGCCCCCAGCAGATCTTTCTTACTTTTATATGTAAGGATTTGCTTTATCTATATTAGTTATCTACTTATTTTTCTTTAATCCTCACCTTCTCCTATTTTTGGATGACATTTTGGTGGCTTCAGAACCAATTACCAGGTTTCATTAGAGTTCTGGTCCCAACATACAATGGTTTCAACATACAATGGTCGTCCTGGAACAGATTAATATTGTAACTTGAGGGACCACTGTATTTGTGGGTTTTTTTTGCCTTTGAAAAACTGGCCACTAGGGGGTCTCCCTCCTTGTGCTGGCGGCAGTGCGGCTGATGTCACCTCTGAATTTGGACTGATCCAGTCAGTCACCTACTGTCCAGCGCTCGCTCCCTGCCTGCCAATCAAATAATGTTAGGAATAATATATCAAAAATAAAGTTAGATAACAGTGACCATTTAAGTGAATGGAGCCAAGTTGTAATACCACTCACGAACTGAGGACAAGGGTGGCGCTATTCCTGGATAACCCCTTTTTGTATCATTTGTGGAGCAGTCTTGCCTTTTTTTTTTTGGTTCATCTTGCTCAGTCTTGCCGGTCCACAGAGTTTTGAGCAACGCCTTAGGCAACGGGAAAGAGTATTTTACTTACTCACAAACAATAAAATGTTAATCGGCTTTTATCATCTAAAGCCACGTGAATTCCGCTCCAAAACCATATTCCATTATCTTCGATTGGTATGCACATGCGTTTTGACACGGGAAGGACATTGAACACAAAACACTGCATTTAAATGTTGTATGAACAGGGTCTAACTGCTCCCAAACCAGACATTAACATTTTGGTTCTCAAAGAGCTTTTTTTTTTTTCTGTTCTACTGAAATATGTAATAAAGCTAGCTGCTGCCCTCTAGTGATAAAAGGTAGGATAGCACCTTCCATTTTCTATTGGACAATCCAAAGGTAAACTGTACAATTCAAACTCTTCAAGGAGAGATGGGTGCGAGCACTGCAGGCTCTCGCTCGCTACATTGCGTTCCTCAGCAGGGTAAATGGTTAGATTAACTCTGTGTGCTACAGCTCGGGGGGGGGGGGGGGGGGGCTCATTCCTGAATCAGTTCCATATGAACAGGTATTGTAAGAAAAAATGAATAATGGCACTCGTCCTTCTTGCTGTAGTTCAAATACGTGCTTTATTCTGAATATTGTAATTACAATACATTTGTAATACATATTATAAATTGTTTATTCTGAATCCAAGTTTTTATTTTTATTTTTTTAGAGTTGTAAGAGCATGTAGTGTACAGCATCCAATGTTCAGTACAATACTATATACTAGGCGGGAGCATTTGAACTCTGTTCGCACTGGAAAAAGTGTTCGCGCTCACATGTGGGGGACTGTCAGGCTAGGTTTCCACTTGGTTTTTTCCTGGCAGTTTTTGGATATCTCCCACTGCAGTTTTTGAGCCAAAGCCAGAAATGTATTCAAAAGGAATGGGAAATATAAAGGAAGGACTTACACTTCTCCTCCCTTATGGATCCACTTCTGACTTTGGCCAAGTGGAAAGTTAGCCTCATGGATCTGACTCCAGTCAGTTCACATTGACCAGGCTCAGATAAGGGCCCTTGTTAGTGGAAGGCAGAGATAGACATAGGCTTCTTTTACAAATGCCACAGGTCCTGCAGACTTAAATATTAGAAACATCTTAATATTACGTTCATACTTACCTCATCTGTTGTGGTGACCTAGTTGTACTATCCTATACAAAACTGTCCTGCCGCAACCGACAAGTTTCAAGCCTGTAAGGCTTTGTTACCTGTGCTGCCGAATATTCAGAATATATTTAATCTGTAGAATACTGTATTGGTTGTTGATTATTGTTATAATTATTACATACTCAACACATTTCTCGATTAGTTAACCCCTCATCTATAAAATATACCAAAACACTCACCTCTTCTTGTCATAGTAAAGGCTTCACATATACAGGCATATTTTATTTAGACTAAATGCTAATATATAGATATATAATCCCTCTTTTCTTGTGTTTTCAGCAATCCTACATTCACCTTTGTAAGTGCAACAAATGGGCCATTCAGCACTATTTACCTTGATGGCAGCGGAGGTTTTACAGTGACTCCTACTAATGGGTAAATAAAATCTATGGTCCACATTTATCATTGTAGGTGTAAGTGAAGCAAATTGTGTAGGAGCACCAAATTTATTAAATGTTTACAGAGCATTTGATACATTTTGTACAGGTAAACCTTTTCTGAAATTTCTCTCTTCACATACACCAAAAAGCTAAGCCAGGTCTGGGATGGTGTCGTTTTAGACACTTTTCAGTGGCTATGCGCCTTTTTTGCACCTTTTTACAAAAAGGCGCAGTTCATAAATTTCAGTCCACGGCATACGCTGAATTGCAAAGCGTGTACTGCTACTCCAAAACATCTGGAATGACTAAAATATTCTACCACCAAAAGGCGCAAAATAACACACACTGCGCCAAAATAGCGCCTTTTGTACGGAGAAAAAAAGGTGTAAACTCATTGATAAATGCCGGCCTATGTTACTACAATAGGTCTATCCTACATCTGTTTACCGGGATAATAGTACCAATTCCGCTATCATAAAGCATGAATGGGGAGGGGGGATGGTTGGTTCACAAGTTTTGCACAGTAACAAACATGAAGATGGAAAAAGCATAATAAGTAAGAAAAAAAACAATTTCCTATAACTTTAAACTCCCTTAAACCTCCTCAGCCAAATGTCACTGCAAAAATGTTATTTACAGAATTTTATTTTACTGCAGGACATAACTATCCTTTAAGGGTTTGTCTAACATATATAATGACATGCAAACAGGGTGAGAAAATAAAAAAATAAAGCATATAAATAATGCTTTAAAGGGGTACTCCGGTGGAAAACTTTTTTTTTTTTTTTATGAACTGGTGCCAGAAAGTTAAACAGATTTGTAAATTTCTTCTATTAAAAAATCTTACTCCTTTTAATATGTATCAGCAGCTGTATGGTACAGAGGAAATTCTTTACTTTTTGAATTTCTTTTTTGTGTTGTGCACAGTGCTCTCTGCTGACACCTCTGTCCATGTCAGGAACTGTCCAGAGCAGCATAGGTTTGCTATGAGGAGTTTCTCCTGCTCTGGACAGTTCCTGATACTGGCATCAGCGGAGAGCACTGTGAACAACACAAAAAAGAAATTCTAAATATAAAGCTTTTCCTCTGTAGCATACAGATGCTAAAAAGTACTGAAAGGATTAAGATTTTTTAATAGAAGTAATTTACAAATCTGTTTAACTTTCCGGCACCAGTTCATTTAAAAAAAAAAAAAAAATTCCACCGGAGTACCCCTTTAAGAATTACAGCCTTTACTGTATGTGAATGGAGGGGGTTTATTCTGTTTATAATGCTATGTGTCTGTTTTTGCAGGGCATGTTCATCTGGCAACATTGTATCTCTGAGCTGTATAAGTGAGTTTACCTATTCTTTTTGTTTAATTATTTTTCTATAACCCATTAAACTGATTCTTTTTATTGTCATAAGAAATGCATCTACTTACACAGTGCGCACAAAAAGGACACTGCCCCATGAAGAGATATATATTTATTCAATGTTTACTTAGCATTACCTTCATTTTCTGTAAAAGGTTATTACTGGGGCTAATTCACATACATCTGATATGGACACAGCTCTTCTTTTTTCATGAATTTCAAGTCCATTTCAGACAATATCTACACCATAGTTTACAGCTCCATTCACTTAAATGGGCACTGTCACCAACTTTATTTTTTGATATGTTGTAGTACTTATGTACTACAACATATCTCTAATATACTTTTATTATAATTTTTTTCATTAAAAAGGTTTAATTTACATTTAAAAACCGGCTACTGAAAAAGGACTGATTTTGGAGTGGCAATCAGTCCTTTTTCAGTTAGGCTGCACTCGCTCCCTGCCTGTCAATCAGACAGGCGGGAGCGAACGCATTGGCTCCCCGGCCACTCCTCCCGCACATCGCTGCCGCCTCGCTGCCGCCACTGTCCCTGCACGCCCGCTGCCGGACTATGCAGTAACTGTAAGTGTAATGAGGGAACGGGGTATGCGGGGCGGGGGGGGGAGGAGGGAACGGGCTAGTGCCGTAGCGGGGGGGGGGGGGGGATGAAACAGGCTAGCAAAAAAAAAAAAATTGGATGGTGGGAGCTACCCTTTAAATAGAGAACCCCAATGATTAGAAAATAATGGAATATCCGAGCCATATGCCATCACTTTCTGTCATGTGAAAAACCTCTAAAAGTATTTAAAGTGGCAAACCAAGATGTGGCGGATGATTTCGTTTGTCCAGAAAAAGTAGTTCTGCTTTGACAGAGCTTCGATTCCCTGGAAAAATAATGTCAGATTTTTCCAAAGAATTGGAGTACTTGGAAAGTTTGCTCCTCTCTACTTATTTGTATTGTTGCTTTGTTGCAAAGTGATGGACAGCTGCTGAGCGTGGGCAACTTTTGCATGGAGCTTGTTTGCTATCATCTATCTATTAATGGTTACTCGGGTATCCATTAATCCATTTACTTCCTCCTGTATGTTAAAATAAAACAGGCCATCTGGCGTGTTATAATACTAAACTGATAAATACTGTTTTTACTGTAAATTTGACTACAATGTGGGAACATACTCTTAGGCATTGGTCTCCAAACTGTGGACCCCCTGCTGTTGCAAAACCAGATGGGAGTTGTAACCGCTGGAGTGCCACAGTTTGGAAACCACTGCTGTTTTGCATCTGTTTTACAGGAAAACACAGATAAAAACCTGGTCTTGTAGGTGCTGCTGTGTAGGTGTACAAATATTTCCACCACACAAGATGCACAGAGCAGGTCCACCTAAATTTATGATGTAGAACAATAGGACAATACGAATCAGCGCTACTTTGGTCCACAGTAAAAAAAAAAACACTAAGGGAGATTGATCAAAACCCGTCCAGAGGAAAAGTTGCTGATTTGCCCATAGCAACCAATCAGAGGCCTTTTCAGAAAAGAGAAGCGATCTGATTGGTTGCTATGGGCAACTCAGCAACTTTTCCTCTGGACAGGTTTTAATGAATCTCCCCCTTAAAGTTGCAGAAAGAGTACAAATAATTAAACTGTACTGTTAAAGGGGTACTCCCACCCTAGACATCTTATCCCCTATCCAAAGGATAAGGGATAAGATGTCTTATAGCGGAGGTCCTGCCGCTGGGGACCCCCGCAATGTTGCATGCAGCACCCACCTGTTTCTTGTCTGGAAGCGCTGGAGGGTCTCGGTCGTGACCACGTGAACGGAAGTCCATGACGTCAGGACTCCACCCCCATGTGATGTCACGCCCCGTCACCTCAATGCAAGTCTATGGGAGGGGGCGTGATGGCCGTCACGCCCCCTCCCATAGACTTGCATTGAGGTGACGGAGACCCGGTGCTTCCGGACAAGAACCAGATGGGTGTCGCATGCAACATTGCGGGGGTCCCCAGCGGCGGGACCCCCGCTATCAGACATCTTATCCCCTTTCCTTTAGAGAGGGGATAAGAGGTCTAGGGTGGGAGTACCCCTTTAAGAGTATGGATGCAAAATTAAATAAATTTGGAGTAAAAGTAGCTTCAGAATAAAAGGAGTGGGTTGTGTTGCTTTAAAAAAAAATCGCACACTGATACCTTTTGAGCTAAACAAAGCTGTAAACATTTAATTGCTAAAATGAACTTTAGAAGGTACAAAGTACTATATCATTGCAATGATATATTCCATTAAACATTCAAATAGAGACATATTAAAAACAAATAAGTAAAAGGATATTTATGACTATAAGGGCTCTGGTTGGTAGGAAAAAATGGAACTTATACTTGGTGAGTGAAAACAAAGTATCAGAGCAGGTCCAAAGGTGTAAGCTTTGGACCTGCTCTGATACATTATATTAGGTTCACACAAATCACTCCTACAGAGAATATTCATCTCACCCATTGAGTACTTACTTATTTTTATCAAACTTATTCAGATATATCATCGCTAACTTAGCAATAACAACAACTATTCAGACTATGACAGTGTGCTCCCAAATTTATTTTGTTATAATCTTATTAATTTATCGGGGAGGCATGAAGTAAAGTCTCACCTCACAGTTCATTTGTTTGTAATTTTAAAAAACGTAATAAAAATTACATGAAAGCCAAAAGGTGTACGCTATAGATCAGAAAATGTCATAATCAGTTTTTACAGGAAATCAGATGCATGATGCAAGTTGTCTATAAACAAATTAGAGGCATCAGGTCTATAAAAGTATCTGTATAGATTTGCACAGACATTATCATAAAAAAAGAAACACTAAGTGATGCCTAGTATGGGGTCTGAGAGTACGGTGACACAGAGATTCATAGTAAATGACATAATGAAAGTCCAAGTACAACAAGAATTCAAGAAGCCCCAGGCCCTGCACCAGGCATAACACAGCATATCATTTTCCTGCAGTATCCCTTTATATTATATCCGATTTCTGGGGAGTTAGTACTAGTCCTATTATGTTGGGTTCAAAATAAGATCATTCACTGTGACTTGTATAAGTCTTATATCTATTTTACTTTGTCTTTTCAGCCTGTGGTGCTAATCACAATAAAGAACGAATTATTGGAGGACAAGACACCAGTATAGAGAGTTCGGCATGGCAGGTCAGCTTGCAATACATGGGACAGCATTCATGTGGAGGAAGTATCCTTACCCCCCGTATTATCTTAAGTGCGGCTCATTGTTTCCAAAAGTAAGTCATTGCCTTCATATAACCTTAGATTTTCTTTCCGTAGTGTGCTTTTTCCTCATTGGACACAGTGACTTGTCAAGGTTTTGTTGTTTTTTCTAATACGTGTATTATTAATACAGGCAGAACGCATCCTGTGTAGCTGGATGACACATTGGCCCTCATTTACTAAGCTAAAACCCACTGGTGTCTTAGACAGTGTGCATCAGGAAAATCCGACTTACCCGACATTGCATTGTGAAAAGCCAAAAAAGGGTTGGGGTCAGTCCAAAAGGGGCGTGGTTTCGCAACCCAACCTATTTACTATTGAATTCACATAAAATCCTGAGAATCAATGGCTGGAAATTTCCACCTAGAAAAAGCTGGTCAGAAAATGTTCCCGACTTGTAAATATGTATTCCCCATAGTAAATGCAGAGGAATCCTACAAGTCTAAAACAACATTTCACACTAGTAAAAACCTAACACTCTTAGTAAATGAGGCCCATTATAATACCACAGACAGATAATCTGGAGTCTTATCTCCCATCTAGGAATGAGCAGCAGGTGGATAGATGGCGTGTTCAGGCCGGCCGGTCCAGTCTTTCCTATGTCTTTGCATCACAAGTGGATAAGATCTTCGTTCCTACCCTTTACAGTTTGGATGGAAAGTTATATGACATTGCTATACTGAAACTGAAGAGTGATCTGACCTTATCAGGTATGAAGACTTCCTTAATACTGTAAATGACTGGATCAGGTCAGGTGACTCATATATGACACCCAATCATGTTGCTAAATAAGGTGTACATAAAACATGTGCCATATTGAATGAAACTACTGACACTGTTAGGACAAGGAGACACATAGCGCCTCATAGATATTGGTCTGTGTTTCCATAACCTAGAATAATACTTTCATTCTCTGGTAGAAAGAGTCAAACAGGGGGTTCCCAAGCCCCTGAAGTGCTGAGGGCTGGAACACCACCTCACTCCCATCCATTTATTTGGTGTGTACATTCACCTACAAGCAGAATTTTATTAGTCAACTATGGCCCTTACACGAAGGGAAAATAATTTATTGTTTGAATCTTCCTGGTTCATGCTGATGCCATGTTGTTATGTAGTCTACTGCTTAGTGCAGATTAAGAATGCGACAAGCGAATTGTGTTTGTGGCACGCATGGCATTCTTTACATAGCCCTCATAACTTGGCAGTGGTGTTTTCATTCAAGACACTGATAGTGTTGAACTGTGTTCTCCTGCTATAGTATTCTGCATCTAGCAGTGCAGACCAGGGGAAGATTAAGACTAAAATGGCCCCTGGGCTGTATAAAGTGTGTGGCTCCCCCACAACTCTATAGTTTTAAAATAAACTGACACTTAAACGAGTATTTCTATTTCCTTAATTGGTTTTCAGCCACTGGGAAAGCCAAAAGTAGCCAATGCGGAGAATTTGCGTAATTTGCGTAACTCCCATTGTTTTACTTTTCTACTTATAGTTAATAGCTCTCTAACTAATCATTTTTTTTTGTTTGACATTCCAGACTCAATACAACCAGTCTGTCTTCCGGGGTTTGATATCAACTTGCCAAATAATACACCGTTGACTGTGACCGGCTGGGGCCACACCGTGGAAGGAGGCTGTAAGTTCACGTTAGATTCTTTCTGTCTTAACTATCTTGTCCTTAAAAATTCACTATTAGGCTAGCTTCAGACTACAGAATTTCTGAGTGTACTTCTGCTTAGAAAATACGCTCAGAAATTCTGATGCTGTCAATGGGGTTCAGCTGCATAGTCCATACTTCAGAATTTCATTGGCGGAGCCTCCCCAGCTGAAATTCATCTGCCGGTGGAATTCTCTTATTAATTTTTTTTGCATAGGTTTCTATAGTCCTTGTGCTATTAACAGGAGCTAAAGGCAAATGTCTGCCTACATAATTATGCACAGAAAATAGAATTGAAAAAACCTACGATGAGACAATACTAAGAGATTGAAAGAAAAAAATATTTGTCAATACCCAGTTCTAATTATGTAAAAATATAGGAAATACTGAACATCAATGGAACAGATCCATGTGACAATTTGTACAGAAATCCAAATTTTAGCTGCAAACTTCTGCCACGGCTGATTTTCACAATTTTAAAACTTAATAGGTTGTGGAGCTCACAATAGAAGACAAGAGGTTAACTGCAACTCTCTCACTCAAAGAGAAAAAAGTATGAAAAACAAGAAAAACAAACAAAGCAGTCCTCAATGTCTCACTCAATCCAAAGGCTGAGTGTGTGGCGGATATAAGGTTAAATGATTGGATGGAGCCAGCTAAACCATAAAAAAACATTTAATAATAATATTAATAAAATACCAAATATAATATAAAAAAAGCAAGATATCTATTACTGCTAAAATTGCTACCGCAGGTCCTTGCGGTTATGTATATAGACATATATTACACAATCACGGCTTGTTACACACTTAAAGGGGTACTCCGGTGCTAAGACATCGTATCCCCTATCCAAAGGATAGGGGATAAGATGCCTGATCGCAGGGGTCCCGCCGATGGGGACCCCGTGATCTTGCACACAGCATCCCAATAGAATCAGTTCCCGGAGCGTCTTTGTTCCGGGTCTGATTACTGGTGATCACGGGGGCGGCCCACAATGCTCCGGCCCTGTGATCGCCAGTAATCGGAGACTGATTCTAACGGGGTGCAGCGTGCAAGATCACGGGGGTCCCCAGTGGCGGGACCCCCATGATCAGGCATCTTATTCCCTATCTTTGGATAGGGGATAAGATGTCTTAGCGCCGGAGTAGCCCTTTAATGCATATATGTAACACACTGAAATTATGGGTTCATACCACCTGTGAAATAAATATGGTGCTTCAATTCATAGATATTGAGCCTTAATTGCTCATATATAGTATATAACAAGCTTGCAGCAGTATGTTCTACTTGTAAAAAATATATAAAATGCCCAAATTTTGTCCGTATTAGAGCCTATCAGTGCATAACTCGTTGTTGTGGGCATGAGGCATCGGTTCTATATTCCACCTGTGGATAAAAGAGGACGTTCCTAAAATGTCAGTCTACAGGACCCACAAAATCAAGCAGCTCACAACAAGACCTCCAAAGCTGGTACCGGTACTCGGTGGGATGACCTGCAGGAGGAAACTTGATGTTGTGCCACTCACTGCTCCACGTCGTCCGGTTCAGCTCCTGCCTTTGATTACGTGTCCTCCCGCTCCAGCCAGCGGTGGCTAATGGTGTTCTGTGCAGCCACTCACGCTGGCCAGCTTGCTGGAGGTTCCGGTCAGCTGACTGCAGATCAGCTGACCAGGTTCAAGGCGCGCGCTCCCTGGTACAGTTTTAAACTTGTGTTATTGGAGATATCACAGATATCATTGATGCACAGTCCCGGTAGGCAAGGGTTTAGATGGCAAATGTTTTCCCTCTTGCCTATTTCTATTAAGTCCGGTTGTCAAAAGTTCAGGTGCCAAAAGTTCAGACCTCAGTGCCACACTTCAAAAGACACTCATAGAACGCTCTGTGTGTATAAGGGTCAAGCCTCAATACCTGTTTTCTCATCCAATGCAATCACCAAATGCGTTTCGGGGTATAATAGGATAGAATATAACCAAACCCCTTCTTCAGTGGTGCTACAGCGTGGAGCAGTAAGTGGCACAAAGTGCCAGCAACATCAAGTTTCCTCCTGCAGGTCAGCCCACTGAGTACCGGTACCAGCTTTGGAGCTCTTGTTGTGAGCTGCTTGATTTGTCTGGAACTTTGTTGGTCGTGTAGACGGACATTTTAGGAACGTCCTCTTTTATCCACAGGTGGAATACAGTGCCGATGCCTCATGCCCACAACAACGAGTTATGCACTGATACAGACAAAGTTTGGGCATTTTATATATTTTTTACAGGTGAAAAATGTTGCTGCTGCAGGCTTGTTATATACTATATATGAGCGATTGAGGGTCAATATCTATCAATTCAAGCGCCATATTTATTTTACCGGTGGTATGGACCCATAATTTCAGTGTGTTACATATATATGCAGTAAGTATGTAACAAGCCGTGATTGTATAATATATGCCTATATACATAACCGCAAGGGCCCTGGGGAGGCAATTTTATCAGCAATAGATATCTTGGTTCTTTATATCATATTTGGTATTTTACTATCATTATCATTAAATGTTTTTTTTTTTATGGTTTAGCTGGCTCCATCCAATTTAACCTTATATCCGCCATTCACTCAGCCTTTGGATTGAGTGAGACATTGAGGACTGCTTTGTTTGTTTGTTCTTGTTTTTCATGATTTTCCCAATTCATTTTTGATGTGCCTAGATCAAATCCTCACTGTGAATCTATTTTTTTTCTTATTGCTTAGACACACATTTTCCTATTTTATTCTTTTAACTGTCTCTTAATTTTGCTTTTTACAGCTTCTTTGGCCTCCACACTTCAGAAAGTATCCATCAACTTAGTCTCCAATGATATATGTAATCAAGAATACTTTAATCAAATCCAAAATACCATGATGTGTGCTGGTCGACTCTCGGGTGGGGCTGACACGTGTCAGGTACCTTCTTGCATTTCTATATTATTATACATGTTATACACTACTGTTTGCATCTCATACAAAAAGGCTGATAAATAATAATAATTTCTTTTTTTTTCATCTGTTGTGTTTTTAGGGTGACAGTGGAGGCCCCTTGGTGTATTTGGGTGATAAAAGCTGGGAACAAGTTGGTGTTGTAAGCTGGGGTGACGGCTGTGGACGGCCTGGCAAAGTTGGAGTGTATACTAAAGTCTCATCATTTTTATCATGGATATATAGTATAATGCAGGTAATGCCTTTTTCTGCTATATTGCATGCTTACAGATATCTGCAGCAGAACAGACGCATGTGTGAACTGACCCTTAGGGTGCGTTCACATGTACAGGATCTGCTGCATATCTTTGTTGCATATTTTGTGCTGCTGATTTTGCTACCCATTGAAGTTATTGGGCAGCAAAATCAGATGCACAAAATAAGCGACAAAAATATGCAGCAGATCCTGTACGTGTGAATACACCTTATACAGTATCCTCTGCATATTTCATGTGCAGGATTTGAAGCTGCAGCTTTTATGCTGGTGATTTCAATGTAAACTAAATTTCATAAGGCACTTGTATTGTAACTTTTATGACTTTATAACTGCTGTCTGGGTCTACCTTTTTTTTTTTTTTTTTTCTTCTTTTTAAGTCTTATGCTTTGTTCAAATTTTCCCTTTTTATAAAAGTTATGAAAAAATTACCATATTTTTAGCAATGCTACATTTTTTTTTATTTTTTTTTTTTACTTTCTTGCAAATCCACATAACAGATATTACAAATGTTTGGTAAATTGATGAACATTTTGACTTCATTAAATATACCTTGATTCTATAACAGTAAGTTATTTTTTGTAATAGTATATGTTTCCGATCAAGAAAAGCAACTCACTTCACCGTGAGGAAAAAAATGGAATCACCTTATCATTTCTAAAACAAAAACCAACACAAGTCTAAAAAGAGTTAGTCAGACGATATAAAGGAAAATGCTTACAGATCTTACCTGGTTTTGATTTGCTTGATGGAAAATATGACCCCCCCCCCAAATAAAATAAATAAAATAAAATAAAGTACTGTCTAATGCATAAGGAAAGGACTGTAAAGTTGTCACATCTGGGCTAGGGACCAGTGCAGACCTGTATCTCACCACAACCATTGTTACTCTTTAATTGGATTATCATCCCTAAATGACACGCTCCAACTAATACAGTCCCTACACTGGACTAAGTACACAAATGTGTCAGGAAAGTCAGTCAGGCCAGGTCAGCAACACACGGGCAGAACAGTTACAAAAGCAGCAGACAAGGGGTTAACTAGAAACAAGTTAAGGGCAGCACAGTTCACCAACAGGATCAAACTCAACATCAGGGCAAGCAAGAGTCAAAGCAGGAGAATAGCAAAATACAAAATCAGCAGGCAATAGGGATAATCAGGGAACAGGCAGAGGTCAGGCTAGGTGCAGTCAAAAATAGAGGGTAAAGAAATTCTGGCGAAAGGATAAATCTACAATAACAGAAAACGTATCTAATGAGCTGCCCGTTTAAATCTCCCCTCAGCAAGAGGTGTGAGTGCTGACACTGCAGATGATTGTCCAGGCGCTCTTGCCGTCACAGAGTGATGAACAAAAAGTAAAAAACAAATGGGCGGAAACTGTGTTTGTGACAGAACTGTAAGAAATCAGCTGAATGAAACAGGATTGACATATAGGGGGGGGGAAAGTAAAGTCAGCGCCAACACCTAAACGGAAAAAAAAACTGGGGAGATGTTTCATAAAGACAGAATGTTAAACTGTGATTTAAGTACTTTTTGTGAAATACAATTTTGGGTGAACATCACCTTGTAATTCCAAAATTTTTTCAGTGGGGTTTTATACACAATACAATTCCTTTAATTTAGAATAAATATTTAGTGCTGAACTATTGAAACATTTGCATTATTATATAGATCTGAATCAGTGCCACATATTTACATGTTACTATTTTTATTTTCAGGCGGAATTATAGTCCCTTTGGCATATCTACTGAACCTTTCCTATTTATTACTTCTACCTCCTAAGGACCTAATGAAGATTATGGGTCGAGAACATGATATATGACTACTACGTTAGTCTCTTGGAGACAGCCCTTTATACCCAGCACTATACTCTGCAGGTCCAGAGCATGCGGATTTTTCAAAACTCTTCAACTTTAAAAACCCTGAACGGCTTTATGTACAAGCATTATGTGCTGCAAAGTATCCCCCATGGGCAGTATCAGCACTCATAGCTATGATGTATGTATCATACGGATATCCTCTCAGGCTAATATAAGGGGCATAAATAGGCTTGCCTTATTTTATACTGACCCATAGCCTTTTCCTGAGATACTGTGAACCCATATGAGGGCCTATTTTTTATTTTCACTATGATACTCCCTCTCCTCTTTGTATTAGTGGGAAATACATGAGAGTTCATAAAAACTCTGTATTTTAACTAATGTTACCCCACAGTGGGGTCACTTGAGGTTTATCATTCAGAGCTGCATTGTAGCACCCTACAAAGCAATCTCTTTTTATTTTTTAGGGAATGAACTGTACTCTGCAGGTGTCTTCTATGCAATGGATTACCTGAAAAACAGGGTAGATCTCAGTCTCAGCACATTGTATAATTGTACTTGTTTATACTACTTTTGTTTAATTGGTGTATGCACTTAATGTATTTAGGAGCCAGGTGAACTGTATATAATATTTTAGTGCCAATTAAATGTTGTAAATAACTTTTATGTGTGTTTAATAAAATGTACCACCATTACCTGAGCTCATATTTCAGTCCTCTCCAGTCCAGTCCTCGGCACTGTTTGTGTCTGCGCGGCTGATGCAGTGAGGCACCCATATATTAAGGTGACCACAGCAGTCCATCAATATCCTTAATGGTGTATAGCACTTGACCACTAAGGCCAGTGATTGATCACAACAGTATATACGGTAGGTCCCTAACTGCTGCAGCCAAGTCAGCAAAGGCCAGCACAGATGACTGGAGCAACTGGGGATCTATTTTGTTATTTCATACCATTTCTTTGCTTTACATACATTTTTGTAAATGTAAGTCCCTTTAAAGGGTTATAAAGTATCATCTGATAAAGAAAAGAAATACTGCTACAAAATGCTATCACTTTTTGAACAGTGCCAAGTATAGCCACTGGTGCCCCCACCAATAAGAGAATGAATGTTATAGAACTGGGTGCTCTTTTTAGTTTTTTCTGTATAGTGGCACTAACCTAAGTTCTTTTTATGAGTGACCAGGGTGCTGCTCTGTAAAGGAAAACAATGATGGGGACACAGCTCTAATTTGTAATGCAAATTTCAAAGAATTCTGTGATATTTAAAATCTACAGCCCACCATTTACATATAAAACAGGGAAAGAAAATAACTGGAGCACTCACCACGGATTCCTGCTGTGCTCTTTTCTCAGTCTCCGTACATGATCAACATACGCCCGTGCGTAGAGCAGAGCATGAACAGCAGGAGCGTGCACCCGGGTACTTTTCGCTGCAGCCCAGCCCACATACTAAACAGTTGTTGATCGCACCAGGTCTCACTCCTGAAACCTGCTGTGATCGGGAGTTATTGGCCAGAGAAGGGGGCAACATTGTGTTCCACTCCCTTTCTGGCCAAGAGATCTGTCCATTTCTCCTCATAAAAGTCTTGCACTGTCAGGATCCCATCCCAGGCCCAGACTGATACCAGGAGTCATTCATATAGACTTGGCCACCCCCTTCTCCCTTTGCAGTTATCACAGCTTCCAGTTTTCAGGAAGACCTTCTACCAGATTTTGGAGGGTGTCTGGGAATTTGAACCAGTTGATCCAGAAGAGCATTTATTAGGTCAAACATTGGGCAGGGGGGGCTGGCTCGCAATCTCTGTTCTGGTTCTTCCTGAAGGTATTTGATGGGGTCAGGGCTCTTTGTGGGCCACGTCCTTCCAAACCAAATTGCCAAATTTAGGGTGGAGATTTCTCAAAACTTCAAAAACAGTGGAGCAGTTGCCCATAGCAACCAATCAGATTCCGGCTTTCATTTTCTAGAGGCCTTTTTCAAAAATGAAAGAATCAATCTGGTTGCTATGGACAACTGCACCATTTTTCCTCTACATAAGTTCTGATCAATCCCCCCCCCTTGTCTTTATGACCCTTGTGCACTTGGGCACAGTCATGCTGGAACAGACACGAGTGGAAACGAAACAGTTTTTAACAAAGTTGGAAGCATGCAATTGTCCAAAATGCCTTGGTATGCTGAAGCATTAAGATTTTTCTTCACTTAAAGGGGTACTCCCGTGGAAAACTTTTATTTTTTTTAAATCAACTGGTGCCAGAAAGTTAAACAGATTTGCAAATTATTTCTATTAAAACATCTTAATCCTTCCAGTAGTTATTAGCTGCTGAATACTACAGATGAAATGGTTTTCTTTTTGGAACACAGAGTTCTCTGCTGGCATCTCTGTCCATTTTAAGAACTGTCCAGAGTAGGAGAAAATCCCCATAGCAAACATATGCTGCTCTGGACAGTTCCTAAAATGGACAGAGATGTCAGCAGAGAGCACTGTGGTCATGATGTCAGCAGAAAGCTCTGTGTTCCAAAAAGAAAAGCATTTCCTCTGTAGTATACAGACCCTAAAAAGTACTGGAAAGATTAAGATTTTTTAATAGAAGTAATTTACAAATATTTTTAACTTTCTGGCACCAGTTGATTTAAAAAAAAACGTTTTCCACGGTAGTACCCCTTTAAACTTGGGGACCTAGGCCAACCCCTGAAAAACAAACCAATGGAATCATTCCTGCTCCACCAAACAGCTGGTATAATACAGTCAGGCAGGTCGTGTTCTCCTTGCATTCACCAAACCCAGACTCGTGCGTCAGACTCGGTGAGAAAGAAGTATGATGTACATCACTCTGCAGAACACATTTCCACTCCTCCAGGTTTCTGTGGCACCTTGCTTTACACACTTCCATCCCATGCTTAGAATTGTGCTTGCTGCTCAGCAATGGAAACGCATGCCATGAATCTCTCAGGGAAGTCGTTCTGCTGATTTTAACACCAGATGAGGTTTGGTCTTTGCAGGTACTGAGTCAGCATAGTGTTGGTGACTTTTATGCACTATGGGGGGGATTTATCAAAACCTGTGCAGAGGAAAAGTTGCCCTGTTTCCCATAGCAACCAATCAGATTGCTTCTTTCACTTTGCAGAGGCCTTGTTAAAAATGAAAGAAGCGATCTGATTGGTTGCTATGGGCAACTGAGCAACTTTTCCTCTGCACAGGTTTTGATAAATCTCCCCCTATGACCCTTAGCACTTGACCACCATGCTCAGTCACAAAGTAGAGACCTTCTAAAGTTACAGAGTTGCTGTGGTTTCCAATTTCTCAGTAAATACCACTCAAAGCTGATTTTGGAAGATCTAGAAAGAAGAAACTTCATGAACTGTCTTGTTGCAATGGTGGCATACTGTTACAGTACCACACTGGAATTCAGAGAAGAAAGGCTCATTCATAAATGTTTGTAAAGGCAGATTGCAACCGCTATGGAGTCCATGGCAGAAGTACCCTGGTGGCTTCAGTGCCCTGGTGGGGGTGCTGAAAGTTGGACCCCAGTGATCTGACACTGACAGCCATTCCTAAGGATAGGCCATCCCAAACCCCTTCTTCATCCCAAACTGTTCTATGTGGTTTGTTTTTTACTAGCTCCGTACTAGAGATGAGTGAATTTACAGTAAATTCGATTCGTCACGAACTTCTCGGCTCGGCAGTTGATGACTTATCCTGCATAAATTTGTTCAGATTTCAGGTGCTCCCGTGGGCTGGAAAAGGTGGATACAGTCCTAGGAGACTCTTTCCTAGGACTGTATCCAGGAGACTCTTTCCTAGGACTGTATCCACCTTTTCCAGCCCACCGGAGCACCTGAAAGCTGAACTAATTTATGCAGGAAAAGTCATCAACTGCCGAGCCGAGAAGTTTGTGACGAATCGAATTTACTGTAAATTCGCTCATCTCTACTCCGTACCTATGAAGGCCTTGAACAGATAAAATGTGTTTTATATATCGGTGACACCAGCTCTTTCAGCATTTGACCTTGTCTTAACTCCTCAGTAGTCCAGAATTACTGACTCATGTGGAAATGACAAAAAGACAACTACTTGTATTAAAGAATACATTTTATTACATTCATCCAGAAAGCAGGAACAGTGCCCAGGCAGCAACTGAAGTGGGGGCTGGCAGACGTGTTGTTCAGTGCCAGCATTTAATAATATACTGTAGAGGCCGAGGACCAGAAGAAAACTATTATATGGAGAAATAACTCAGGATAGTCAGGACACGGTAAGCAGAGGATTAGTGGCAGGGCGGGCTGGGACGCAAGCAGGCATCCTCAGCTGTACATGGTTTAAAAACATCAAGTATTTCTTCATTCATGACAATTGTGCATTTCTATGTGTAATATAGTTTTGTAGAAATAAATTTCTATATGTACACCCACTGACAATGGCAGTGATTTCTTGTCAGCCCCCACCCCATGCATAGAAAAAAGTTAAATATCTTCCTCCTCGCCACAAACACCTGCTGAACCTTTTGCTTAAAGGGGTGCTCCACTGCCCCAGCGGTCGGAACAATGTCATGACTAGAGATGAGCGAACTTACAGTAAATTCGATTCTTCACGAACTTCTCGGCTCGGCAGTTGATGACTTATCCTGCGTAAATGAGTTCAGCTTTCAGGTGCTCCGGTGGGCTGGAAAAGGTGGAAAGAGTCTCCTAGGACTGTATCCACCTTTTCCAGCCCACGGGAGCACCTGAAAGCTGAACTAATTTATGCATGAAAAGTCATCAACTGCCGAGCCCAGAAGTTCGTGACGAATCGAATTTACTGTAAGTTCGCTCATCTCTAGTCATGACCTCAGGGCCACACCCCTCATGACGTCACACCACACCCCCTCAATGCAAGTCTATGGGAGGGGGCATGGCAGCCGCCATGCCCCCTCCCATAGACTTGCATTGAGGGGGTGTGGCATGACGTCACGACCCCCGCAGCCTGCACCCACCAGCATTTGGGGGGGGGGGGGGGGGGGAATTCCAACCGCTGGGGCAGTGGAGTACCCCTTTAAGAAAGACAAAAAGGATCATGTAAGGACCCTGTTACTCTAACAGCAACACATTCACCTTGATAAATTACACGGTGTTATACATAGGCATTTACAGCACCTAAACTAAGGCAAAAGAGGAGGCAACATAATAACTGTGCAGTGCAAGAGAATAACATATGTAGTGGATAAAGTGATAAACCTCATTCCACAGGATGCTCTCCACTTGAGAAATGATCCTGCAATACCAGGGATCCACAGTCCATTACTGTCCATGAAATAGTGCAAACATCATGCTTTTGGTTTAGCTTTGGCTTCCTGCTTTGAGGCATTATCTGTGTTGTCATTGACTGAAGAACTAACCAGGCAGTCTTTCCTGAGAATAAGAAAGGGTGAAACTTAAAATAGAATTCAAATGTCAAATACAACAGTTGGTTTCTTAAATCAGGTCATACTAAAACTAGGGTTCTCCCTACACCATCGCTTTTGTTACTACACCCAGTGATACAATCGGTCTGGCAACCCACCAAATGCCCTGAAGTTTTTTTTTAATCATTGTTTTTTCAAATCATTAATTTACATAGGCTATTATCTGCGGGATTAGAAATTCACAATGCAAATCCAAATGAACAGCACCTTGATTCCAGAGATTTTTAATACCAAGCACTGCAGAAGGAAGCTAACATTCAAAAATAGTTTGTCATTACCAGGACGCTTTATTTACTTAGCGGTCTGGCCTGGGATCTCTTTTAATTTAAGGGCCTTGTTTAGGGTCTTTATTAATTTAGGCTATATTCACATCACATTTTTGTACATATGGTTTCTAATTAGTTTTTTTGTTTCCCTTAATGGGAAAAAAGTGAGGAATAAACAAAAATAAGTAGATAACTAATGTAGATAAAGCAAGTCCTTACATATAAAAGTAAGAAAGATCTGCTGGGAGCTGTAATCACTGTCTATATAGAGGATAGGAGCGTCTTCAGGGTCCTGTACAGTACACGCAATGTCCTAAAAAATTAAAATGGAGTCGCCCTCACCTGGTGTCCAAAGGGGCAGCTAACTGTGGCACAGGTAAAGAGTACAGAACATGTAATACCTCCCTGTACTGTAGGAGGCACTACCAGACAGCCAGTCAGTGCATACGCTTCAGTAATACAGGTGTTTTACCAGTGAATATCCATTCTGATTGGTCGGTTCTTCGAGCCATTGACACGTTTCACAGATCTGGACTGTCTGTAGCATTGTATGTTGAGTCTGGTTTTAAGTTACAATGGTCCAGAAAAGACCAGTGTATGTTGAAACTATTGAATGTTGAGGCCATAGTAAGTTGAAGGATCACTGTACAGTTTTTATAACATCATGAAAGAACCCAAAATCGGACAGATCCGTGCTCAAGGTCGTGGTAGTTTTTTAATATGATTCCATGTGGTTTTCACATTTTCACATTTTCACGATTCACGATGGGCTCACAAGGTCTTAACGAATGTATAGAAAATACATCCGCTGGATTTATATAATATACTGGTATTTTAATACATTTTTATATGCAATAAATATAGGTTTTCTTGTGTATTATATATTAACATTTGTTTTTATGCAGAAAAATTATTTGTGTGGTTGTAGTGTAATTGTTTGTTATATGTAGGTATTTTTTATGTAATTTTTTTTTATGTATTGTGTTATCCCATGAAGGGTTGAAAGGGTGTTCCAGGATTATTTTTTTTATTTGACTGACTATACTACAGAGGCTGTAAAGTTAGTGTGGTTCATAATATAGTGTCTGTACCTGTGTGTGACGGTTTTCTCACAATTCTTCTGAGATTATCGCCCCAATATTTGTTTTTAACAGAATACTAAATTACTCATGTCTCAGGATTTCCCAGGTTGCAGTGTGTCGAGACTTGACACTAGTCAGGTGATCAGACGGAGCCTGTTATGTTTAAGGGGTGGAGTGACCACTGGGTGGGAGAGAGATCATTTTGCAATAGCTGTAGGCACCCTGGTTAGGCTGGGTTCACACTACGTTTTCTCCCATACGGGAGCGCATACGGCAGGGGGGAGCTAAAAGCTTGTGCTCCCGTATGCCACCGTATGCGCTCCCGTATGTCATTCATTTCAATGAGCCGACCGGAGTGAAACGTTCGGTCCGGTCGGCTCATTTTTGCGCCGTATGCGCTTTTACAACCGGACCTAAAACTGTGGTCAACCACGGTTTTAGGTCCGGTTGTAAAAGCGCATACGGCGCAAAAATGAGCCGAACGGACCGAACGTTTCACTCCGGTCGGCTCATTGAAATGAATGACATACGGGAGCGCATACGGTGACATACGGGAGCGCGAGCTTTTAGCTCCCCCCTGCCGTATGCGCTCCCGTATGGGGGAAAACGTAGTGGGAACCCAGCCTAAGAAAACACTGGTGTATTGCTTTGAAGGGATCACAGGTGTGTTTCTATTGGTGTGGTGGCTAATGTGTGAGAGGGAGGAAAGTGACCTCATACTTACAAACTATGGAACTATGGGATGTGTAGTTTACAGAACGAAATTCAACAGGAAATACCCAGTACTGGCAGGTACATACTACTAAAATCAGCTTATGGTGGATAACCCCTTTAAGTTTTGTTGTTGAATAGGTTAAATTCTTCTTATATAACTGATACACTTGTCTTACCTAATTATGCCTGGAGAAGTGGGATTGGCCCGTGAAACGAGTTGCATGCTGGGTATTAAACAAACTTTTACCTGTCCACAGTTGTCTTAAAGTTCCGTCAGCACCCAAGTAATCCCATTTTTGTTGGAGGAAATTTGAAGTATCACATTGTTGTTGATGGGAAGGCTTCAGAGGGTATAATTATACTACCATATGCTCTTCCCAAAGTTGTGCTTTGGTCTGCACAACCACCTGGGGTAAGCGTCTGTTCACACTAAGCATTTGCTGAACCATAATGGTATTGCACCATGAAGCGCTTCTCCTTGGTTTTGTAGTTATTTCGCATTTGGCACAGAACAAATTAAAACCACCAAATAAACATTGGCAAAGTAGGATGGTATGTGTAGCAGTTGTTATAGAACCTCAAAGCTGGCACTGACTGCTGAAAGGTCCAGAAGAGCCTCAGGCTATGTTCACAGGGGGGAATACCTGCACAGAAAATTCCCCTGAACGTGCTAGCACCGCACAGAAATGCACCATCACATAGATTCTGCAGAAAAGACAGACATGTCTATTCTTTCTGCTGACACGGGAATTTGAATTTCCACACCAGAAATTCTGCTATGTGAAGAGCGCAGAAGAATCCCATTGAAATCAATGGGACTCTGCTACTGCAAAATCTCTGCACGGAATTTCCATCATGTAAATATAGCCTCAGAGGGGAGACAGTGTAGAGGCTATAGTTTGAAATAAAAAGCATTGAAAGAACATAAAAGAGGCGATGGAGTGATCTTTTGGTGGGGCTCTCTTCTCTGTTTTAATATAGTGGCATCAAGATTATTAGTCACAAAGTGACGGTTTACTCATAGCAACAAACCAGACCCCAGCTGGGGAACATGCAGAGCAATCAATAGAGCCCTATTACATTGGGGATTTATCAGCCAAACAGCCCAATGTTGTCCTGTGTGATAGAGCTGGCGATCCGCTGACAAACGGGAGAATTCATATGTCCAAACTGTCCCAGATTGAGCAGGACATTCCTGGCTTTCAGGTGATGTACCAATATCTGGGGATGGTGCCCATGAGTCCTGCTTGTTACTGAAACATCCTGGCTCAGCACTGCAAAGTATTTTGCACTGCCAGTGCTCAGCTGGGATGTTGATTGCATTAGTCACCAGCAGCGGCACAGCTAGGAGGGATGAGCTGTTGTCCCGGTACTAAGACCAGGTAGGGACGAAGGACATCTGGAACAATGTGGAAACACAGCATACTTACCCTAAACATTTTCCGTACCCTTCGCCAGATCTGTGCCTCAGAACAATCTTGTCTCTGAGCTCTATGAGCAGCTCTTTCTACCTCATGGCTTGGTTTATGCTCTAACATGCATTGTCAGCTGTGAGACTTTACATAGACACTGGTATGTCTTTTCAAATCATGTCCAATCTAATGAACTTTCCGAACGCACCGTACTCTGTGTGAGTGTATATGAATATAATAATGTATATATGTATATATTTTATTTTTGTGGATTGACTGGCACTTAATTTATTTGTCTATCTATCTATAAATAAACAAATCGGTCCTCACCTCTCCGATCCCCTGTCTCCTCTCCTCCAATTCCCCAATTCTGAATTTGCGCACCCTTGCCATTCATCTGTTTGAAGGGGTCATTGAGCTTGTGCAATTCTTGTGGCCTGGCCCCTTCTTCTGAGGCACAGCTCTGTAAACTGGGTAGAGACCGTACCTGGTATTGCAGACTGTTAGGTTAGCAGCCAACATACAGTCATTGAGGAGAAGCCTGGGTAGTGCTCCTCCTCATATGAACATAACTTTCATAATAAGTACAAGTCCACTTTATTCTGTATTCCTTTTTGTTTCTAAAGCAGGAGGCTGGGTTCACTTGAGCAGGGATATCGGAGTGGTTAGAGGACATGGCATGATAAAAAAAATTGCCAATGCATAGTGTGCCGCCTTGTATGTCTTTCTTTCCTCTCATAAGTTGGGAGGCATTGCAAACGCTCGTTCGTCGATTGTCAGCCATTTTGACATACTGGAAAATTAGGCCCCAAATCTCCCCATATAATAAGGGATGTGTTACCGACCACTGATTGCAGGAAAGGGCCCAGATGAATGATTTAGCCTTGTGAAAATTCTGAAAATGAGTCACGTCCCCTCCCATAGACTTGCATTGAGGGGGCGGGGCATGATGTCACACGGGGGGCGGAGTAGTGACATCGCGATACTCTGACCCCATGGTTGTCACGCTACACATTTGGAGCCTCCAGCATAACGGAGAGCTCACAAAGGTGGGAGTGCAATGACAGCTTGAAGGGGTCCTCAGCGGTGGGACTCTGCGATCAGACATCTTATCCCCTATCCTTTGGATAGGCGATATGATGTATAAGGGCTGGTGTACCCCTTTAAATGCAAAGGAAAATGTAGCAAGGTGGGAATTTATTCATAGCCTGAGAAGTGACATATTTTAAACAAATTAACCATAAGGATCAATTGGTCCCATTATTGACCCAGTCCAGTGTTGGGTGAATTTTGGATGTTGATGTAAATGTAGGTGGTAAGATATGGCTCGGAATTAGCACATTAAAAATTTAGCATGGTGTATGCAAAGTATCTTAACTTTTTATGCATGTATGTTATTCATCTATGTAAACTGTAAAAAGGATGTCAAAAGTAAGCACAAACTTTAAATACCGGTATTTTGGACATTTCAAATAGAGACCATATTGTTAAAAACAAAAATCATATAGAACAAGAACTTACTTTTTGTCTTGATTTTTCTTCATAATGAAGCAGACTGTCTTCTTTATGATGAGGATTAATATAAGAAGCCCGATGACACCACCAACGACAGACACAATAATCAGAGTCAACGTGTTATCCACAACCTCAACTGTGGGGGAAAATTATGTTAGTATATGGAACAGAAACCCACAGATAAAAGAGCATAGAGCCTACAGGCAGAACTGGCACCTACTGTACTCTAAACTAATCAAGACCAGGGAAGGGACAGAATATATGTTATCTTTTGAGAAAAGCAGATAGTTGGAGGTACTCAATCTATATATTGTCCGAGAACTCTGCTCTGGTGGTATCCTCCTACCACTCAAAACTAAAATCTAAAGAAAAATTAACAAATGGCAGATTCTCAAGGACTGCTTGTAAATGCCGCCGTGAATGGAAAGAAGTGCACGGATGGATGATGTGGGACTATAGGTGTCAGTCAGTGATATGTGTCAGATGGATATGTACTGGTGTGAAAAAAAAATTATATATATATATATATATATATATACAGGGGTCCCTCAACATACGATGGTAATCCGTTCCAAACGGACCATCGTTTGTTGAAACCATTGTATGTTGAGGGATCCGTGCAATGTAAAGTATAGGACAGTGGTCTCCATCCTGCGGACCTCCAGATGTTGTAAAACTACAACACCGTTGGCTGTCCGGGCATGCTGGGTGTTGTAGTTTTGCAACATCTGGAGGTCCGCAGGTTGTAGACCACTGTTAGAGAAAGTTGTACTCACCTGTCCCCGCCGCTCCGGACCATCACCGCTCGTCACCGCTTCTCGGGATGTCGCCGTCCATAGCTGTCGCCGCATCTCAAGGGTGTCCCCGCCGCTCCGGCAAGGCCTCTGCTTCCACGGCAACCGCGCTCTCCGTCGCCGCTCCTATTGGATGACGGGACAGCGTGCGCAGCGACGTGATGACTACGATGGAGAGCGCCGACGATGCAGAGGATCCCGAAGAGGACGCGCCGGAGCCCCGAGGACAGGTGAGTGACCATCACCGGAGCTTACGGGGCACCGTAAACGGCTATCCGGCGGCAGCTGAAGCAGTCTGCGCTGCCGGATAGTCGTTTATGCGATGGCCCCGACATAAAAAAGCATCGTATGTTGATGCTGCCTTCAACATGCGATGGCCTCTGAGAAGCCATCGCATGTTGAAATTATCGTATGTCGGGGCCATCGTAGGTCGAGGGGTCACTGTATATATACAAAAAAATTTAATTAAATTTAAAAAAAGGGGGCATAGAGAAAAATGCTAGGTGTCCAAGGTACAAATGTAGTTTATTCTAAATGGTCAAATACAATTATAACATACAAAAACAGAGAGGATGCAGGATCCTTGCACGCCTCCCTGATTAATGAATATATATAAATAAATAAATATATATAAAATCAAATAAAGAGTAGTAGTGAAATTATAACAATTGCTGCACCACTAAGTAACCACTGTCTATTAGTATGAACCAGCTTGAGATAGAGGAATTGGAGCGCTGTCCGTTCTCAAGCGCTGCAGTCCCCCAATTTTCGGCCCACTGTGGCGGTACAATGGTTTGTAGCTCAAAGTCTCTGATAGTGAGCGCTGTTTAGGCTGGGTGGCTGCGACAGCAGCACAGCCTGGGACCACATCCGTGGCTTGGGAGTATCAAGTTAGTAATTCGCTGCAATATTAATGACTACATATCACTGACTGACACCTATAGTCCCACATCATCCATCCATGCACTCATTTCCATTCACGGCGGCATTTACAAGCAGTCCTTGAGAACCTGACATTTGTTAATAAGTTATCTTTTGATTGTCTTTAAATGGGGAACTCTAAGACCCTTCCCAATATAAAATAATAAAGAAATTAATAATAAATATATAATCTATGAGGGCTCTATTCGATACAGGATAAAACAGGCCAAAAGGGTGTTTAAAATTGGATCTTACTTTATGACACTTTCCTCAATAAAAACTCCACTTTAGGAGATTACAGTATAGTGATATACTTAATTATATTTAATTATATTTAAGAAGCAAAATAATATATTAAAAAGCACAACAAGTTTCCAGTCTACACCAGACTATTCCTCACTAATTTTATATATATATATATATATATATATATATATATATATATATAATGTTTTAAAGCTTGTTATAGGTCCAAATGCATAAAAGGACCTAAATCTAATACAAAACCTTAAAGAAGTTAGTATTTCAAAATTACCACTGTGGTGTGACATCACTTAACTTAATGACTATTTCTACTAAAGTTGGGGTATGAACTGTTCTACCTGGGTCTAACACCTGTAAATACATAGACATACATGGAAATGTGCTAAGTACATGCTTGAAGTTAAAGGGGACCTGTCATCATTTTCATGCTGCCTCAACTATTAGGGTGGTCGTCGATGACTTCTCCCTACCCCGTCGGCTGTGATTGATAGATATCTCTATATACACAAACAGGGAGTTATCTATCTATCAAGGCTGGTGAGGCAGGTAAAAATCCTTCAGTGACAGCCCTGATGCTCCGGGTTAAGGCACCATAGACACCAAAGGTTTCCTTTAAAGTGTACCTATTGTTTCAAAAGATTTTTAAAGACCATCATGGTTTTGTTATATTAACCCTTTAAAGTGGTGAAAATGTAATGTTGGCAGTTATTGAGTCCCTGGGAGCTCCTCCATCTTTTTTTTTTGTATTCCCTCCATTTCAGGGGTGGGAACAAAGCTGAGCTGTTTGACAATAATACTCACACATGGACTCCCTTTCCTTTACTGCTTTGGCAAATCAAAGCACAGCACCTAATCCTTTCTGCTACACCATGACTTAGTGCACTGAGCTGAGCTGAACAGGCTGGTGATTTGCACAGTACAGTACTAGATGGCATGTCACTGAAATAGGGGGTCAATGATTTTGCAATGCACTGGCTATGTAGGCAGAAAGGAAAGAAACAGCAGCAGGATCACAGCAAGGAAACGGTTACACTAAGAACTGCTGCTGCTGCTGACAAGTTAAAGGGGTATTCCGGTGGAAAACTTTTTTTGTTTAAATCAACTGGTGCCAGAAAGTTAAACAGATTTGTAAATTAAAAAAAAACAAAAGGGTTGTGCAGCTCACAATTAACTAGCCGAGGTAAGTAGGTTGTACACCTACACCAGGTGTTAGAAATTTAAAGCAATACTTTCAAAAAGTAACCAACCCCTCAAGACTAGTATCAGTTGCCTGATACTTAGATGAAAAATAATAATAGTAAATAGCTGGATCGTGCTTCAAATATAGGATACAATTTTATTAAAATATATAATATATCAATTGTTTCAACTTGACCTCCTGGCACAGGGTCCTTGTGCCGAGGAAAAGAGATATATTTGCTTAAACATACAATTAGAATTTACACCGATATTTAGCATTAATAAAAAATTAGAAATAAATAAAATTAGAAATAAATAAAATTAGAAATAAATAAGATGTGTAAATTACTTCTATTAAAAAATCTTAATCCTTCTTGTACTTATTAGCTGCTGAATACTACAGAGGAAATTCTTTTCTTTTTGGAACACAGAGCTCTCTGCTGACATCATGACCACAGTGCTCTCTGCTGACATCTCTGTCCATTTTAGGAACTGTCCAGAGCAGCATATGTTTGCTATGGGGATTTTCTTCTACTCTGGACAGTTCTTAAAAGGGACAGAGATGTCAGCAGAGAGCACTGTGGTCATGATGTCAGCAGAGAGCTCTGTGTTCCAAAAAGAAAAGAATTTCCTCTGTAGTATTCAGCAGCTAATAAGTACTAGAAGGATTAAGATGTTTTAATAGAAGTAATTTACAAATTTGTTAAACTTTCTGGTACCAGTTGATTTAGAATGTTTTTTTTTTCCATCGGAGTACCCCTTTAAAGGTAAGAACGGGAATTACACTACATAGCTATGGACATACAGCAATCAGCAGTAGGTATTTTCTGCCCTAAGCTTTATAAGTGATGAGAAATGAGAAGAAAGCCTTGATTAACCTTTCAGGAACTGTATATATCATCTTTGAAAGGCAGCCTGGCCCTGCTTGTACAGAGAGTACAGAGAGCACATGCTAAGCACACTCCCACTATCTGTAATTTGTACTGAGCTAGCTGTTAGTAGAGACAGATTTCATCTGACAACAAGCAGTGAGACACTTAGTGGCCAGACATTTTACTGTTCTTCCGGCGCAAGGAGTTATTTTTGGTTGTGATCCAACAATATGTTAGGAATCATATATCTTCCCTCCACGCTCCATTTAATAACTTATTTGAAATGACAATACCAATTTAATGTCCAATTTGAAGGGGTTTTCTCATTAGTATTAGTAGTAGCAGTAACCCCATATTCTATTTTACTTAAAGGGGTACTCCACCCCTAGACATCTTATCCCCTATCCAAAGGATAAGGGATAAGATGTCTGATCGCGGGGGTCCCGCCGCTGGGGACCCCCGCAAAATAGCATGCGGCACCCACCTGTTTCTGGTCCGGAAGCGCTGGAGGGTCTGGGTCCCGACCACGGGAATGGAAGTTTGTGACATCACGACTCCGCCCCCGTGTGACGTCACGCCACGTCCCCTCAATGCAAGTCTATGGGAGGGGGCGTGAAGGTTGTCACACGGGGCGGAGTCGTGATGTCACGAACTTCCATTCCCGTGGTCGTGACGTCCCGAACTTCCGTTCCCGTGGTCAGGACCCAGACCCTCCAGCGCTTCCGGAGCAGAAACAGGTGGGTGTCGCATGCTATATTGCGGGGGTCCCCAGCGATTAGACATATTATCCCCAATCCTTTGGATGGGGGATAAGATGTCTAGGATTGGAGTACCCCTTTAAATGACCAAGAAAATCTGAATATGGATTGATAGCAAGTTCTTCATCTATCAGTGACACTTACACTTGTCCACCACAGTAAGGTAGACCGTAGCATTGCTCTTAGCGTCTTTCTCTTTTTTATTTTTCACATAACATATGTACCGTCCTGAGTCATCAAATTCCACATCTCTAAGGACTAATGTTAAATTATAATCCTTGGTTTCATTGCTAGGAAAAAGTTGTATTCGATCATGACGATAACTTTTATTTGGAATTTCCACAGGTTTAGGCAAAGATTTCTTGTTCTTTAGTGTGCCATGATACAGCTGGAAAGAGAAAGAAGGAAATTAGATGGAAAGAATGTACATGGAAAGCAGAGTAATCTTGGCAGATAGCTGCAGTATAGAGCCACAATAGAAGAACATTCAGTAATGTACCTTTATAAACATGTAGGGGGAGATTTAGCAAAATTTGTCCAGAGGAAAAGTTGCTCAGTTGCCCATAGCAAACAATCAGATCGCTTCTTTCATTTTGCAGAGGGCTTGTTAAAAATGAAAGAAGCGATGTGATTGGTTGCTATAGGCAATTCTTCCTCGTGACAGGTTTTGATAAATCTCTCTCGTAGTGTCCCAGTACAACTGTTTAAAAGTCCCAGTACAACAAGCTATAAAAGGTTTTTCATAATGCACTAATGTATCCAGATGAATGATGCTTTGGTGCCATGATCCTCCTAACCAATGGTTGCATAACCCTACTCCAACCTTCCACTCCTGGAAAAAGAGGTAAACACAAAACTGTTAGAACCAGTCTAGGTCGAGCATTTGCCAAAGTAACATCTACTAGCTGTGTACTTGCTAAGTAGTCCACTCACCTGGCAAAATTTGCATATTTCCTAGATTTTGCTTTTGCTATTGCTGTTCATGCTGTGAGGATATCATGCTCAATTTCTTTACATCCAAGAGGGAGTTTATCGTTTATGCCAGAGAGAAGAAGGCTGAACAAGGCTCTATCTGCAATACACTACAGTGATCCCTCAACTTAAAATGGCCTCAACATACAATAGTTTCAACATACAATAGTCTTTTTTTGGACCATTGTAACTTAAAATCAGACTCAACATACAATGCTATGGGCAGTCCAGATCTGTGAAATATGTTAATGGATGGAAGAACCGACCAATTAGAATGGACATTCACTGGTAAAACACCTGTATTACTGAAGCATATACACTGAATTCCTGTCTGGTAGTGCCTCCCTACAGTACAGGAAGGTATTACATGTTCTGTCATACTTATTCCTTGTGCCACAGTTAGCTACTCCTTTGGACACCAGGTAAGGGCGGCTCCATTTAACTTTTTTTAGGACAATGCGTGTACTGTACAGGACCCTGAATAAGCTCCTGTCCTCTACATAGACAGTGATTTAAAGCTCCCAGCAGCTCTTTCTTACTTTTATATGTAAGGATTTGCTTTATCTGTATTAATTATCTATTTATTTTTCTAATCCTCACTCTTTCCTTTTTTGGATGACATTTTGGTGGCTTCAGAACCAATTACCAGGTTTCCATAGAGTTATGGTCTCAACTAGAGATGAGCGAATTTTTGAAAATTTTATGCTTTAGCCACCAGCCCTTCCTGACGAAGCTGGGGTGCCAGCGAAACGTTGGAGGCGCTGGCTAATGTTCGGAGTTTTTAATTAGCAGCCACTTACAACCCCCCTAAAACAGATCATCACATCCAAGAGGATAATCAATGTGCAATCATTCTGGCATTAATTGCAGTTATCACAATAATATCACAATGGGAGTTGGTTAGAGGCTGTGGTTTTAAATTTAGTGGTGTAGACTACACCATAAGGAAATCATATATTTACTATTTAGTTTAACATTTTAATAAGACTAATAAAAAAGTTAGATTTTAGGTGGTACTTAGTTTAAGGGTTCCCCTAAAATAGCTATGGGAGCTATGACACTGCAAAAAAAAGTAAAAAAAAAAATGAATAAAAATCATTTAACCCCTTCCCTAATAATAGTTTGAATCACCCCTCTTTTCCCATTTAAAAGAAAAAAACTGTGTAAATAAAAATAAACATATGTGGTATCGCTGCATGTGGAAATATCCGAATTATAAAAATATATTGTTAATTAAACCGCACGGTCAACGGCAATAAAATTCCAAAGTCCAAAATAGCGTATTTTTGGTCACTGTTTAAATCATGAAAAAATGAATAAAAAGTTATCAAAAAGTCCGATCAATACAAAAATGGTACCGCTAAAAACTTCAGATCACGGTGCAAAAAATGAGCCCTCAGTTATAAGTTATAGGGGTCAGAAGATGACAATTTTAAACGTATACATTTTCCTGCATGTAGTTATGATTTTTTCCAGAAGTACGACAAAATCAAACCTATATAAGCAGGGTATCATTTTAATCGTATGGACCTACAAAATAAAGATAAGGTGTCATTTTTACCGAAAAATTTACTGCGTAGAAACGGAAGCCCCCAAAATTTACAAAATGGCATTTTTTCTTAATTTTGTCGCACAATTATTTTTTTCCCATTTCGCCGTAGATATTTGGGTAAAATTACTGATGTCATTACAAAGTAGAATTGGTGGCTCAAAAAATAAGCCATCATATGGATTTTTAGGTGCAAAATTGAAAGAGTTATGATTTTTAAAAGATGATGAGGAAAAACGAAAGTGCAAAAACGGGAAAACCCTCCGTCCCCAAGGGGTTAAAGATATTTTGGAAAATTTTAATTGAGGATTTAAAATAGATTAAAGGTGTATTCCAAGCAAACACTTTTTTATATATATATCAACTGGCTCCAGAAAGTAAAAAACGGATTTGTAAATTACTTCTATTAATAAATCAAAATCCTTTCAGTACTTATGAGCTTCTGAAGTTAAGGTTGTTCTTTTCTGTCTAAGTCCTCTCTGATGACATCTGTCTCGGGAAACGCCCAGTTTAGAAGCAAATCCCCATAGCAAACCTCTTCTAAACTGGGCGTTTCCCGAGACAGGTGTCATCAGAGAGCACTTAGACAGTAAAGAACAACCTTAACTTCAGAAGCTCATAAGTACTGAAAGGATTAAGTTTTTTTTTTAATAGAAGTAATTTACAAATCTGTTTAACTTTCTGGAGCCAGTTGATATATATAAAAAAGTTTTTGCCTGGAATACCCCTTTAAGTTTAATTTAATGTGCCAGCAGCATGAGGAGACCACATGGCCAAGGTGTGTCTGGGTCCTCTGTCTCGTCTTTTTCATCACCCTGTAGCTCCACAGCCTGCTCCTGCTCCTCCTCTCCTGTCCGATGACTATAAAAACCACCCATTTTGAAAAACCTTGCCTGTTATCCACTGTCCCCCTCCCCCTCCTCCTCCAGTTCAAACCCCACAGTGTTCATGTGGCCTCAAGGTGTAGGCGCCACGTCTCCAGTACTGTGACCAGCCATCACTTCCAACACATGTTGTAGTAAATGAGGCAGTGGAATAACGTCGTTCATCCCATAATCCTGGTGACTGACTAATAATAAGGCTTCCTCAAAGGGCCTGAGCAAACACCAGGTGTCACGTATGAGCTGCCACTGGTTGACATTGAAGTTACACAGGGGAGTCCCCCTATCCGCTTGGATCATCAAGAAATCGGTGATGGCTTTTCTCTGTTCGTATACTCGGTCTAACATATGGAGGGTGGAATTCCAAAATGTTAAAATGTCGCAAATCAGACTGTTGGGGGATGCCATTCTGACACTGCAGCTCAAGGAGGGTGTGCTTTGCGGTGTACAAGTGGCTGAATTGCATGCAAAGTTTCCTTCCCATTGTAAGGATGTCTTGCAGATGGGGGTAACGCTTCAGGAATTGCTTGACAACCAAATTGAACATGTGCCATGTAGGCGCATGGCTCAGGCCTCCTTGAAGCAGCACAGACAAGATGTTCTTCCCGTTGTCGGTCACCATGGTTCCCATTTCCAGTTTTCATGGAGTAAGCCATGATTCGATTTCTTGATGAAAGACTTTTAGTAGTTCTTCCCCTGTGTGACTCCATTTGCCAAAGCAAACAATGTGAAGAGCAGCGTGACTCCGCTGTGCCCTGCACACATGGTATGCTGGAGGGGCATTTTTATGAAAATTATTAATTAAAATTAATTTATTAAAATTAATTAAAATTATTTATTTTACATTTCTATATGCCAGCAGCATGAGGAGACCACATGGTGGCACAATTACAGAGCCTGCAGGTGCCAGGAGCATAAGGAGACCACATAGTGGCTGAATGACCAAGCCTGGAGGTGGCAGCAGCAAGAGGAGACCATAGGGCCTCACAATTGAAAAGATTAAAGATATATTTTGTAATTTAAATTGAAGATTTTAAATAGATTATCATAAAAAAATGTAATGTGGCAGCAGCATGAGGAGACTATAGGGCCTCACAATTTAAAAGATTAAAGATATATTTTTAACTTTAAATTGAAGATTTTTTAATACATTAACATAAATATTTTTATGTAATGTGCCAGCAGCAGGAGGAGACCATATGGTGGCAGAATGACACAGCATGGAGGTCTCACAAATGGTCTCACAATTGAAGAGATTAAAGGGGTACTCCAGTGGAAAACATATATATTTTTTTTAAATCAACTGGTGCCAGTTTAAGTGACTTGTATTAAAACATCTTTACCCTTCCAGTACTTATTAGCAGTTGTATGCTACAGAGGAAATTCTTTTCTTTTTGAATCTCTTTTTTATATTGTTCACAGTGCTCTCTGCTGACACCTCTGTCCGTGTCAGGAGCTGTCCAGAGCAGCATAGGTTTGCAATGGGGATTTTCTCCTGCTCTGGACAGTTCCTGATATGGACAGGTGTCAGCAGAGAGCACTGTGGACAGGACAAAAAAGAAATTAAAAAAGAAAATAATTTCCTCTATAGCATACAGCTGTTTAAAAGTATTGGAAGGGTAAAGATTTTTTAATTGAAGTCATTTACAAATCTGTTTAATTTTCTGGCACCAGTTGATTTAAAAAATATATATTTTCCTCCGGAGTACCTCTTTAAAGATATTTTTCTAAATTGCTTGTGGCCATGTTAACATCCTCTGGATAATTTATAAAAACTGCCACACCGCAGAGTAGCTGATTTTCTCCACAACAGTCTGCACTGACTGACTGCTTCTGCCGCTGACTCCAAGGACCCCTGTTCCACTACCTTCCGGACAGGTAGGCTGCCGCAAAGCAGGTGGTCTACTCTGGGCACGTTTGGCTCCAGACTTCCCACTGCTGCCCCCATGCTGACTCAAAACCATGCTACCACCTGCTGGCTCAACTGATGCCTCATGGGCAATCTGCCACCGTCTTCTCCTGATGATGATGAAGTCCCTTCTGCACCCGGCTCCCAAGTGCGATGGGCTTCATCATCATCGAGTTGTGTCTGCACATCACTGATGTCCTTTTCAGGTTCCTCAACAGTGTGTGCTTCAGGAGCCTGAACGCTCCCATCACTACCTACCACGCCACTCTCCTCATCACTACTTGCCTGCCTAGTGAAGGAAGCGGGGGATGTCTGCTCCACTTCTTGGCTGGGCAGTAGTTGCTGACTGTCCTCTAGTAGATCGTCCTGACTAAAAAGTGGAGCTGAACCCACAGCATAAGATACTTCTATGGGGGAGGGAACAGCAAAGGACAGAGGCAATTGGAAGACAGGGACTGCTCCCGGGCCATGCCAACTGATGGTTGTGTCTGAGGAACCCACCGACTGTTGACTGGGGGTGTCAGATGTCACTTGTGATGAAGTGGATGACCGAGTTAACCAGTCAATGACAGCAGATGGGTTGCTGGTCGAGACATGACCGCTAACTGATACAAGGAGCTCAGGCCTTTTTCTGCGACTCATGCTGCCACTCGCCCCATAGTCTGCTGCAACCTCTGCCTGTGCCAGATGAATTTAGACCTCTGCCACTCCTCTGTGCATGTCCTGGCACTTAGTGGGTATATGAGGGGTGTAGTATACACTCCACTACACTTAAAACAGTATTTGTCTACAACAGCAGCAGGTTTGTACTTTTGAGCAGGTGTGTACTTTTATCTGGCCTTTCACAGTGTCTAGGCCCTTAAGACTGTAACAGGAACAAAATGGTACACCACGTACATGTACGTACGTACGTACGTACGTACGTACGTACGTACGTACGTACGTGGTATGCACTTATGTGTGAAGTAGAATACACTCCACTTCGCTTAAAACAGTATTTGTCTACAACAGCAGCCGGTGTGAACTTTTGAGCAGGTGTGTACTTTTGGCTGTACTTTAACAGTATCTAGGCCCTTAAGACTTCAACAGGAACAAAATAGTACACCACGTACATATACATACGTGGTATGCACTTATGTGTGGAGTAGAATATGCTCCACTTCGCTTAAAACAGTGTTTGTCTACAACAGCAGCAGGTGTTCACTTTTGAGCAGGTATGTACTTTTGAGCAGGTGTGTACTTTTGGCTGGCTTGTCACAGTATCTAGGCCCTTAAGACTATAACAGGAACAAAATAGTACACCAAGTACATGTATGTCCGTGGTATGCACTTATGTGGGGAGTAAAATACGCTCCACTACGCTTAAAACAGAATTTGTCTACAACAGCAGCAGGAGTGTACTTTTGAGCAGGTGTGTACTTTTGGCTGGCCTTTCAAAGTATCTAGGCCCTTAAGACTTTAACAGGAACAAAATGGTACACCACATACATGTACAAACTCGTTACACTTAACAGAGGACAAAACGCTTTTAGTGCTCTTCTCACCCTAACTGGCTGGCTACTATTAGTTTTTCAGTTGTTGTACACACCAGTGCTGCAGCACACAGTCGCTGTGTACTACACCCAAAATTGCACTCTCTCTCAATCTCATTCTATTTCCTATCAGTGCTTCTAGGCTGGATTTGGGCTTGGGGTGTATCCCTGCTGTAATACACCCACAATTGCACTTTCTCTCTTAATCTCACTCCTATCCCTGTCAGTGCTTCCAGGCTGGATTCGGGCTTGAGGTGAATCACTGCTGTAATACACCTGCAATTGCACTCTCTCTCTCAATCTCTCTCCCTTCCCTATCAGTGCTTCTAGGCCGCATTTGGGCTTGAGGTGAATTGCTGCTGTAAAAAATATTTTCTGTACAACAAACTGCTCTCTTTCCCTCTCTCTCTATAATAGAACATTGTAGTGACTGGGAGGTGAATCGCTGCTGTAAAAAAGCTTTTCTGTGCAACACACTGCTCTCTGTCCGTCTCTCTCTGCAGTAGAACGCTGATGTGAATGGCCTCAAGATGGCTGCTGATTATATCGTCCTGAAACCAATTAATATTGTAACTTGAGGGACCACTGTAATCTGCTTATTGGCATCTGGTCGGAGTTAGAGTTGCTTGGCTACCACATCACAAGAAGCTTTCCTACCAAATTCTTCCAGGTACTGTGTTGCAGAAACAGAGTTGTATGAGTAAAGAAATGTCTACATATCTCACCACAGTAAGCCAACCTAAAAAGATCCTTCTCAGTAGTTTAAGTAACTTGAGCTGAGCACATATTCAACTGAGAACATTTACATCTGCATTAGGCATTACAATTGCTAAGAAGCCCCTCACACATTGGTAAATTCAGTAAAGCTGCTAATAGCAACATTTAAAGGGACAGTGACTAAATTCATTCTTCTGGCTATAAAGCTGAAACCTTTCAAGCTATATCAAAGCAGGGAACACTGGGTAACTCCTCAACCCTGCCACACAACATCTTAGGTGAAGGAATACTGCTATAAACTGAACTGAGTAGCAATTATTCTGACATATAATTCTGCTTGCACCATATCCCAAGTAAACATTCATTGTTACTAAACAATAACTTTTTTTTTTAGTGCAAAACTTACGTTGGGTTAAGTGTGGGTTTCAGATGGCTCTTCATTGGTTTATTCTGCCTTTTCCTCTATCTTGTGTATTTCATACTTTGTATAATATTCATTCGGTGCTTTCATGTACCCCTACTCCATGCCATTGTATGTATACATTGCTATTCTTTTTGTACTAATTCCAATGTGTTAGCCTGTACCTCCCACATCTTTTTAGTCCTGTGCATAGTGCTTTCATATTGTTTTTATTATGTCTTATATGTATTCTCAATAAAGTTTTGCATATCCCTATGTTTTGCTGATTTTTCACTGTTTGGTGTAAGTACTTCGAGATTTTATCAGAAAACCATACCACCATTGTTTTGTTTTGTGACAATGTAGCCTCTGCAAGGCTAACCAATAGACACAAGGACTTGTGGTGAATGGCCATTCAGGGGGGACAGTCTCTGAGGTCATTCATGCATGCCTGTGGCCTGTGCAAAACCAGGTACTGCCCCAGGTGCCCTTATGTGGAGGAAACATCTATGCATGTCTTTTGGAAGTGCCCCTTTGCGCAGGGTCTATTGAATGCCCTGGAACTTGAACTTGGAGATTTAGTACCCAGGAACAACTTATCGTACCATTGGGTGCTTTATGGACTATTTCCTGGGGTTCACGACGTGAAGGCCATCCAGGAAGCCTGGCGCCTTATGAACTGTTTTAAGGATGCTATATGGCTGGCCAGGAATCACCTTATCTACAACAGGGAGGACATGCCCATCCAGGACTGCCGCAGGCTGATCCACAAAACCTTCTTACAGACTATTCCATCTTGGACAGTCCAGACATCGATGAAGAAGAGGACTAACGCCCCCCTACTTCCCCCACCTCCCCCCATAGTTGCCATGTAGTTTGGCCCTGTGATCCGCCCCTCCCTACCCCCATAGATCCTACACCCCTCCCCAATCACAGACTGTAATGTATTGTTTTTTCTCAACATTGTTTCCTTTTTAACGAGTGATGGAGCAGAGTGTTAGTGTAGCATGTGGTATAGTATATAGCTTAGGGAACCTGTGCTGTATATTGTATTGTCATGCTTTGTGTGATTGTAATTTATTGTATGACTTGTAATGATGACTGAATGATCAATAAAGCTCTTTCAACACCTTCTCTAGACCAACAAAGTAAATGGAGAGTAGGGAGGCCCGACTAAGGGATCTGCCGACTTTTGTCCAAGGTATATGGGCAACTTTGCTCTAGTAGGAGTAGGAACATCACTTAAAGGGGTACTCCATCCTTTCGATAGGGATAAGATGACTGATCGTGGGGGTCCCCAGCAGGATAAGATGTCTAGGGGCAGAGTACCCCTTTAAGTCTATTCACTTAATGCACAGGCTCAGAGGCTCTTTTAGAGACAGGTTTTTGAAAGAGCTTCTCTTTCACTGGAGTGTGTAGACCAAAGCAAGGGAAAGGTGGACTGTGAGAGATGGTTCCTACCCTGGAAAGTTTACAGAAAGCAGAAGGTGATCTGAATAGCTGGGTTGACCAGGTTATGTCACCTACAAGCTAGGAGTATGTAGTGTGCTGTGCAGCTGTACTGGTCACACTCCTTAAAGGAGTACTCCAGATTTGTAAATGACTTCTATTAAAAAAATCTTAACCCTTCCAGTACTTATCAGCTACTGAATACTACAGAGGAAATTATTTTATTTTTGGAACACAGAACTCTCTGCTGACATCATGACCACAGTGCTCTCTGCTGACATCTCTTTCCATTTTAAGAACTGTCCAGAGAAGGAGAAAATCCCCATAGCAAACATATGTTGCTCTGTACAGTTCCTAAAATTTACCTAGTAAAAAAAGAGAAAAAAGAGGGACTGCGCCTCGTGTATTACCCAAGATACCAAATGGGATAGAGGGTGGATAGCACCAGCCTTTCCATTGGCCACTCACCTTGTTGTACATAATCAGCGCTTGTCACCCCTGAGGGGTACAATCGTAGTCGGAGTGAACTGCAAAGCCCAAAGGGTCACAGGGATGGGGATCCAATCCTGTTCAATGTAGTAGATGAAGGAAGAGAAATGACCCATGCATCAGGCGCTGTTTAGAGTTCCAATGAATGAATAAAATATTCAGATTCAGGTGTGACATTTAAAGTACCATACGGCACTGTATTTATTCAGAAAAACAACCAATGACGCATTTCGGAGATAGAGCCCTTCTTCCTCAGATTGGCATATGCCAATCTGAGGAAGTAGGGCTCTACCTCCGAAACGCGTCATTGGTTAATTTCCTGAATAAATACAGTGCCGTATGGCACTTTAAATGTCACACCTGAATCTAAATATTTTATTCATTCATTGGAACTCTAAACAGCGCCTGATGCATGGGTCATTTCAATGTTAAATTTACTGTATCTGTTTCTTTCTTCCGTTTTTTTTTTTTTTTTTGACGGGAGAAAAACTACTGCATGCACTGTCTTTTCTCCTGTAAAAAAAAAAAAGGAAATGAGCGCAGACGGGTGCAAACGGATGTGAAAGGATTGTAAAAAAATCCCATTTACATCAAGGGGATTATTTTATAACCGTTTGTAATCCGTTTACAAGCAGCAACAACGGAACCTAAACGGGAAAAAGAAAAAACAGGGACCGACGGCCGTGTGAACGTGCCCTTACCCTGACAGATGCTTGACTTCAGTCTGTCAGATGCAAGTGACTTCTATTGTGACTGCTATTGTGCAAGTGCAAGTGACTGCTATTGTGTGTCTTTGAACATCACGTCCTGCGAGACAATAACCCACATCATACAAACTGAGCAGAATTTATAGGACACAAGGTAGACGCTAGTCATCACTGGCATTTTTGCATCTATCTGGTTTAATTTTCGAGGGGAAAAATGTTCCTTATCAACAATATTAATAGCAATTTCAGTATTTTTCTTGAATATTGTGAACAAAAATAGTTAACTTCTATATGGTGTACTCACTAATTCTGGAGGTGATGACAGATTGAATGTCCTATATTCCCAATAGAAGGTAACATCCTCAAACCCAATGCAGGTCATAAATACGCAAGGCAGGGAGACGTCTGTTCCATTCCGAGCTTTTATCTGAGGGTTTTTTCCTACACTGACTTCTAATGAGACGCAGGTATGGACAAGTAACGCAGCTGGAAAGAGAGACAAAAGGGTTTATTCTTATACAAAACAGTTAGTAAAATGGATTTGAATACAAGAATATCAAACAGTGTAAAATAATTCTAATAACATCAGGAATAATTGAATAAACTAAGTAAGATTTACTATTCAAGATAGATTTACTCCATGCATATGTTGTGTGATAACTTGAAAAAGCTCGGATTTAACATAATAACATATATTAGGGATGGATACACAACCCTATTAAATTTGGCTGAACTTGACAAAGATGAAGGGGATGATTTCATGTGTTTTAGATATATAAGCTTATGTGCTGCTGTGTTGGATTGATCCATTATTGTAGGTAGTGACTATGCATTGGTTTGGTCCACAGTTAGCTCAGAGCAGGGCTTGATAAAATTTGCTTTTAAAGGGGTTCTCCGGTGCTTAGACATCTTATCCCCTATCCAAAGGATAGGGAATAAGATGCCTGATCGAGAGAGTCACGCCGCTGGGGACCCCTGGGATCTTGCACGCGGCAACCCCGTTTGTAATCAGTCTCCCGTGGGCTTGCATTGAGGGGCGATGTCACACGCCGCCGGCCTTGTGGTCGTCCGTAATCAGACCCAGAGCGAACACGCTCCAGGGACTGATTACAAACGGGGTGCCATGTGCAAGATCCTGGAGGTCCCCAGCGGCAGGACTCCCGCGATCAGGCATCTTATCCCCTATCCTTTGGATAGGGGATAAGATGTCTAAGCACCGGAGAACCCCTTTAATCTAAGAGCTAGCAAAAAATGCAGCAAAAAGTTAGATAAACAACCATGGCAATTTATTAGTTTCTGTCCCATGAACTGTAGTTTTTATTTGTGCCACATTTGTGTAGTGTTGACTCATTTTTTTCTTGGATGAGAAAATGTTTTTAATTTTTTTGCGTTTACGTTGTTTACTGTGCAAGATTAGGAATAGTAAATATAATAAAGTAGTTTTGACAAATATGTTTATTTATTAATTTTTACATTATTTATTTTTGAAAATAGTAAAGGTGGTGGTTTGAATTTTAATTAAGGGGGGGTTCAATTTTTTTTACTTTTTACACTTTTTTAGAGAGAGGGTGACAGCAGTGACAGAAGGTGCAGCAGGAAGGTGGACTGCAGGAGGTGCAGCAGGAGGGAGGATGAAAGAAGGTGCAGCAGGAGGTAAGGTGACAGGAGGTGCAGAAGGAAGGTGACAGCAGTGACAGGAGGTGTTGGAGGAGGGAAGGTGACAGCAGTATGAGGATGAGCATCAGGGAGGATGGTTACAGCCGTCAGAAAAGGTGCAGCTGGAGAAAAGGTGACAGAAGGTTCAGCAGGAGAGAAGGTGACAGCAAAAACAGGAGGTGCTGCAGAAAGAAAGGTAATAGGAAGTGCAACAGGAAGAAGGGTAATGGGAGAGTGACAGGAGGAGCAGAAGGAGGGAGGGTGATAAAAGGTGCAGCAGGAGGGAAGCTGACAACAGGGACAGGAGGTGCATAAGGAGGGAGGGTGACAGGTGTAGCAGGAGGGAGGGTGACAGGAGGGGCAGCAAGAGAGAGGATGACAGCAGTGCAGCAAGGGGTCTGGGGCTTACTGACAGCACTGCAGGTGGTAGCAAAGTTATTACTTATGCTCCCTGGGCAGGTACAGGCTGCAGGGCAGGTGGCATGCATTCTGCCCCCTCCCCACACTCCCACATATGGCAGCACCTGGTTGGAGGCCCCACTCACCACTCTCCTCCAGTTGCCTCCAGACTGCCTCTAGCCCCTGATTGCCGGTTCTTCTGCAGTTTGGGAGGGCACACAGTGACTGAGGCCAGGACGCTCTCTGCTGCCTCACCTCTCCGGGCGCATCACAGCCTCATGCATTCAGGAGGTGGCACAAGAGACTCTAAATGAGAGGAGATGCGGGAGGAGCTACTGCCTGCCACCACCAGAGGCAACAAAGAGCAGTGTCCCTCTCGGCACAGATGGCTCAGCACTAGACTAAACAGGGATGCATCAGCTATCAGGTGTATCTGATTGCTATACACCGCTGCGGCTGGTTCTCAGGCTGACAAACCTGATGAAATCCTCAGCCACAATGGCAACTTGGTGTCTGGGATTTGTCGAGCCCTGGCTAAGAGACAGTTGAGAGGGGAACAATGTCTCAAACAAAAAAGCAATCCCATAAACAAACAGGTTAAAAAATGTGCAGCAAGAGGAGCTAAAGAATCTAAAGAAGAACGGGCATGTGGACTCCAACAATGAGAAAAGGAAATGTCCTGAAAACAGCTTATGAGAGGAGTCCTGAAAGAAAAAAAATGCTGAATGGCTATCCAACAATAAATGGCCATTCTACAAGAATAACTGAACTCCTTGAGATCTACTGTTCACCTAACTACTATCATGACTTTCTAGGGCAGTCAAATGAATCAAACAATTGAGGATATAGTTATAAAGACATTTACCAAGCTTTGGACCTGAACCATAAAGCAATTGATAAATGCTAAGGCCTTATTCACATGCAGTAATAATGTTGTGCACAGCCAATCACTGTGCTTCAAAACCACATGCACTTTAGCAATGAATTGGCCTGGTTTTGGATGTGGTTTTTGGCTGCACAGCACGCTTGCTACATGTGAACCCACCCTAACTCTGAACCAAGTTCAGACCACAAATCCTGAGCTGCAGATTAACTGCATTCATAAACACCCATAAACTACTGCTAGCTGGAGATGAGGTTTTCTGCCCTTCACAAAATGCACATAGTCAATATAAATATGGTAATACCAGACAAAGCCGGGTGAGGCTGGGTTCACATCACGTTTTTTCCCATACGGGAGCGCATACGGCAGGGGGAGCTAAAACCTCGCGCTCCCGTATGCCTTTCTATGTGCTCCCATATGTAATTCATTTCAATGAGCCGGCTGGAGTGAAACGTTTGGTCCGGTCGGCTCATTTTTGCGCCGTATGCGCTTTTACAGGAAAAATTTGAAAGATGGGTCCAGCTCCTGGTAGAGGAAATGTTCAGATAAAGCTTAGCGTTTAATGATGCATATTAACCCCTTAAGGACGCAGGACGTAAATGTACGTCCTGGTGAGGTGGTACTTAACGCACCAGGACGTACATTTACGTCCTAAGCATAACCGCGGGCATCGGAGCGATGCCCGTGTCATGCGCGGCTGATCCTGGCTGCTGATTGCAGCCAGGGACCCGCCGGCAATGGCCGACGCCCGCGATCTCGCGGGCGTCCGCCATTAACCCCTCAGGTGCCGGGATCAATACAGATCCCGGCATCTGCGGCATTTCGCCATTTAAATGAACGATCGGATCGCCCGCAGCGCTGCTGCGGGGATCCGATCATTCATAACGCCGCACGGAGGTCCCCTCTCCTTCCTCCGTGCGGCTCCCGGCGTCTCCTGCTCTGGTCTGTGATCGAGCAGACCAGAGCAGGAGATGACCGATAATACTGATCTGTTCTATGTCCTATACATAGAACAGATCAGTATTAGCAATCATGGTATTGCTATGAATAGTCCCCTATGGGGACTATTCAAGTGTAAAAAAATTTTTTTAAAAATGTAAAAGTAAAAGTAAAAAAAAAGTGAAAAATCCCCTCCCCCAATAAAAAAGTAAAACGTCTGTTTTTTCCTATTTTACCCCCAAAAAGCGTATCGACGCGTGCGTAAATGTCCGAACTATTAAAATAAAATGTTAATGATCCCGTACGGTGAACGGCGTGAACGGAAAAAAATAAAAAAAAGTCCAAAATTCCTACTTTTTTAATACATTTTATTAAAAAAAAAATTATAAAAAATGTATTAAAAGTTTTTTATATGCAAATGTGGTATCAAAAAAAAGTACAGATCATGGCGCAAAAAATGAGCCCCCATACCGCCACTTATACGGAAAAATAAAAAAGTTAGAGGTCATCAAAATAAAGGGATTATAAACGTACTAATTTGGTTAAAAAGTTTGTGATTTTTTTTAAGCGCAACAATAATATAAAAGTATATAAAAATGGGTATCATTTTAATCGTATTGACCCTCAGAATAAAGAACACATGTCATTTTTACCATAAATTGTACGGCGTGAAAACAAAACCTTCCAAAATTAGCAAAATTGCGTTTTTCATTTTAATTTCCCCACAAAAATAGTGTTTTTTGGTTGCGCCATACATTTTATGATATAATGAGTGATGTCATTACAAAGGACAACTGGTCGCGCAAAAAACAAGCCCTCACACTAGTCTGTGGATGAAAATATAAAAGAGTTATGATTTTTAGAAGGCGAGGAGGAAAAAATGAAAACGTAAAAATTAAATTGTCTGAGTCCTTAAGGCCAAAATGGGCTGAGTCCTTAAGGGGTTAAAAAAGAGTGTTGCAGCCACTGTGAGTGGCAAGTGACAAGTCACCCTTAAAATGTGAGTGCAATGCCGACGCGTTTCGAGCAAAAGCTCTTAGTCATTGCCATGACTAAGAGCTTATGCTCGAAACGCGTCGGCGTTTCACTCACATTTTAAGGGTGACATGTCAATTGCCACTCACAGTGGCTGCAACTCTCTTTTTTATTATGCATCATTAAACGCTAAGTTTTATCTGAAAATTTCCTCTACCAGGAGCTGGACCCATCTTTCAAATTTTTCCTGTTACTACCGGGGAGTGCGGTCCCCTTCATCCGTGCTCCTGGATTACATATGTGGTGTCTTCATGCATGAAGAGTCGGTGAGCTGATCTATTACCCCCCCCCCCCCCCTTTTTTCTTATTCTATGCGCTTTTACAACCGGACCTAAAACTGTGGTTGACCACAGTTTTAGGTCCGGGGAAAAAGCGCATACAGCGCAAAAATGAGCCAACCGGACCGAACGTTTCACTCTGGCCAGCTCATTGAAATGAATTACATACGGGAGCGCATAGAAAGGCATACGGGAGCACGAGGTTTTAGCTCCCCCCTGCCATATGCGCTCCCGTATGGGAGAAAACGTGATGTGAACCAGCCCTGACTTGTGGTTTGTAACTGGCACTTGCACTTAAAGGGGTATTCCAGGCAAAAACATCTTATCCCCTATCGAAAGGATAGGGGATAAGATGTCTGATCGCGGGGGGGCCCGCCACTGGGAACCCCCATGATCTTCCTGCAGCAGCCTGCATTTGGTGCATAGCTGCGTCTATAGTTTCGAAAACTGATGGCCTTCCGAGATTGGGACGTGATGTCACGCCACGCCCCCACCATTAATTTCTATGGGAGGGGGCGTAACGTACGCAACGCCCCCTCCCATAGACATGAATGGAGGGGGCGTGGCGTGATGTCACGTCCCCGTCTCGGAAGCCCGGCGGTTTCCGAAACTGCAGACGCAGCAACGCATAGAATGTGGGCTGCTGCAGGGAGATTGCGGGGAATTCCAGCTGCGGGCCCCCCGCGATCAGACATCTTATCCCCTATCCTTTCGATAGGGGATAAGATTTTTTTGCCTGGAATACCCCTTTAACTTTGTCTTTTGTATGGGCAATGTTTTATTTTATTTTACCTCATGTATCCACATTTTGCAGAGTGCAATATTTTGTGTACTCCTTCTCAACAATACATGTGACCGGGGCCAGAGTAGCCACTGGACACCCAAGGGCCTGTGCCTAGGGCGGCAGTGTTAAGGGGGCAGCACTTAAGTGAGTAAAAATTATTATAAATACTTTTGATGTAGCTGCTGCCACCATACTGTGGCCTGGTGGAATCCACATAGGTCAGAACTTTACTTGTCAATTTGCAGCCAGAGCTGCTCATCATGTTGTGGATTTGTTACTGATATTACCACATTCATCGTAAATTTGCAACGAAATCTTATGTAACATGACATATCTGCCTAAATATTTTTCATTGCATGTGGAATCACCCTAACAGGGCGTATTCAGGCCACGTGCCTAGGGCAGCGCAAGCTGTAAACACAGCCCTGCATATGGCACTTGCACTTTACTAAGGATTTTGTTTTGTTTGCATCTTGCTCTGGATAGTTCTTGACTTATAGATATATTGTCTACATTACTGTTACCAGTCTTTGTGATGCATGCTTTCTTCCTCATGAATTTCTGTGCCCAAATGAGCACTTTTAATTCCTAATAGACATATCTGACTCACCCACTTCCCTCTTTTTGTTTTGTCACTATTTCTGTATTTATAAACTGAAAACAAAATATATATCCCTTATATTAATATTTTGTATCCAGCAAACCAGATATTGTGCAGATTCAAATGTACTGTATAAAAAATAGGCCAATTTGAGCCAGTGAAGTTATGTGGAAAAGGCATGTTTTTTTGCAGTGTTTTCCATGACATCTTAGCCTGAATTTTTTTTTTTTAAAAGCTACAAAAAATTAAAAAAAAAGTATTGTAATAAAAATGTATTATGGCAAAAAGAGCTGCAAAAATTATGATAAAATAAAATGGTTCACAAAATAAAAGGGTTCAATTTTGGGGGGCATTTTTAAAGCCAAAAAAGACCTAGGAAGATTTCCCGTACAGTTATTATGGCATTCAATAGAAATGAGAAATAAAAATTCTAGAATTCTAGTAGAATTCTACTTCCAGAAAAACAATCACTGGCTCTTTAGTTTTAGTCACAAGATCTACAGTTTTCAGCAAATCTTTGTTGTCAAGGATAGCATGTACAGCATGGCTATGCAGTCTATCCTTGCCCATGAAGAATTGCTGTAAACTGTAATGGCCCAAAAACCCTATGGAATTTCTACCCCAAGATATTCCAGGCAGAGATCCAGTGTGCAGCGGGCACCGTCGAAATCAGTTAGTGTTATGACCATTGATGGCAATGCAATCCGCACGTTATTCTCCCAAAAGAATAACACTATTTATTCAGTGGAGCCTGGATTCTGGAATGTCTGCTGTATAAATTCCACCAGGGAAACTCTGCAGTGTGTACAATACAGCAGAATCCCACTGAAAACAATAGGAGACTGTTGCACTAGAACTGCTTGCCAAAACTGGTTGCTTGCAATACTAAGTACAGTATCTCACCATGCATGATATACTGAACACGATATGCTATTAATGTCTGATAGATTTTATCCCCATAAGATATAGGACCAGGGCTGGCGTTAGGGCGGGGCAACCTGGGCAGTTGCCCAGGGCCCCCTGAACATATTTACATCCATACTCACAATACTGTATTTTGGCATGATTTGTGCAAAATCGCACGTTTATACCACGATTTTGCGCAAATCGCAGCAAAATAGAGTCAGGGACGGATTTATCATTTTTCAGGCACTGGCAGGGCCGATTACAACCCTGACTGGCAGCAGCTATGGGACCCATGGCCACACTTACATCCCTATGCTCTACGGCCACAGGCTGGTTTAGACCTGCAGGAGCGCGTTGATGACATCACAGGTCCGACACAGGCAGCAGGATGTAATCTGTTCATTGCTTCATTCTGTCGGATCTCAGAGGTCACCAGTGTGTCCCCCCTGTCTCATACACTGCAGGTCTAAACTAGCCTGTGCAGTCTGTGGGGAGACACCAAGAAGAGAGTAGTGCTGAGGAGAGCCTGCAGAGAAAGAGGGAGATGACAACTCTTCTCCGTCTGCTCTTTACAAGTTACCCAGAGCTATCTATCATCCTGTCAGCTAACACAGGCCCCGCTGATGAGGAAGGAAGTGTGTGGACTGCCCCCCCTCCCTGCCTGTCCTTATGGGGAGGGGAGGACACACTGATAGCCCTTGTAGTACTACTTCTCCCAGCAGCCTGCTGCATCAGGCTGAGTCTATTAGTTCAACATAAGCTACAGTACAGCAGAGCCTTATGTTAATGTTGCTTGCCAGACTGTAAATGTGCAATATTAACTACAACTCCCAGCATGGTCTTTCTGTGTGGTCTATGTAATTAACACTACTATAATAGGCCACATGACACATGTAGACGTATATGAACCCACCAAGAATATAACCCCGAGGGGTTAGATAGAACCTCTATAATACATGTCTCACCGATAATACGTAACTTTTAATGTGTATTTATTACTAACAGAATAAAAGTGAGAAAAACACATTTAAAAACACATCTCTACTTATGTCACTATGATTATCTTAGAGATATCACTCCTAGGTCATATTGGATTATACCACCGATGGTTAATGGACTGGAAACGGGCTATTATAACATGACCATTCTGTTTCCAATCCCTATACTTTCTAGGCCTATTGGGGATGGATCTCCCTCACTTGAGCTGATCACAGACTAAATACAAGCTATTTTTATATTGATATAGCGTTGAACACTCTGGAATGATGGTATATACAGCCTCTGTGTGCTCACACCATTTATATACGTGGTCAAAAATCTTAGTACCATCGGTGGGTGCTCCGAGATAGCAGTCACCGTACCTGCTGTGCACCGCAGGCACGGGCTATTTTATGGCTCATTAGCCTTTCATGACCTTATTTATTATATTGTATTTGTATTTGGACACATTAGAGATGCAATTTAAAACAAAACACTGTCACCCCCTGACATGCTTCGCCACTGGCGTGGCTTTATCAAGGAGATCCACTGACAACATTGAATGTCAGAGACAATTGAGCCTTTTTATATGGTACTCTTCTTGTGACCTCATGGCTGACCTAGCCACTCAGGGCCTACGTGCCTTCCAACCAGTCCTGCATAGGAGAGTAGAAGTTAAGGGGAAAGGATGGGGGGGGGGGAGCCATAGGGAGCAGGGTATAGTTACACCTTTGAAATGGGGAGTGGGGTTGTGATTTCATATTTTACCCCTCAGAACAGTCGTAACTCTTATATTTCCATCCACAGACCCCTCCCATAGACTTGCATTGAGGGGGCCGGGGTATGACGTCACGAGCTCCCGGTACCGGCTCCAGCATTCGGAACAGTTGGTTCAAAATACTAAGCAGTGGAGTACTCCTTTAAGCAGTACACTTTATATTAAAAAGTCCATATTTTTTTTATTCTATAGGTCAAAATGATTAAAATGATACCCATGGGTACATGCTTTACTTTTATTGTACTGGTTTAAAAAAAAAAAAAAAACTAAAGAATTTTTAATAAAATCATTATGTAAAATTGCCCTATTTTGACCCCTTATTTGTATTTTTTATTGGTTTCCCTTTTGCGTATATGTGACTTTTTGATCACTTTTTATTTTATTTACTGAAATAAATGACATGACCAAAAAGCAGCAATTTGAGGTTGCTTGTTTCTTTACATATACACCGTTCACTGTACAGAATCATTAACATTATATATCATTTTAATCGGGAACCAAAAGCCAGAAGAAGACCAGGACCGGAGGATGGGACTGCGATATTGGCGGCACCAAGGGAGCAGTGAAAGGTTAAAGTTTTTTTTATTCTGTCAGCCTGGACATAGTGGATAACATTTTTTTTACTGAAGTTCTCCTTCAGGGTATGTTTACATGCGCGTAACTAGCAGCCGGTTTCCCACTGCAGAAAAACCTGTGCGGGTTACGCTACCGTACATTTTAACGGGTCTTCAAACCTGCCACTATTACGGACTATCCATGTGCCCAAACAAGTGGATGGTAGCGTATCTCGCAGTGGAAACCTACTGCTAGTTTCGCACGTGCGAACGTGTGAGCTTGCTCTTCTGAGTGTTGCTGTGTAAGAGGGGGCGTGAAAGAGGAGTTTCAAAAACAGGAGTTTTAAAGCAGGAGGTTAAGATCGCTGTGAGTGTTAATTTCTGAACCCACAAGGTCTACAAAATTTGAAGTGTAATTGAAGTGTCTGTTTTTGCCTATACATTTGTGAAATCCCCATAACTAGATGGCCTCCATGTTGGAAAATGCAGTCCAATGTACATCCTGTTGAATGTATGCAATCCTTGAACAACAGTTTGAGGGTGCATATTGTTGTGCGAGATGTGTGCTAGTTGTCCGTTTGGAAGCCCAGATCCTGCATCTAGAGGGGCAACTGGCAACAATGAGAAGCATTAACAACATGCAGAGGAGTCTCCTGCTCACTGAGCAGGCACTCTCGGGAGTAGAGGTGGGGGAGGACAGTGGGAAGGAGTTGCAGGACAGTCGGGCAGTTAGCTGGGTTACAGTTAGAAAGCGGGGTAGGGGAAAAAGTGTCAGGGAGGCTAGTCCTGAACTGGCACACCCCAACAAGTTTGCCCGCTTGGCAGATGAGGGGGATGCCATTACAGAGCTAGCAGAACTGCAGCAGGATACTGCCTCTGACCGCCAGGGGGGTGTCTGCTCCAGTAAGGAGGGAGGGAGGAGTATAGGGCAGGCCAGACAGGTACTAGTGGTGGGGGACTCAATTATTAGGGGGACAGACAGGGCAATCTGTCACAAAGACCGGGATCGCCGAACAGTGTGTTGTCTGCCTGGCGCACAAGTTCGGCACATCGCGGATCGGGTTGACAGGTTGCTGGGCGGGGCTGGAGAGGACCCAGCAGTCTTGGTACATATTGGCACCAATGACAAAGTAAGAAGTAGGTGGAGTGTCCTTAAAAATGATTTCAGGGACTTAGGCCACAAGCTTAAGGCAAGGACCTCCAAGGTAGTATTTTCTGAAATACTACCAGTACCAAGAGCCGCACCAGAGAGGCAGCGGGAGATCAGGGAGGTAAACAAGTGGCTCAGAAGCTGGTGTAGGAAGGAGGGGTTTGGGTTCATGGAGAACTGGGCTGACTTCGCTGTCGGTTACCGACTCTACCGTAGGGACGGGCTGCACCTCAATGGGGAGGGTGCAGCTGTGCTTGGGGAGAAGATGGCTAGAAGGGTGGAGGAGTGTTTAAACTAGGGACTTGGGGGGAGGGAACCTACAGCAAAGAGGGGGAAGATAGTGTAGATAGAGAGGTGGGAATTATAAATGTACCTGGGGGTAGAGCGGAGGGAGGGGTTAGAATAGTTAATAGGAATAGGCTTCATAGGAAAATAAAACTTACACCCTTGAATCCCATTAACCCCAATAACATAAAGGATGGAAATGTAAAGTGTATGTTCACAAATGCCAGAAGCCTTGCAAATAAAATGGGGGAGCTTGAGGCCTTGATACTGGAGGAACATATTGATATAGTTGGGGTCACTGAGACATGGCTGGACTCCTCGCATGACTGGGCCGTTAATCTGCAGGGGTTTACATTGTTTTGCAAAGATAGAATGAACAGAAAAGGTGGTGGAGGTTGTCTGTATGTAAGAAGTGGTATGAAAGTCAGTGTGAACGATGCCATAGTGTGTGATGATTCTGAGGAGGTGGAATCACTGTGGGTAGAATTACAAAAGGAGGGAAATATTGAAAAAATTATATTTGGTGTAATCTACAGATCCCCTAATATCACTGAAGAGATAGAAGGTCGGCTGCATAAACAAATAGAGAGGGCCGCCTGGGCAGGTACAGTGGTAATAATGGGAGATTTTAACTATCCAGATATAGATTGGGGTCCGGGGTTGGCTAAAACTACAAAGGGGTGATAATTCCTAAATTTATTGCAGGATAATTTTATGGGCCAGTTTGTGGAGGACCCAACAAGAAGTGATGCCTTGTTGGATCTGATCATTTCTAACAACGCAGAGCTGGTTGGTAATGTAACTGTGCGGGAAAACCTTGGTAATAGCGACCACAATATAGTTACTTTTGACTTAAAATGTAGAAAACAAAGACAGGCGGGGAAGGCAAAAACATATAACTTTAAAAAGCAAACTTCCCTGGGCTGAGGGCTGCACTACAGGACATAGACTGGGGGAGGTGTTGTCAAATACTGATACAGAAGGTAAATGGGACATCTTTAAATCAACTCTAAATAACTATACAGCTAAATATATACCAAAGGGGAACAAATATAAACAATTAAAACTAAATCCTACATGGCTGACAAATGATGTTAAAAGAGCAATAAACAACAACAAAAATAGCCTTCAAAAAATTCAAATCTGATGGGTCAGCTATAACATTTAAACAGTACAAAGAGCTTAATAAAATCTGTAAAAATTTAATAAAAACAGCAAAAATTCCAAACGAGAGACAGGTGGCCAAAGAAAGCAAAACTAATCCTAAATATTTTTTTTAGATATATAAATGCAAAAAAACCAAGGACAGAGCATGTAGGACCCCTTAATAATGATAATGGGGAGGTTGTCACAGGCAATAACGAGAAAGCGGAGCTACTGAATGGGTTCTTTAGTTCTGTATACACTATGGAAGAAGGAGCTGACATTGGCCAGGTCAGTGCTGGTAACACATCATGTAATGTACTGAACTGGCTTAATGTAGAGATGGTACAAGGTAAGTTAAGTAATATAAATGTAAGCAAATCTCCAGGGCCACGTGGATTGCACCCATGAGTTCTTAGAGAGGTAAGTTCAGTAATATCTGTACCCCTGTTCATGATATTTAGAGATTCACTGGTGTCTGGTATTGTGCCAAGGGACTGGCGCAAGGCGAATGTGGTGCCAATCTTCAAAAAGGGCTCTAGGTCTTCCCCAAGTTTAACGTGCATTGTGGGTAAATTGTTTGACGGACTTATAAGGGACTACATACAGGAATACATAGGGGATAATTGTATTATAAGTGATAGCCAGCATGGGTTTACTAAGGATAGATGTTGTCAAACCAATCTAATTTGCTTTTATGAAGAGGTGAGTAGAAGCCTTGACAGAAGAATGGCTGTGGATATAGTGTTTCTGGATTTTGATAAAGCGTTTGATACTGTCCCTCATAGACGTCTGACAGGTAAGTTAAGGTCTTTGGGTTTGGAAATTTTAGTTTGTAACTGGATTGAACACTGGCTCATGGATCGTACCAGAGAGTAGTGGTCAATGATTCGTACTCTGATTGGTCCCCGGTAATTAGTGGTGTACCCCAAGGTTCAGTACTGGGACCACTGTTGTTTAATTTATTTATCAATGATATAGAGGATGGCATTAACAGCTCTGTTTCTATATTTGCAGATGACACCAAGCTTTGTAGCATGGTACAGTCTATAGAGGATGTGTATAGGTTACAAGATGACTTGGATAGACTAAGTGTCTGGGCATCCACTTGGCAAATGAGGTTCAATGTGGATAAATGTAAAGTTATGCATCTGGGTACTAATAACCTGCATGCATCGTATGTCTTAGGGGGGATTAAACTGGCAGAGTCACTGGTAGAGAAGGATCTGGGTGTACTTGTAGATCACAGACTACAGAATAGCATGCAATGTCAGGCTGCTGCTTCCAAAGCCAGCAGGATATTGTCATGTATCAAAAGAGGCATGGACTCAAGGGACAGGGACATAATACTCCCGCTTTATAAAGCATTGGTACGGCCTCACCTGGAATATGCTGTTCAGTTTTGGACACCAGTACATAAAAGGGACACTGTGGAGCTGGAAAGGGTGCAGAGACGCGCGACTAAACTAATATGGGGCATGGACCATCTTAGCTATGAGGAGCGATTAAAGGAGTTACAATTGTTTAGTCTTGAGAAGAGACGTTTAAGGGGGGATATGATAAACGTATATAAGTATATTAATGGCCCATACAAAAAATATGGAGAAAAGCTGTTCCAGGTTAAACCCCCCCAAAGGACGAGGGGGCACTCCCTCCGAAATCAATGCAAAAATAGGGGGGCTCACCAATTCATACAGTGGGTGCTACTACTCAGTAAGCAAAGAGCTTTTCTATACAAGGGTAAAGTTTTACTGTAAAGAGTGCACACCACGGGATCAATATTCATATAATTAACATGTTTTATTTTATTAGATATCAAATACATATGAAAAAAGACAGAAAGAGCTAAAAACAATTAAAAGGCTCTTAATTGAGCCACCTCTACAACATGGGAGAGGGGCCATGAACCCCCTTCTCACCAAAGTCCCGTCCCTCTATAATACAATGCAATGGCTCAAGCAGTGGTGCTAACTAATCAGATAATACACATGCAACATCAAACTATGTCACCGAATAAATTATCCTAAATATAATAAAAAGGAAAAAACGATGTACAAAGAGAAAGTATATAAATGCATATCACCAGTGCACAGCGACCACAGAACAAAGGAGCCAAAAGGATAGAAAGCGGGACGGGACCCCTAAAGCCCCACGCGTTCCGTCACCGTTTGTGACTTCCTCAGGGGTGTTGTAGTCTACCTGCCCTCAGGGTCTTTTATATCAGCATAATGTATTAAATAATACCTGTCAGGTGAGGCCATTGAGGGTCAACCACGCTGTGTGTAGTGGAGCCGGCGTGGACTTCCGCCTCCGCCACCCACTTCCGCTATGCGTGCGTCATGAGTGCAGACCATGTGACCAGCAAGTGGTCACATGATCTCCTCTATTAGATGTATGCTGTCAAGCGCAATAATGCCGTATCCAGGAATAAGTGCGTCTCACGTGACCTAGGTCACGTGAGGCGTCATGTGATCACATGTTAAAAAATTTTTTTATACCTTAGCGCATGCGCACCCTTTATATCAGGACACCAGGTAAATACACAGCAATGTATATTGACACAGTGGAACTCAATAATAGAATAGTACTGTGCATGCCATGATGGTAAGTAAATTAGACCGTAACATGATAGACATTATATATAAAAAGGTAAATAAAGATATATATAGAAATATAAATGTGTATAATTGAAAGTAAATAGTATATATATATATATGTGGATGGAATGTGAAAAGTAAAAAAATATAAAAAAATTAAAAAAAATTCTTTTATATTATTAATGAGTGATAAAAATAATGGATTTTCCAGCCTGGATTTGGACCCTATTGACTGCTACTGGTCCCCCTAGGATGATCCAATTTGGGAAATTTTGGGATTGATGGCCTTTTTTGTAGCCATCCCCTCACACACACTACGAGAACATTTATGGATGTGGACTCCATTTTTGAGACCCTGGACTGTATTGATTTAATTAAGAAGAGGATGCCACTTGCCCAGTCTGGATGACCATTAAATTTGGATGATCATTAAATTTTGAACATTAATGCTTTATGTAGTATCTTAATACTGGTTTATTTAACATGGACCTGGTCGGGAGGCCCTTGAGGGTTACATAGGCTGTTTTGACTAAGGGGATATTGGGCCATCCTTTACTCGCTCAGGACACCAGGTATGATACAGCAATGGTGACTCTTAATATTATTTTTAATGGAGATATACATCTCGTATATTATTGATTCTGCATATATGGTGGGATTGTATATTGGACGAAGATCTTCTTATAATTGCTATTTCTTCATGATTGGGATCGGACAGACATCATATTGATATAATCATTTGCACATTCTTTTTAAATAATTTTTATTATTATTTTGGGTATTTCTTATTTTTATATTTTTTTATATTTTTTTATTTTTTTATTTTTTATTTATTTACTCTTTGCATTAATTATCTAGAGATCTCGCACTTATTCAAATGGATGACCACACATTGGTTATTTGCCTACTCACTTCAATATTTATACACTTTTCAATAAATTACACACACACTAGTCATTTCATATTAATTTTTTTATAAAAAAATTTTTTTATATATATATATATATTTTTTTAAAACATATATTTAATATACTTTGCCCCCCATACATACATATATATTGTGTTTTATCACTCATTAATAATATAAAAGAATTTTTTTAATTTTTTTATATTTTTTTACTTTTCACAGGGGCACTCCCTCCGTCTGGAGAAGAAAAGGTTTAGTCTCAAGGGGCGACAATCCTTCTTTACCATGAGAACTGTGAACTTATGGAACGGTCTACCTCAGGAACTGGTCACAGCAGGAAAAATTAACAGCTTTAAAACAGGATTAGATACATTCCTGGAACAAAATAACATTAATGCTTATGAAGAAATATAAAATCCCATCCCTTCCCCAATATTGCGCCACACCCCTACCCTTCAATTCCCTGGTTGAACTTGATGGACATATGTCTTTTTTCGACTGTACTAACTATGCAACTATGTAACATTCTCTTAAACACAGAAAATATTTACAATAGATCTTAGATTTGGACCCGGATACGTTTGTGTTATGGCCTTAGATGCTTTTCCCCTCATTGGGATCTCAGGCCGTATTCACATGGTGTGTGATCAGGAACCTAGTGCTGTGTATTCTGCATCACAAAATAGAGGAAACCAGGAAAATCTTGGTCATGCAATTCAGGGGGCCCCATATTTAATTTTGCCCAGGGCCACACTTAGTCTAAAACCAGCCCTATCTTGATATCTCAAGAATCCAGCCTGTTTGCAGTGTTCAGAGAAGGGAAGCCAATCTTGAGATGCAGGTACCACCTCTGGGACCCAAACCTGTTTGACCATTATGGCATATCCTGTGAATATGTCAAACATGTCAGGATTGGAGCAACCCTTTAATACTATTAGTCACAAAGTGTATTTTAAAAATGGAAAAAGCTAATACAGAAATTAAAGGGTTGTATAAAATTCAGGGCACCACAAGCAGATGTGCAGGAATAGGAATTAGGATAATTTCACTGTAACTGGTTAATAATAATAAGAGTGTTTCATTTAAATGAAGATTTAAAATATTTAATATTGAATCACTGCTCTGTTTAATGCACTTGGAGTTTCGGTGGTTGCTCTCCAAGAGATCAAGCCCCATTTCTGGAGGAAACACGATCACTTTGTAAAGGGCAATATCTTCCATACGTTCCAATGTCTTGAAGAAGTCTGGTAATCCACAAAAACTCCATTCCTTTGTCTGCCAATGATACCTAGCATTAAAGGGGTATTCAGGGCAAAAACTTTTTTTTATATATCAACTGGCTCCGGAAAGTTAAACAGATTTGTAAATTACTTCTGTAAAAAAATCTTAATCCTTCCAATAGTTATTAGCTTCTAAAGTTGAGTTGCTGTTTTCTGTCTAACTGCTTTCTGATGACTCACGTCCCGGGAGCTGTCCAGCTCCTATGGGGATATTTTCCCATCATGCAAGGGATATTCTCCCATCATGCACAGCTCCCGGGACGTGACATCATCATTGAGCAGTTAGACAGAAAACTTCAGAAGCTAATAACTATTGGAAGGATTAAGATTTTTTAATAGAAGTAATTTACAAATCTGTTTAACTTTCCGGAGCCAGTTGATATATAAAAAAAAGTTTTTGCCTGGAATACCCCTTAAAAAACTGCTCTGTGTTTATATGCCACATCCAGAGCTGGGGGTTTTGTGGGTAAATTACTTCTACGCATTAATAAAAATAGATTGTCCTTTTTTGTAAGGAAGTATAGCGTTAGCTATTTTCATCTCCCTTATGGTTATCCTTCGTCTAAGTATCATTAGTCAATGTCTTCTAATGTTACTAAGGAAAAAAGGAGGTATAAAGAAGAAGAGAGAAAGAGCCTATTATCAACATCCGAGTACATAGGGAGATCCATAAACGGTCAATAATAAGGGAACAGGAAGATGTCGTTTCCTTTTTTCCATTTATCAGAACTCTATAAGTAGCAAACTATATGGAATATTTATTATTATCAATGTTTTATTTTATATGTAAAGCCACACAGGTATGCACAAAAATGTAGGGCAAGCACTGCTAAAGAATAATACATCATGTTTATTTTTATTGCATTAACCTACAGTATGCTGCTTTGCTGTACAGATTCTCCTCATTCACTGTCCCTAAATTCCAAATAAAATGTTCGGTTTTGGGGGGTTTATTTAACGAGTGAGGGGAAATCTATGAAAACTGCATGTAGCTGTTGTCTTTGGTCAGATGTGAACACAGGACCCCAGCAGTACATGGCAACAGTGTTAACCCCTGAGCCACCATGATGCCCAAAGGCCTTTAATAGTTCCCATATATGTTTTTTTTTCCTGTTTATTTTTTTAAATGGTGAAATGACCAGTTGCACTTGTGCTGCTGGGGCTACTGAGGATTACCGAACCTTCACTGGTTATTGGTTCAAAGGGTAAGTAGTATTTTATGTCTCTTCTAGTATATGAGAATACCTTCAATGTAACCATCCTACCACTGCTTATCCACTTGTCATATTGTTTCTTTCTGTGCTACTCTATTGAGTCTCTTTTTGCATTTGACTTTACTCTGCATTTTGTTTTTATATATTTGTAGTATAGTGTATTTACTACTGAATGTAGGCACTTAGCACAAAACAAGAACCCTATTCCCCAAAAAGTCTACCAAAATGTATCCATGCATCTTCTGCCACTTGGACTACTGCAATGAGCTGTATGTTAGTCTACCACAAAAGGACCTGCAGCTGAGCCATGACAGCATGAACACAATGCTGGAGCCTCGTCTGATAACAAATGTACCCTGTCATCCTCACGTCGTGCCAGTTCAGGACATTCTGGTTACCACACAGTAAGGATCTACCACGAAGGCTGAAGACACACCTTTTCTAGACCATTGGAATCACTAAACACTGCTTTCTACTGCTCCAAAAATCTGAATCAGAGTGCTTAAAGGGGTATTTTACTATGCTACAGGGGCTGTAAAGTTAGTGTAGTTCATAATATAGTGTCTGTACCTGTATGTGATGGTGGTCTTGCAATAAATCTGTGATTTTCACCCCAATATTTATTTTTAACAGCATACAAAATTACTGTTGTCCCAGGTTGCAGTGCGGCCGAGACATTACATTACTAGTCAGGTGTTCAGAGGGAGCCAGTCCTGCTTCAATGTGTGGAGCAACCGCTGGTGGGAGAGAGATCATTCTGCAACTAGTTGTATTTTTGCAACAGCTGGAGGCACCCTGGTTAGAAAACACTGGTCTTTTAAATGGAATGCAGCTCTGATTGGCTGATGTGTGGGAGGGAGGAAAGTGACCTCACACTTAGGCCCCTTTCACAGTATAAAGTTGCTCCATTAAAAGATCCGTTATAAACTTCCATTAAAAAAGCCTTAAAAACGGATGTTAACCCCTTAAGGACCAAGGACGTACCGGTACGTCCTTGGTCCTGCTCTTCTGATATAACGCGGGGTTACACAGTAACCCCGCGTCATATCATGGCGGGCCCGGCGTCATAGTGAAGCCGGGACCCGCCTCTAATAGCGCGCAGCGCCGTTCGCGGCGCCGCGCGCTATTAACCCTTTAGCCGCGCGCTCAAAGCTGAGCTGCGCGGCTAAAAGTGAAAGTGAAAGTTCCCGGCTAGCTCAGTCGGGCTGTTCGGGATAGCCGCGGCTAATCGCGGCATCCCGAACAGCTGACAGGACAGCGGGAGGGCCCCTTCCTGCCTCCTCGCTGTCCGATCGCCGAATGACTGCTCACTGCAAAAAAAAAGTGGAAAAAAAAAGTGAATAAAGATCATTTAACTCCTCCCCTATTAAAAGTTTGAATCACCCCCCTTTTCCAATAAAAAAAAAAACACAGTGTAAAGAAAAATAAAAATAAACATATGTGGTATCACCGCGTGCGGAAATGTCCGAATTATAAAAATATATCATTAATTAAACCGCTCGGTCAATGGCGTGCGCGCAAAAAAATTCCAAAGTCCAAAATAGTGCATTTTTGGTCACTTTTTATATCATTTAAAAATGAATAAAAAGTGATCAATAAGTTCTATCAATGCAAAAATGGTACCGTTAAAAACTTCAGATCACGGCGCAAAAAATGAGCCCTCATACCGCCCCATACACGGAAAAATAAAAAAGTTATAGGGGTCAGAAGATGACAATTTTAAACGTATTAATTTTCCTGCATGTAGTTATGATTTTTTCCAGAAGTCCAACAAAATCAAACCTATATAAGTAGGGTATCATTTTAATTGTATGGACCTACAGAATACATATCAGGTGTCATTTTTACCGAAAAATGTACTACGTAGAAACGGAAGCCCCCAAAACAGCGTTTTTTTTTTCAATTTTGTCGCACAATGATTTTTTTTCCCGCTTCACCATAGATTTTTGGGCAAAATGACTGACGTCATTACAAAGTAGAATTGGTGGCGCAAAAAATAAGCCATCATATGGATTTTTAGGTGTAAATTTGAAAGAGTTATGATTTTTTAAAGGCAAGGAGCAAAAAACGAAAATGCAAAAACGGAAAAACCTCCGGTCCTTAAGGGGTTAAACGGCCGTTACGAAATCCCATTAAAGTCTATGGGATTTTTTGATTATCCGTTAAGACCTGTTATAGCCCGTCATGAATAACATACATTATTTGTGACGGAATAAAAAATGGCACATGCACTAATTTTTCTTCCGTCAAAAATAATGGTGGAATGACGGCTGTTAAAATTTTAACATTGAAGTCTATGGCAAACGGATGAGCCTTTAATGTCATCTGTTTGCACCTGGTTTATAATATCCGTTATTACTTCTGCGCATGCTCAGAAGAGGTGACATCAGCAGACTCCTGCAGTACTGAGGGACTACTACTACTCCCATCATGGAACAGACTTGTTCACCATGATGGGAGTAGTAGTTCCTCGACTGTGGGAGTCTGCCGGTGGCTGGTGAGGCTACATTAGTGTTTGTACTACTACCCCCATCATGGAACAGAGTCTGTTCCATGATGGGGATTGTAGTACAGGGGCTGAGGGATTGATCGCATCGGGTCTCACTTCAGAGACCCGATGTGATCAGAAGTTATTAAACAGGAGAGAGGGCGGCATGCGATGTACGATGTATTTTTACTTTCATTTTTAAATTCCCTGCCGGGAGCCCTGAATGGCCGGTATATATAGGAGCCATTCAGGGCTCCCAGTGGGGTTTTTAAACTTACAGTGTTTCTAATTACTGTATAATCACATTCCCCCTGACATAAGTATATTCATTTCATTCCCCCAATCTGTATATGTATGATTCCCCCCCACCTGCTGCCTGGTCATCTTCTAGTGCTGTCACAGCACACAGCAGGGACATGCCATTCCATTCCATGCTGTATCTGTATCTGACAGAGAGGAGCAGCGGAGAATGGAGGGACCTGTCCCCCTGTGTGCTGTTATAGTGCTACATTCCCCGCCACTGCCGGTACTTGACCTGTCCCCGTCCCCCCCCGTGCGCTGCTCCATTCATTCCCCACCACCGCCCGACATGTCCCCGCTATAAGATACGGAGATGAGCAGTGGGGAATAGACTGACATGTCCCTGCTGTGCGCTCTGATTGCGCTTGGAGCAGGGCAGCAGCAAGGACATGTCAGGAACCGGCGGCAGTGAATATATGAAGCAACGCACAGGGGAGACAAGTTCCTCCATTCACGGCTGCTCATCACTGTCAAGAACTGAGACGGGCAGCAGGCAGGGGGGGAATCATACATATACACATGGGGGGAATAAAATGAATAAACTTAAGTCAGTCAATCAGTAATTAGTCTCACTGTAAGTTTAAAAAACCCGCCAGGAGCCCTGAATGGCTCTTCCGTACCGGTCAATCAGGGCTCCCAGCGGGGAATTTAAAAATGAAAGTAAAAATACATTATACATCGCAGGGGAGTGGAGCATGCCGGACGCGCCCCTGTTTAATAACTTCTGATTGCATGGGGTCTCAGAAAAGAGACCCGGTGTGATCAATCCCTCAGCCCCTGTACTACAACCGCCATCATGGAACAGAGCCTGTTCCATGATGGGTGTAGTAGTAAAAACACTAATGTAGCCTCCCTAGCGACCGGCAGACTCCCGCAGCAGAGAACTACTACTCCCATTATGGAAGCAAGTCTGTTCCATGATGGGAGTAGTTGTAGGCTGGAGTCTGTAGGCAGAGGCGTTAAAACGGCCATAAAATAATGGTACATGACAGATGTTATAACAGGTCTTAGTGGATGAATATGCCCATTATTTTGACAGACGTCATTCAGCCATTAGCACCTGTTATTTAATCTGTTTTTATACATCCTTTTTTAATTATGCAATACAGAAAACGGATGTTTAATAACGGATAAACAATCTATAGTGTGAAAGAAGCCTTACAAACAAGGAACTATGGGATTTGTAGTTGAAAAAGAAAACTCCAACAGGAAATAGCCAGTTCACCAAAAGACAGCCACGGCTTTATGATAATCTCACAACATAGCCATTGAGGACAAGTGCAGATCCTTTCTAAGTCCATTACTGTCTGGCAGGTAAGTGCTAAAATCACCTTATGATGGATAACCCCTTTTAATTATAACATTTACTAATTCATCAATAAAAGTACATAAATTACCTATTTCCATGGCAAGATGTGATGGGGGGCCTTCAATGGGTCTTTTTCTTGATCAACTTTAACTAGTAGGTAACTGGATCTGAACATAAAGCGCAGGTGAGCTGTAATGTAGTGTGAATGTCCTGAAGCTGCCAGCGTTAGGGTGCGTTCACACTGAGCAAATCAAGAGGAATTGACGCTGAAAAATTTACGTGCGAAAAAAAGAATTTTCTCTTTGTGCGAAATTTGCGTGGAATTGTGCACGGAATTGCACGCGGAAATGGGGGAGAAAGAAGTGAAGGGTTTTTCAGCCAATTCCGCAAGAGTTCCGCGCGATTTCCGCAAATTTGGCACAAAAACGATGTTGGGCGGAATTTTTTTTACGATTGACTTCTATTGATTTCTGCTAGCGGATTCCGCTTGAAGAATGAACATGTTCTTTCTTCAAGGGGAAAGGAATTCAGCGTCGTATTCTGCTAGCAGAATTTCCAATGTGTGAACAGGACAGCAGAAAAAACATTAAAGAAGAACTTCGGAATATAAAAAACTGCCGGCAGTAAAAAAATAAAGATAGACATACCTTCCTCCGCTCCCCCAGGGCCTCCGGTAACCGTCTCTGGTCTCTGCCGTGATCCTCTTCCTGGTTGCCGGTGGTCGGAGAATCATACTGCGCTCAGCCAATCACCAGCCGCAGCGAAGTCCGACTCGGCCGGCAATAGGCTGAGTGGCAGTGTGAGAACGCTTCAGGACACAAAATTCTTCACTACACCGGCACCTGCGGCTGAGGCCGAAAACGTCACACTGCCGCTCAGCCTATCGCCGGCCGAGTCGGGACTTCACTGCGGCTGGTGATTGGTAAGACTCTCCGACCACCGGCAACCAGGAATAGGATCGTGGCGGAGACCGAAGCCGTTTACCGGAGGCCCCGGGGGAGCGGGGTATCTTTTTACTGCCAGCAGTATGGGGGACAATTTTTATATTCCGGAGTTCTCCTTTAAAGTCAATGGGCAGAGAAGATGTGCATAAATTTGCAGCGGAGAGTTCAAGAGGAATTACTCGAGTAAATTTCTCTTGAATTACTCAGTGTGAACACACCCTTAGCATCCAGTGAAGTTCATGTATAGACCGGGTAGTTTACATATTAAAGGAAGTGATGAGGGACCTTAGGGATTTCACTGCACTGTGCACTGGCTGCATATTTTTTGTAGCAAATATTTTTTGGGGGAAATTGATTGAACAGTCCAAACAATAATATGAATGGATTACTCCGAAACTAGATGCAGCTTTGAAGCAGATGCACCGCCACTGTTCCTTATTAAATATTTACTATAGGCACTAAGTGCCTACGTAATAGAATGCATCTCATTTGTGCTGACATTGAAATATTCACATAAAAAAACATCAGCAAGGTTTGTTTTTCAGTGATGTTCAAATGCATTTGCTCTTACATAAACAGTTTATAACATTTGCAAATACATTGAATTTTCTTTCTTCGCACTGATTCTGATTCATAAATTATATTATATGTATTATAGCCCAGAGCGCTTACGGTTCTGCTGGCTGTAGATGGAAACAGTCAACAAGATCCTTGACAGACACAACCGTAACAGCTTAGATAAATCGATATAAGGGAGCATATAAGGGATATATTTTAAATATCGGATTATAGCGCACTCCCTAAACTTTAGTAAATAGTGACGAATTTCTACACATGAGATGGTCAGCCAGTCCTGCGGAAGTCAGTGTTTGGCCAAAACACATCTAATACGTAAACGTGAAACAGGTAGTATAATGAGGCAAATTTATTACAGTGACTCCTGCTGTAAGATAAATATGGATATTACTCTAGACCAGTGGTATTCAACCTGCAGACCTCCAGATGTTGCAAAACTACAACTCCCAGCATGCACGGACAGCCGTTGGCTGTCCGTGCATGCTGGAAGTTGTAGTTTTGCAACATCTGGAGGTCCGCAGGTTGAAGACCACTGCTCTAGACACTGCTAACTTTATACCACTTATTCGTTGATGCACTTTGGTGAACAACATGGGCATTTTTTAAGAGACAGCCCTTTTACCAAAGATACCCCTGCAATCTTGAGAGGAAAGAGAAAAGACGGAGGCGCTCCTTGTGGAGTAAAATCACTACAATGTGGGGGGAGGGTAGGGGGAAGAATCCCCGCTCACCCGACATAGTTGTGTAGCCCATACACAACAATGGTGATCGCATAGAAAATAATCCGGATCTGCAGCCTTCCTGATATGAGACAATGGTGAACAGGGCGGGCTTCTAGTTCAGGAATTCATTGGCGCTGACCGTGAGAAGGACATCAGACAGGTAAGATACCTTGACAGAGGATTTTATTGTGGATAATGCAATGCGTTTCACCACGCATGCGTGGCTTCATCAGGCATCTGATGAAGCCACGCATGTGTGGTGAAACGCGTTGCATTATCCTCAATAAAATCCTCTGTCAAGGTATCCTACCTGTCTGATGTCCTTCTCCCGGTCAGCGCCGATGAATTCCTGAACTAGAAGCCCGCCCTGTTCACCTGCAATCTTGAGAACAGGGACCCCAGTCTGTCATAAGTATGGAATTGTGGGCTGCGCATGCACACTGCCACTTTATTCATTCTCTATAGAAGCCACGTAAACAGCCCAGTGCATTGTTTGACGGTTTAAAGCACTTCCCCAATAGAATGAATGACCCGCCTCTCCATTCTAATGGGAGAGTGGGTTCACATTTTTGAGATGGCAGGGGGCCCAGTGTTTGGACCCCCTGCGATCAGAGGGCCGACCTCTTTAAAGGGGTACTCCCGTGGAAAACTTTTTTTTTAAATCAACTGGTGCCAGAAAGTTAAACAGATTTGTAAATAACTTCTATTAAAAAATCTTAAAGGAGTTTTCTAAGCTAAAACTTTTAACCCCCGCTGTGCCCGGGCTGTAAAACTATACATAATAAACTTTCACTTACCTGCCTACGATCCCCCGTTGTTCCGATATCGCCGTCCCGTTCTCTGGTCTCGGTCTCTTCCACTTACTGCGGGTCGGTGACTTCACTCTGCGCTCAGCCTATCAGCGGCCGCAGCAATGTCCCGTTGCGGCCGCTGATAGGCTGAGCGCAGAGTGAAGTCACCGACCCGCAGGAAGAGGAAGCTGACAGGGACCGGAGCACGGGCGGCGGCGATATCGGAACAACGGGGGATCGTAGGCAGGTATGTGAAAGTTTATTATGTATAGTTTTACAGCCCGGGCACAGCGGGGGATAAAAGATTTCAGTTGGAGAACTCCTTTAATCCTTCCAGTACTTGTTAGGGGCTGTATACTAAAGAGATATCCAAAAAAGAAATGCATTTCCACTGATGTCATGACCACAGTGCTCTCTGCTGTCCATTTTAGGAACTGTCCAGAGTAGGAGAAAATCCAAACATATGCTGCTCTGGACAGTTCCTAAAATGGACAGCAGAGAGCACTGTGGTCATGACATCAGACATCTTTTTTGGATTTCTCTTTAGTATACAGCCCCTAAAAAGTACTGGAAGGGTTAAGATGTTTTAATAGAAGTAATTTACAAATCTGTTTAACTTTCTGGCACCAGTTGATTTAAAAAAAAGTTTTCCACAGGAGTACCCCTTTAACTATAGCCTTTAAGAGACAAAAAAATAATAATAATTCTTCACAATATTTTAACAATCTAGGGAATATAATAAGAATGGTAAAAATATTTTTTTTCTTGACCTTTCTGTCTTTTTTATACATAGGAATTTATATTAGCTTAATTAAAAAAAACAGGTGAATCTGGCCTCAAAAAGTGGAAAAAAAAGGATACTCACCTGCCCGAGTTCCAGCACTCCCGGATCCATCTCAACATGCAAGAAATCCCCAACTAACCTATCACTGGCCACAGTGGTAACCTGCCTTAGTTATACCCAAGCCATGGCATTAGTGCAGTGTCTCCCAATTAAGGTGCCTCAAGCTGTTGAAAAACTACAACTCCCATGCTGGAACAGCGGGAAACCCCCTGGTTGGGAGACACTGCATTACAGTAACAAGTATGGTGATCTATGAAGGTCTCAATTAAAAGCTTCACATTCAATGCTACAAATAAACTTGCAACCTCCTCCTTTTATTATGTTTAATCCAAAAGCTATTTTTTGAAAAGGATGAAAAGAATTGGGCAGCCTGTTCTGTTTCCTCTAAATGTTTTAACATCATTAAAAGCCATGTCATATTTAACTGCCAGATCTCCCATTAATCTTGGCTTCCCAGATCCCATATACCAAGCACAGCTTTTAATTATGAGACTACCGCACGTCATTTCTTATGACACAGAATCCAGATCCCTATCATGAGAGGCTGCTGGGCTGATGTGAAGGGCGCACCAGTGACTGTTCATTATCAGAAAACCTGTCATACACATATTAGGGGTACAGTCACATGGACAGTATATGCTGCAGATTTTATGCTGAAGATTTCATGCTGCGGATTCTATGCTGTGGATTTATTGCTGCATAATTAACTCTGGTAAATCTATGATAAAATCTGCAACATAAAATCCATAACCTAAAATCTGAGGCATAAAATCCATAGCTTACATATAGTACGTGTGAACATACCCAAAAGGGAACCTTGCAGCCCATCTGCACTCTATGGGCTACAAACACAGTCTTACTGGTAATAGGTAAATAAAAGCAATGGTACCTCATCCTTATTGTGGCACCAACGGTATAACTCAGTAACTACACTGTCAGCAGGGCTGGTTAGTCTATGAGGGAACAGGGATGCTGGGCCAATTGGGTTTGGCAGTGACATCCCTTGCTTTTTGACGCCAGATTCAAATAGGCATCTGCTTGGCACACATGCCTGTGACCCATGTAACACATGTTTATCTGCTGCTATATGGACCTACTGTGTTCTGACCCCTGGCTTGCCTTCTGATTTCCTGCTTCTGGTTCTGACGTTACCTTCTGGCTATAAACTTGGCTCTGGCTAATGGCTCTGATTTTGCCTCTGACATGTCCAATTGGTTCTGACCTGGATTTCTGACTATCCTTCTCTTCCCTGTTGCCCAGTTGAGAGCGTCATTTAGGGTGGATACTCCATGCAGGTAGGAACAGGGAAGCGGGTACGTTTACGTTTAAACTTCCATGTCCGTAACCTTACAAAACGGGGCCGAGCTGCTGAAGTGATACATCATTGCCCTGATTAGAATGTTACAGAGGGGTGTGCCCCTTTAGGACACCTTTCTAGCCAAAGTGGAAAGCCACTGCAATGAGCAGTTCTCAATCTAGGGGGCTCAACACAAATAATGTATTACATGGTTGTATAACATGACTTCTTAAAGACGTCTTAGGGGCGATTTGACCAAATATATGAACGGACAGTACAGAGATCTTTCTAGGGATCTTTTTATACCTAGGCCGGTAACCATGACAAGTAGGCATCCTCTACGTCTAGAGGAAAGATGGTTTCACCATCATCACAGACAGAGATTCTTTACTGTAAGAGCAGTGAGACTATATACCTCTCTGCCACATGATGTAGTGATGTCTGACTCAATAACCAAGTTCAAAATATAATATTACAGTTTATAGATACTAGATTTAAGGGGATAGAATGTTGATCCAGGGATTTACTCTGTTTGCTATATTTGGAGTCGGGAAGGAATTTTTCCTCTGTCATAGGGAAATTGGCATCAGCCTCATGGTTTTTTTTTTTTGCCTTGCTCTGGATCAACACAGTAGGGTTCTAGGTTGAACTCAATGGAATTTTTTCAAGCATATAAACTATGTTACTCCAATGGGCTCCATGTAATACTATAGAAAATATGGGAATTTGAAGGTAGCTTCCACAGACAGGTAATTCTAGCAAATGAAACCCTGTAATAAATTTACAATTGATTTGAGTAAACTGTCTCGGGGAAAGAGTCCTCTTCAGTGGACATTGGCAAGTTATCATAGACTCCATATCCTAACAGAGTTGCTACCATCTGGTTGTTCATCCATGCCATTTCTAGCTATGATAATAAAGGATAAAATACAGTCAGTCTTTTTATTCAATCCAAACAGCACATGAAGTTGTCTCTTTTGTATTTCATTGCACCTGAGTACAACATTGTATCCAATAAAAATGCTGCGTAGCAGAACTTTCCATGTAGCCTTTTTCTATTGTTCTGTATGTGCACAAAACGTAGCAACAATGCTGCCAAAAATGTGCAATATGCAGCGTATGGACAAATGATCTCTCATTCACTCCACTACAATCAATACAATACACTCAGTGGCAGCATTTTCTGTTATTTTAGAACACGTTCTTGTAATCTATTCTATGTTTAGCAGGTTCAATATTTTCCCTTTCCCGCAATCACCTTCAACATTTCTGGAGACACCAGTAAACAGCACCTAAGCTTTCAAGGGTAATGAATACCATGTTTCTTCCATGCATGAAAATGCAATCACATCCACCAGAAATAGTTCCTGCCGAGCCGATCTTTTCATAATGCAGCCATAAGAATTATTTCCCAAATGGGGCTTTGTAGTGGAAGAACACCATCTGCATTGGCCTATTTATTAATATGTCAGGTAGCTGTCATGTTTCCAATAAATCATGTTTGCAAAACTGTCTGGACTGATGCAAAGATCACACTGGGTGAGGCAACATATTCCCAGCATTCCAAGCTCCTGGGGCACATGGGCCCTTGAAAGACAGTCACAGTGGGCCACAACTAGCCACTCTTTGGCAAAGATACAATGGCCCTGATTTACTAGACATGGAGTGTAGTTTCCTTAATGGGTTTTGTTTCCAGACAGAAATTTTTCACAGTATTTATTAATGTTTCCTTACGTTTTGTACTTTTTCCAACATTTTGCTTTTTTTAAAGAATATCTGTCAGATCCCTGACCCCCCCCCCCCCCCCCCCAAAAAAAAAAAAAAAACTCTCAGAATTACCTGCATTTACTTGCCATCATTGCTCAGTGATGTTTTTGTCCATCACCAAAGAAAAAAGGGTGGGTGCACCTCAACGACTAACTCTTTGGGGTGAAGCGGACCGAGGTTATCTGCCGGGCACTTATACCCTAAGTACCAGTTAAATTTAATCAAAAATGGAAGAAAAAAAAAGTGCATTCCTTAGGTGGGAAGGAGTGGGAAGGGGGGGGGGGGCGGATGGAGAGGAACAGAGTGAAGAGGGGGAGGGAAATTAGAAGAAAAAGGAAGGAGGATAGAAAAAGGGTGGAGGAGAAGGGGATAGTGTGTGGGGAATGAGAAAATCGATCAGACTCCAGTAAAGTGTAAACTAAAGAATTTACTTAAATAAATATTTGTGGTGAAAAAATGTGGGGAGGTTCGCTGGGCCCTAGCAATCCCCCACCTATTCACCTGTTACAAATAAATGGTTTCTGTCCATGCAGAGGCATGGGGCGTATCCCTATCTTCTCCTGTGATGACTCCTCCCCCTGCTCTGACTCACAGAGGGCTGGGAGCAAGCACAACAGCTCTGGACCTGCCTGCTGCCCTGTCAATCACTCATGGTGTCCATGACGTGTCGATGATCACTGGACACTGCAGGACTGGTATGTGTCCCAGGAGGCAGGGGGACCCCTAGTGGCCACTTTTTTGACTGGCTTTTTCAGTATGAAATACTGAAAATTTTCTGATGAAAGCAATTGCTAACCATATTGTTTTTGCATGCTTTATAAAAAAGTTTTTGTATCTGACAGTGCAAATTTAACAATTGCTCTGAGCTGTGGGGGTTTTCAGAGCTCAAATCCATTACATTTTCTGTGGAAACATTAATAAATATGTTGGGTTTTTCGGAAATGTCAGAAACACGCCCCCTTTCCATTGATCAAAACGTGCCTCCTAAAGCCTAAAGGGGCCCTGGTATCTGCCTAGGTATGCATGGCGCTTATGATAGTTACCTATGCAATTGCATCAGTAATCGGATTTACACCTTAAATATGTCATCTTTAAGGGAAACACAATTGTTTTAATTATGTTGTTTACTGAGCAGTGGCCTCAAAAACAAACCCCGTATTCCAACTCAAGTCAACTACTACTCTTCAGACTCTCAAGCACCAATACAATCCTTAAAACAGCACCAATTTTTTAAGCTACTTCCACACAGTTCTGATTATCTGTGAATTTTCCACCATAGATTTGCATGCAGAAAATCCACAGTATATTACAGTAGAAGAAAAGTAAAATGAAGAAAAGTCTCATGCTTAAAAAAAAACCTGCATAATAATAGGTGAGGGAGTGGTATTATGCTGTGGATTTGAAATGGGACATGTCAAAAGTTTTCATCTGTTGGGGTCTATGTCTCAGTGCTGAGACCCCCACTAATCGCTAGATAGAGCCAGGAGAAGCACAGGAAAAAACCATCAAGTGGGTTTTGCATTAAAAAAATTCCTCCTGACTTTCAACTAACATCTAGGTGACAATTTTTTTCTTTGGGGGGCAAGTGAAAATTTGGCCATAGGAAGTCCATCCTCCTGCTGTATTTCTTTCCCCATCCGTCATGTGGAGGTGTCATGGCTACCAGTCAATCCCTGGGTAAGGCTGTTCAACCAATCAGTAGTTTGGGCCACTGAGTTAATCAGATCTCTAGTTTGCCATTCAATCTAGGGCGGCAAGACTTTAGGATTAGCTTTATTATATTTAGACGTGTTTCCCAACCATTGTGTCTCCAGCTGTTCCAAAACTACAACTCCCAGCATGCTGGGAGTTGTAGTTTTGCAACAGCTGGAGACACAATGGTTGGGAAACACGTCTATATAGTGACTTGTAAAATTAGAGGTGCATTACATGTATTAGATGTGCATTACATGTACATATAAAAATATCCCTCTAAACACTGTCTACAGTGACTCCATGAGCAACCAAAAAGGCTATAAACAGACAAAGCATTCCAAATACTGATGAAACAAGTTCTCCCACCTGCTTTAAATCTTAATAAACCTTTTATGAAAATCTTATGGCATATTATTTTATAGAATTAACTTTTCACCCTGTTAATGTATAAAGTTATATTGACATTGAGGTTTCCGCTTAGGTCATCTGTGATATTGATCGCAGTTAAGTACTAACTCAGCATAACACTGCACCAAGCACAGTACATTAGGCTCACAGCATCACATGGAAGACATACTACTGCAGGCTGGGTCACATGGGAGGCTTACAGGAAAAATACTCCGACTAATAATAATAATTTATTTACATATGGGACAGACATTAAGGTTGTAAAAAGCAGAAATTTTCCTCTAAGGCCTGGGCTACACTTCGATTTTGGCTGCCACGCGGGTTGTGACGTGAAAATCATTGTGTTGCATTGCAGTGATCATGCTCCAAAAAGGCTTAGGTAAGCATGGCCACAAGATGATCACGGCCTGACCATTGCAAAAAATCCAAGAGTCGCAACTTAACATGATGCACTTACCTAAGCTGCAATGCAGCACCATCACATGTTGTGTCCGAAATAGCCAAGTAGCCAAAGCCTTAAAGGGGTACTCCGCTGGAATTTTATTATTTTTTTTAAATCAACTGGTGCCAGGAAGTTAAACAGATTTGTAAATTACTTCTATTTAAAAATCTTAATCATTCCAGTACTTATCAGCTGCTGTATGCTCCACAGGAAGTTATTTTGTTTCTGAATTTCCTTTCAGTCTGATCACAGTGCTCTCTGCTAACACTTCTGTCCATGTCAGGAACTGTCCATAGCAGGAGAGGTTTGCTATGGGGATTTGCTTCTACTCTAGACAGTTCCTAAAATGGACACAGGTCACGGAGAGCACTTGTGGTCAGAGAGAATACAGCAGCTGATAAGTAATGGAAGGATTAAGATTTTTAAATACAAGTGGGGTGGCACAGTGCAGGAGTTGCATCCCTATACCCTTTCTTCCCTGTCAGTTAGACTCCATTCCGTGACCCCTGGGCCCCCTGTACCTATATTCCCTGTCTAGTGTTAAAGGGGTTCTCCGGTGCTTAGAAATCTTATCCCCTATCCAAAGGATAGGGGATAAGATGCCTGATCGCTAGTGTTGAGCGGCATAGGCCATATTCGAATTCGCGAATATTCGCGAATATATGGACGAATATTCGTCATATATTCGCGAATATTCGCATATTCGTTATATTCCCGTTTTATTTTCGCATATGCGAACATTCGCGTATGCGAAAACTATCATATGTGCATATTAGCATATACAAAATTAACATACGCGAAAATTCGCATATGTGAAAATTCGCATGTGCTAATTTTCGCATATGCGCATTTTCGCATATGCGAATTTTCGCGCGCCAGTCTCACACAGTAGTATTAGAGCCTTCTTTACACCACACAAGCTGGAAGCAGAGAGGGATGATCACTGTGATGTGTACTGTGAAAGAAAAAAAAAAAAAAAAAAAAAACAATATTCGTAATTACGAATATATAGCGCTATATTCGCGAAATTCGCGAATTCGCGAATATGCGATATTCGCGAATAATATTCGAATTGCGAATATTCGTGAGCAACACTACTGATCGCGGGAGTCCCGCCGCTGGGGTCCCCCGTGATCTTGCATGCGGCACCCCATTTGTAATCACGCTCCGGGGATCGATTACAAACGGGGTGCCACGTGCAAGATCACGGGGGACCCCAGCGGCGGGACTAGCGCGATCAGGCATCTTATCCCCTATCCTTTGGATAGGGGATAAGATGTCTAAGCACCAGAGAACCCCTTTAAATACTCATGTTATATATTGTAACATACATAATTTGTCATATACCAAGTACTGTTGTCATGTGATTGTAACCAACGAAGGTGTCGGTGACCAAGTGACTACAAGGTGACCTATGGGACCCCTCCAGAGTCTCAACATATAAACCCTGGGAGGAGCTAGCTCAGTCCCTTTTCCTGCTTAGGCGTTTTTGCCATACAGTTTCCGTGGCAGGTTTTTGATGAAAAACGGATTCCTCAAGACCGGACTAAACTATATAAAAACGTGTGTACAAATTTTAACCCGTAAACGGTTGAAAATTGTATACGGTTTTAACCAGTTAAGAATTAAGGGCATACCCATACCCCTACGTTTTAGAGTCCTTAAGGACTGGGGGTGTATGGGTATGCCCATGGGAATTCCGTTCCCCACAACTCTGGGACCGGACTGGGATGCCTGCTGAAATCATTCAGCAGGCATCCCGGGCACATCGCCGAGGGGGGTCCTGAGACGACCCCCCCTCCCCCATGTTGGCAGATCGGGAGCGGGGGGTTAAAGTTCGGTTCCCCCGTTCTGCCCACCCACAGTAGTCCGGGCAGAACAGGGGAACTGTCCTGTGACCGGTGTCGGAGGTCACTTACCATCGGCGGCAGTGGCAGCGGGCGGTGATGACGTGCGGCTGGCTCCCTGTTGCAGATTACGGAAGCAGGTGAGTTGCCTAGCAAAAGCTGTATACAGTGGTCTCTAAACTGTAACCCTCCAGATGTTGCAAAACTACTACTCCCAGCATGCCCAGACAGCTGTTTGCTGCTTGGGCATGCGGGGATTTGTAGTTTTGCAACATCTGGATGGCCACAGTTTGGAGATCACTGTGCGGTGGTTTCAAAACTGTGGCCCTCTAAATCTTGCAAAACTACAACTCCCAGCATGCATGCTGGGAGTTGTAGATGCATACCTCCAGATGTTGTATAACTACATCTCCTTTGGCCCTTTGGCGATCAGCACATGCTGGGAGTTGTAGTTTTGCAACAGCTGGAGGTACACTGGTTGGAAAATACTGAGTTAGGTAATAGAACCTAACTGAAGGTTTAAAAAAAGTACAACTCCCAGCATGCATGGTCTGTCAGTGCATGCTGGGAGTTGTAGTTTTGCAACAGCTGGAGGTTTACCTCCCCTATTCATACGGGCAGGTTTACAGTGAGTTTCCTACCTCAGGTTTGAGCCGCAGCTCAAACTCATAGCGGGAAACTCACCGTAAACCCCCGTCTGTGTGAATGTACCCTAAAAACCCTATATTACACTAACACATAATAAAGGCTAAAACACTACATATACACCCCCATACACTGTCCCCCCCAATAAAAATGAAAAACGTATCGTACGGCAGTGTTTCCAAAACAGCCACTGACTGTCAAGGCATGCTGGGAGTTTAGCACCCTGTTTGGGAATCACTGGCGTAGAATACCCCTATGTCCACCCCTATGCAATCCCTAATTTAGTCCTCAAATGTGCATAGCGCTCTCTCACTTCGGAGCCCTGTCATATTTCCGTACTCAGGAGCAATTGAGTTACACATTTTGGGGGGCTTTTTTTCCTTTTACCCCTTATGAAAAGGAAAAGTTGGGGTCTACACCAGCCTGTTAGTGCAAAAAAATGTAACATGCTGGTGTTGCCCCATACTTTTCATTTTCACAAGAGGTGAAAGGAAAAAAAGACCCCCAAAATTTGTAATGCAATTTCCCTTGAGTATGGAAATACCCCATATGTGGGCGCAAAATGCTCTGCGGACGCACAACAAGGCTCAGGAGTGAGGGTGCACTATGTACATTTGAGGCCAAAATTGGTGATTTGCACAGGGGTGGCTGATGTTACAGTGGTTCTGACATAAACGCAAAAAAATAAATACCCACGTGTGACATTTTGGAAATTACACCCCTCACGGAACGTAACAAGGGGTATAGTGAGCCTTAACACCCCACAGGTGTTTGATGAATTTTCGTTAAAGTTGGATGGGAAAATGAAAAAAATAATTTTTTTTAACTAAAATGATGGTGTTACCCTAAATTTTTCATTTTCACAAGGGAAAATAGGAAAAAAAGTACCCCAAAATGTGTAACCCCATTTCTTCTAAGTAAAAACATACCCCATATGTGGATGTAAAGTGCTCTGCGGGTGAACTACAATGCTCAGAAGAGAAGGATCGCCATTGGGCTTTTGGAGAGAAAATTTGTCCGGAATTGAAGGCCATGTGTGTTTACAAAGCCCACATACTGTCAGAACAAAGGACCCCCCTTCCCCCACATGTGAACCCATTTTGGAAACTACACCCCTCACATAATGTAATAAGGGGTGCAGTGAGCATTTACATCCCACAGGTGTCTGACAGATTTTTGGAACAGTGGTCCGTGAAAATGAAAAATAAAGTTTTTCATTTGCACAGCCCACTGTTCCAAAGATCTGTCAAACGCCAGTGGGGTGTAAATGCTCACTGCCCCTCTTGTTAAATTCTGTGAGGGGTGTAGTTTCCAAAATGGGGTCACTGTTCTGGCACCATGGGGGGCTTTGTAAACGCACATGGTCCCCGACTCCCATTCCAAACAAATTCTCTCTCCAAAAGCTCAATGGCGCTCCTTCACTTCTGAGCATTGTAGTGCGGCAGCAGAGCACTTCATGTCCACACATGGGGATATTTCCATACTCAGAAGAAATGGGGTTAAAAACGTTGGGGGGCATTTTCTCCTATTACCCCTTGTAAAAATGTAAAATTTGAGGAAAAACCAGCATTTTAGTGAAAAGTCGTCAAACACCTGTGGGGTGTTAAGGCTCACTGTACCCCTTGTTATGTGCCTTGAGGGGTGTAGTTTCCAAAATAGTATGCCATGTGTTGTTGTTTTTTTTGCTGTTCTGGCACCATAGAGGCTTCCTAAATGCGACATGCCCCCCAAAAGCCATTTCAGCAAAATTTGTTTTTCAAAAGCCAAATGTGGCTCCTTCTTTTCTGAGCATTGTAGTTCGCCAGCAGACCACTTGACGTCCACACATGGGGTATTTCCATAGTCACAAGGAATGGGGTTATAAATTTTGGGGGCATTTTCTCCTATTCCCCCTTGTAAAAATTAGAAATTTGGGGGGAAAACCAGCATTTCAGTGAAAAAATAATTAACATTTTCATTTACACATCTGACTTTAATGAAAAGTTGTCAAACACCTGTGGGTTGTTAAGGCTCAGCGGAGCCCTTGTTACGTTCCTTGAGGGGTATAGTTTCCAAAATAGTATGCTATGTGTTTTTTTTGTTTTTTTTTTGCTGTTCTGGCACCATAGGGGCTTCCTAAATGCGTCATGCCCCCCCAAAACCACTTCAGAAAAATTCATTCTCCAAAATCTCATTATTGCTCCTTCCCTTCCGAGTCCTCTTGTGCACCCACAGAGCACTTTACATCCACATATGAGGTATTTCCTTACTCGAGAGAAATGGGGTCACAAATTTGGGGGGATTTCTCTCCTTTTACCCCTTGTAAAAATTCAAAAAAATGGCTCTACGAGAACATGCGAGTGTAAAAAATGAAGATTTAGAATTTTCTCCTTTACTTTGCTGCTATTCCTGTGAAACACCTAAAGGGTTAAGAAACTTTCTGAATGTCATTTTGAATACTTTGAGGGGTTCAGTTTATATAATGGGGTAAATTATGGGGTATTTTTTAACATGAAAGCCCCTCAAATCCACTTGAAACGGAACTGGTCCCTGAAAAATTCTGAACTTTGAAGCCCTCTAATGTCTTCCAAAAGTAAAAACTTGTCAACTTTATGATGCAAACATAAATTAGACATATTGTATATGTGAAGCAATATAATATTTATTTGGAATATCCATTTTCCTTACAAGCAGAGAGCTTCAAAGTTAGAAAAATGATAAATTTTCTAAATTTTCATGAAATTTTGGGATTCTTCACGAAGAAAGGATGCAAGTAACGACGAAAATGTATCACTATGTTAAAGAAGAATATGTCACAAAAAAACTATCAGAATAAATGGTAAAAGCATCTCAGAGTTATTAATTCATAAAGTGACAGTGGTCAGAATTGCAAAAAAGGGCTCAGTCATAAGGGAAAAGGGGCTCAGTCCTTAAGGGGTTAAAAATTATGTCCCGTCATGCGTTTTTAAGAAAAAAAAGTATACATTTTTAACTTTTCACTCCATTATGAATAAAGTTTTACTTGTCTGATTGTACACTTTAAAGGGGTACTCTGGCAGCGGAGGTTGTGACGTCATGGCCCATGCCTCTCGTGATGTCACACCACACCGCCTCAATGCAAGTCTATGGGAGGGGGCATGGCAGCCGCCATGCCCCCTCCCATAGACTTGCATTGACGGGGAAGGGCGTGACATCACGAGGGGCCATGTGATCCCCGTTGGAATCCCTGCTGGGACCCCCGCGATCTCTGTGCAGCACCTTGCGTTCATTTAGAATGCTGGGTGCGGGCGGCGGGGGTTGTGACGTCATGGCCACAACCCCCCATGACGTCACGCCATGCGCCGTCAATGTAAGTCTATGGGAGGGGGCGGAGCACCCCTTTAAAGACTATGGACTCCTTTGCAGTGTTTTTTTTTTTTAAATTGTTTATTTGTTTCCCGAATGCAAAATGAAGCAATTTCCAACCGTTTAGCTGTTACTCAGAATTAAACATATTTTTGCTTTTGAGTTACAGATAGCAGCAAATAGGAGGTTACACAGTAGCTCAAAGAGTAGTCAGGGTGGATAGAAACCAAGGAGGACAGTTTACACAGGCCTGGCAGATAGAAGGCCATCTGCATGAGAGAATCATATAGGCTTTGTAAATGCATAGAGAAAAAATACAGCTCAAACAAAGCAAAATCTATGGGGAAAATGTTTTTGCACCATAATACAAAAACATATGTAGAAAACACAAATAAAAAAAAAAGCTTTACAAAAGTGTCTGAAGCCTTTTTCTTTTTTTGCTGGACTGTAACTAATAAGTAATAACGCAGAGTATATCAATCATTTTTACCTTTTAAGGCATTTTCTGTTGGAAGGAAGATTATATTGCATAGTGGGACAAGGACAAAAAGGACTCGGGCAGACGCAGTATCCTTGATACGGACTGAATCTTGTACACAAGGTGACACAATGCATGCTGGTAATATCAAAGGGAATTACAAACTGTAAACACAAGCTTACTAAAAGGAATATCAAAGGGATAGGAATAGTGTTAGTCAGTCCTTGAATAACTTTGAGGAAGAATTCTAACTGGGGGTCAGTCCATCTGCACTCTGCTGTGATTGATGGGTGAAGCTAGGATTTCTCTGCACAGGGGCTGGAGGAGATGGGTTGTTCCTTTAGCAATTTTAGATAGCAAAGAGAAATATTCCACATAACAGAGATTTGTGCATAGGGTCAGTAAAAGAACAAAGAGGGAGAGAGCGAACTAGATTGGTGTTTAATTGCTGAAATACAGAATGAAAGTTTATAAGAATAGAATAGCGCATAAGTGTCATTTATGAAAGTGGAGACACGAGCACTTAATATCACGTAATATCTATAACCATTTATATAAAAATTATTCACAAAATAAAAAGGTTAAAATATAGGTCATTGTTATTTTACTTGACTACAAATCTCATATGAGATGGGAAGATACTGTGCGTTCCTGGGTCTCTTATTGTCAGTAGCTACTATAATGTGTTCCCTTATGGTAGGACGCAGTTTACTGAGACGCTTTTAACTTCTAAGATTAGATAGGCTTCTACCACTGTGTCCAGTTCCTCAATCTCTTTTTTATTAGTGTCATCATCATCTGTTTCATATAACTCCGATAACCATTCTGATGTAGTGAGTACGAACCATTAGGCAGTCATTTGTGAATACATTCACCATGTCGCCCAGCGTGTTATGCGTCTGATAGTTAGCAGAGCATTGTACGTACATCTGGTTTTTAGTACAAGGCATGCAGAAGGTTTTCACACAATATCACTTTTTTCCACATTTTTTTTATGTCGCGTTATGTCTTAAGTTCAAGTTTCCCTCCATCATTCTGCACTCAATACCCTATAATGACTGTTATATAGTCATCTAAAAAGTGAAAATATGTCTATGTAAGGCCTCACAGCTGCTAATGCACATTAGAGAAAAGCCAAGCCGTGAGGCGGAAAGGACTACCTGTATAGCTTAGAGACAGGATTGTGTGGAGAAACAGATCTGGAGAAGGATACAAAAAACTTCTGCTGCAAACTGAATGTTTTCAAGAGTACAGTTGGCTCCATAATTCTTAAGTCAAAGAAGTTTCGAAGAACCAGGACTCTTTCTAGAGCTGACCCGACAAACAAAGTAATCCGGACAGAAGGGCTAAGAAAAATGACCAATAATACAATGGTCACTGGAGGTCCAAAGATCCTGTGTGCAGATGGGGGAAACATATAGAAGGTCAACCATCACTGCAGTACTGCACCAATCTGGGCCCTATGGTAGAGTGGCCATAAAGAAGCCTCTCCTCAGTGAAAGACACATGAAAGCCACTTGGAGTTTGCAAGAGTCATGCACTGATCATGGCCTGCCCAATACCATCTCTACTGTGAAGTATGGTGGGGGCAGCTGAATGAAACTGGTTGAGGAAAAGCTAACTTAAAGGGGTACTCCGGCGCTAAACATCTTATCCCCTATCAGAAGGATAGGGGATAAGATATTAGATTGCGGGGATCCCACCGCTGGGGACCCCCACGATCTCTCCTGTGGAACCCCTGTTTTTCAGCTGCACAGAGCAATACTCCGTCCCCTGCACTACCCGATCCTCGCTCTGTGCACTGAAAAACAGGGGTGTTGCAGAAGAGATCGAGGGGGGGTCCCCAGTGGCAGGATCCCTGTGATCTAACATTTTATTCCCTATCCTTTTGATAGGGGATAATGTGGTGAGGGTGTGATGAGGGCAGATGGAATTACCTTAGGGGCAGATGGCATTAACCCCTTGTGTTTGTGACGCCAGGGCATGGTTTAACCTCTACACCACCCAAAGGTATACTGCTGGATCCTGGGCTAGGTACAGGGGCAAATAATGACTCTGACGCCAAGTAATGGAACAACGGCATCTTTACTGAGTCAGACAGATGTAACAGTCTTAACAGCTTGGCTAGGCCCAAGGAGGTGACCAGTGACTTCAGAGACTTCAGGGCTTGCTGGGACATGTAGTGGACTTGGACAATTTAATGCAGGGCCATGCTGACTTGACACAGATTGATCTTGACTGACTTGACTGAGACTGACTAGACAGACTTCACACTGTTTGTAGCTTACCAGGTTTTGACTTTCACTAGTGGGGTAGTGGACTTGTGGATTCATGGCTGCGTGGTAGACTTTAGGCCTCCTTAGGACACTAGACACTCTCTCCGGACTTGACCTCACTGCACCTCAGCTAAGGCTGGGTTCACACCACGTTTTTGCAATACAGTTCCTGTATACGTTTTCAATTTGAAAACCGTACGGAACTGTATTGAAATCCCTATGCATTGACTCTCCATTGAAAACTGTATGCCAAAAGATGCATCAGTTGTTTGTCAGTTTTGCATCCTGTACGGTTTTGTCAGTTTTTTTTTCCCGTACCTAAAACCGTAGCCTACCACGGTTTTTCGTTTGGATGAAAAACCGTATTGAAACGTATACGTTTTTTTTTTTTTTTTTTAACATGGGAGTCAATGGGAACCGGACAAAACTGTATGTGTTCCATCCAGTATTCACCATACGGTTTTTGACTTTGCACAATTTTTTTCTTGGAATTTCAATCAGACAAGTAAAACTTTATTCATAATGTGCAGTATATGTATTGCTACCTATATTTTGTGCTTTCAGATGCTAGCAATGTGATAAAAGGATCTGACCGAGCAAAAGATGATTTTGTTTACATTTATGCATCTTTGGTTTTTCATCTCTCTATTTGGTCAAACGTTTTTTTTAAATGGACGCCCCATCCAAATCCAGATCTTCTGTCATGCCTGACTTTAGTAGTACTCCATGCACCCAGAACTAGGACCTTCAAACCTATGAAACACAACTCATATGTGACATCAAAGTCTAAGCAAAGGGACGGATCAAAACCAGTTTGCTGCAGTTGAGGATTTCAGTACAATATATACTTTTGGACATCAGTCAAGTTAAAGACACCATGATGTGACCTACTGCCATGTCACTATGCAAGGGTTTACATATATGTACATAGAGGCAGTTCATACAGTTGCTATAGGGCCAATGGAATAGAATCAAGAGGCCCAGCTCTGGTTGTCTACACCCCCCCACTGCAGGTCTTTCCTTTCCAAAGCCTCTGCCTTTCTTGTAAACAACTAATAGGGATTGGCCAAAGGTCAAGGAAAGGGTGCAGAGGGGAAACAAAGACCAGGCCTTCTCTGTAAGTCTGGTAAATCTACACCACAACGGCGGTCCATATTGACCTTTATTATGAGACCACGTCTCTTCTATGCATGGTACACCACTTCTCCATGTTATGTGATAACATACTTTAAGGATGTATTTGTCCTTTGTCAACTTCAATACCTAGAATTACGAATTTTGATGAAGGGTAAGTCCCAATTCTCCATACAGGACGGATTGCTGATCAGAACCTCGAAAAACGGTATATCCCAATGGGTAGTACCCATGGGTAGTACCCATTGGGATATACCATTTTTCAAGGTTCTGAACTTCAATACCTAACCCAATACAGATTCCTTACAATAAAGTCACATCCCCAACATACTCAGAAGAAAGCAGTAACTCACTTGGAGTGAAGATCCCTCAGCACTTCCAGACACATCAGTAGATATAAAACACAAGCTTTTATTTTGTCTTCTTAAAAAACATCAGGGTAGCAAATCATGTTAAAAACATGGACCAACGCGTTTCGGCTGTGTAGCCTTTATTCAGACCTTGAGAAAGGCTACACAGCCGAAACGCGTCGGTCCATGTTTTTAACATGATTTGCTACCCTGATGTTTTTAATTAGACAAAATAAAAGCTTGTGTTTTATATCTTCTGTTGTGTCTGAAAGTGCTGCTGAGGGATCTTCACTCCAAGTGAGTTACTCCTTTCTACTATGTACTTTGTCCACGGCAGCAACGTCCTGACAGCACCTGGAGCAATAAGGAATCATGGCAGCTACAACTCGCATGGAGAGGTGAGCGGACTTTTCCTTTTTTTTGCTTAGTATACTTAGAAGAGAATTTTTCTATCTATAGTTAACCATCAGGATGTTCTGATTAAGGTATATACAAAACCATCTCTTTCTAATGTTAACATATATACCTATTTCTTGAATCTTTACAATTAAAAGAGATAAGGGTGAGAAATTCCTTGCACCTGTTCACATTGGCGCTATTACCAAATGCAGGATTCATTTCTGAAGAAAGAAGATAACAGCTATTGGGAAAGTATTTCTCTTCTATCTGACCATGGTATACAGGACCAGAGCCTTTATTCTGAGGCCCTCTTCAAGAGATCAGGTGTGAATGGAATGACATTTTTTTTATTTGACTATGCTACAGGGGCTGTAAAGTTAGTGTAGTTCATAATATAGTGTCTGCACCTGTGATGGTGATCTCACAATTCTGTGATTTTTGCCCTAAAGTTTATTTTTAACAGCATATGAAATGAGTGTGGTCTAAGGTTTTCCCAGGTTGCAGTGCGGCGCAAGACATTAAATCACTAGTCAGGTGATGACAGGGAGCCTGTCCTGCTTCAGTGGGTGGAGCGACTGCTGGGTAGGAGGGAGATCATTCTGCAAGGAATTTTAGTTTTGCAACAGATGAAGGAACCCTGGTTAGAAAATACTGCTCTATTGCACTGAAGAGAGCACACTTACAAACAAGGAATTCTGGGACTTGTAGTTGAAGGGAGAAAATTCCAACAGGAAATAGCCAGTTCACAAAAAGATAGCCATAGCTTTATGGTAATCTCACAACATAGCCATTTAGACCCAAGGTAAACGCTGATTCTTCCTATGCATGTCCATTACTGTCTGGCAGGTACGTACTAAAATCACCTTATGTTGGATAACCCCTTTAATCTCACTACCTGTATAGAAAATGCTGTTAATAAATCATTGCATTAATTATTACACTTTATACATGATAAAACCACTGAAATGGGGCTACAGATGAACATTGGAGAATTATGTCTCGTGCACAAGGCACAGCAATGTGCAAAACTCCATATAGCAGCACATAGAGTTAAATGGGTTATTCCAAGATTAAAAGTGATTCCCCTATCCACAGGATAGGACATATTAGTTGGTGTCCTAATGCTGGTACTACCACCGATTCTGAGAATGGAAGTCAATTGTCCCCTGAGTAAATGGAACCGTGGCATACCTGCTTGGCTATTACTTTCTATGAGACATAGAAACATGGCCAAGTTCAGAAGTACCATATAGAATAAATGAAGGAGTGGTCAAGCATGTACACCATCACTGCCGCCACTGCTCCATTCATACCGGGGATAATTGACCTCAGGATCAGTGGGGTCCCAGCATTAGGTATCTTCAAGAGACTAATGACAGCAGGGCAGCCCATGCCTTACATCTATGTCTTATCTATAACATAGGAAACACATGCCCTACACGTGTTGCTGCTTCAAATAGGCTGTGTTGGGTGATGTTAGACAGAATACCCATCATAGAGCTTATTTATAGTCAATATGATAAACAACATAACATAAGTGACCAGTGGTTACTCATCTACAATATACAAATAACAGTCATACATGTTTATTGCATAGGGAAAGGCCCTATATTTTGTGATGCCTACTTCCCCATTATAATGAGGAGTGTCAATAAGTGTATTCAGCAACTGCATTTGTGTACTGATAAGTGAAACTACATTATACATTGTGTTAATCCTAAATCCCATTTTACCGTAGCCAGATGCACGGTGTTAATGAATGGGAAGCTATTCACTCACAACCACACATATTATTATTTCCCCTGCACTTTAGCTACAGTTATACAACATGACAGCATTTTCCAGATGTGGCATTTTGCATTTTCTCACAATTAGGCTGTGTGTCACTTTCATATTCGGGCTGCATGTCCCTGGAATATGTCAGGAAAACCGCAGCAATTCATGCCAACATATACTGGCAAACCCATTCACTTTAATGGTACCAACATACAGTAGTCTACCAGTAACTATATTAACCCAATTTCCAGATTGTATGCTTGAATTTTGCAGGCTTCAAAAGCATGGACTACTGCAAAAGAAGCATTTCCCCCAAGTAGCAATAAATTCCCCCCAAGTAGCAATAAATCCAATGGCACTCACCACATGTAGCTTACTTCTTTACTCAAAATACAGATCATACTCACATCCCTGATTCCCCGCAGTTCTCTGTGAGGTCATCTGGTCCACACTCATCACCACTTCCTCCTGCTTCTGAGATGAGCCGTCTCAGCAGAAACTATGTGCTCAGCCAGGTTAAGATGGCTCATCTCTTAAATAGGAAGAAACAGAGATGACCAGGAATCATATGATGGCAGACTAGGAGCTATGCATGAGATTCAGGAGAGATGAGTCTGATTTTTTTTTCTTTTACACCACCCTCAGCCATATGTTAGAAAGGTAAATGTCCCAACATGACCAATTTAACTACAAAATTGTACATTAATATAATCATTCACAGTAGTGGACTGGGTTTACCTCCGCCCACTGTCAGAAATGATTCTGAGGTCCCACACTTCATTTACACAGATTATGTACATGTCCATTTTCATAATCCTTGTTATCACACACACAAACCAGATTATTAATAAGGCCTAATCACTTATATATGAAATATCTATATGGGTCTTTCTTTTGCTTCGCTTTCAGAGCCCCCTAGAAAACATAATGTTAATACTTTAACATTGGAGCTTTATGACCCTCTCTAATTTCTTCCATTTTTGCACACTAAATGAAAGTTTTAACCTATTTACTTTCACATACCCCCTTGTATCCAGCTGTGGTCCTGCTTCAAACATTTTGCTTCATATATGCTATTGACAGGGACCCAATACAAACCAAATTGGCCCACCCTTGTATAGGGTAGGAGTGTAAACTACAGTAGCACCAGATGGGAGAACCATTTTATTCTGCACTATGTGGCTCCTTCACCACTTATCCAATTTTTCGAAAGCTAAAATTCCAGACTACGTCAATATCCCACTCCATGTATAGCACACTAAGGAAGCTGAGATATGATAGTTTTTTTGCTGAAGTGGAAGCATCAGACAATAGAGCTCTTAGGTTTTTGTGTTAAAGTTGAGTTCCTAAGAGGTGACCTTCGAGACTGGAGGAGGAGTAGGGTTGTTTGTCTACTTGTTTCATCCATTAGTAGGAGTCTGCCTTGTGGATAGGATTGCTGCATAACTCTCTACGTATATATCCCAGGTCTAGTAGAAGGATTTATACATCACAGAAAACCCTTGCTCAGTGTTACAGTACTCCCTACTTTGGGATGTGATAAATAAGTCTTTGAATGTTAGTAAAGAATACATTATTACTTTTGAGTCTACAAAAAGTATGCTGCATGAATTTTATCGTCCTCATCAAGGTAAAGGATTTGAGTCTCCTGGGGCTATGGAGACAGTCGGCAGGTAGCGGACTCCTATGACAAGTGACAGAATTGCTTATTGCTGACTCAGCCTGCAGTTTTTGGCGCTTTGTGCTGAGTCATTGACAGGAGACACAAATAATCTGTTCACTTTTATTTTTTCCCCCTAAAAATGTCCCAGATCTGTACAGAATTTTGCAAGCTAGACAAAAATGTCAGACCTGCATTATATCAACACAACCCAAGTAACCCACACCACACCCTCTTGTACTTCCTAATTTCTGCAGTCCCCCTGCAGTGTCTGACTGGTATTTAGTGTGTACAGTGTGTGCTGAGGTGAGGATCACATTCGGATACACTTTAGATACTCAGCTGTATTCTATGACAGTAAAGCCTATACAGCACCATCCTGGCAGCACACTCTGCACAGGCACATGATCCCAGCACTAATGGAAATCTATAGACAATGTAACTTTCCTTTTATCCCATAGCACATCCTAAAGAGATAATGTTGCTAAGCAGTAAAGGAAGTTAGCAGACTATACGCCTTATTAAAAGCAATGATGACACTTACCTAGGGTCACAATGAGCCATGACTGACGTATACAGGGGAATAATTCACGTTCCCACGGGGGTCCCGCAGGCATTTTCTATCAGGGGAGTAAAGAAGTTGAGAAACGAAATGCCAGGGAAGAGCCGTGATGATAAGCTTGAGGAGACAGAAGAGCGTGTGATCAAATTAATATTCTTCATCTTGTCAGTAACTTGTAGTCACCTCTTTGCCACTACATGCCCTCATGTAATGAAGAGAATGGGCAGCGACAACCCTTAGGGGCAAAGGTAGGGTCATTAGCTACCCAAGGCAGATGATGTGGCAGTCTCTTAAGACCTGATTAAGCCAAATACAAATAAGTAAAAAGTGCATACATCCCAACCTCATAGTAATTGGAATCAGTGCATACTAAACCTATAAGCTGCATGCCCCCGGGTTACCCTCTCCCTATGTGATCAGCACATTGTCCACTTACCTGCTTGTGTTAGTACAGTGTAGGGTGTCTGTACTCCCCCCACCTTCTCCCCTCTTCTCTCCTGTCACCTCTCCTCCTCTTTCTATCCCTGGACTGCTTCCCATGTGCAGATACACTACTGCTGACTTCTCATCTCTGCAGTTTTAATGGGGGAGGAGAGAGTACTAAGCCCTGCCTCTGCCCCTGTCTGCAGATTCTTCTGTATCAGAGTAGGAGATACTCTCCATCACTATACAATGCAGTGACTTCAATGCGGGAACACACAGTATATGAAAAAAAGAGATGCACAACGCTATGATAACAGTACAGCAAAATGCATACTAATATACTAATATACCAGCACATAACATTCATGTACAATACTCTCTTTATCACAGTTTCCTATATTTACAAATATTCATATAAATAAACAAGTATCAAAGTGACGCATACTTACTTATTACCAGATACACTTGAATAAATAAGACTGAGTATTAGGCAATTAATACAAATGTAGTAGAGCTGAGATTGCCAGATGCAGTAAAATTGAGTTTGTCATTGAACGGAACTCTCCGTGTTCCCTACCATATTCCAGCTGTGGATTTACATAGAACTGCATGAACTCCATGAACATGCAACGCATTCCCCCAAGAGTTAAATGACAACATTCAGCTCTAGCGGTCTAATGCAGGATAGACAAACTGCAGACAGCTTGCTGCAAGACCATTATCCATATTCAGAACCATTCTAGGTAAAAAGCATAAATGCATTTTAGTGCATCCTCTAAATGTAGCTATAGAGCATATACCTTAGTAATATAGAAGTAAAGGTATTGAAAAAGCTTTATTCATCATTCAGTCGTCATTACAAGTGGTACAATAAATTACAATCACACAAAGTGTGACAGTACAATATACAGCACAGGTTCCCTAAGCTTTACACCATACCCCATGCTACGCTAACACTCCGCTCCATCACTCGATATTGAAGAAACAAATTCGTCAATCAATAACATAGAAGTAAAGATGCATGTAATGTCATAAGAAAAGACAGAAAATGTAGAGATGATAGATGCAAAGAATAGAGAGAGGGAGGGAGGGTTAGTAGCACATGGGACAGGGAGAGGAGGAGGAAGGGAGGAGGGACAGGGAGAAAAGTCCTGGAGTCAGATTTTGAAAGAAATGACAGAGAGAGAGAGACAGAGAGAGAGAGAGAGAGAGAGAGAGAGAGAGAGAGAGAAGAAGCTGGGGACATCCATAGAGTGACTAGAGCAGACCTGGAGTTATGTCAGGACAGGCTGGAGGATTAAAGCTGTATGAAGAGTTTGGCTGTGACTAGTAGGGAGTTCTGGATTTAGATATGTGTGTGGTGCACTGAAGACAAGTCCATAGACAGGAGCTGCTAGATCATAGTCCAGGGGTAAGTACAGCTACTACTTTATACATAGATCAGTGTTTCCCAACCAGGGTGCCTCCAGCTGTTTCAAAACTACAACGCCCAGCATGCCCAGACAGCCTTCGGCTGTCTAGGCATGCTGGGCGTTGTAGTTTTGAAACAGCTGGAGGCACTCTGGTTGGGAAACACTGACATAAATAGTTAATACTAACATTATTTCTTAGTAGGTCACACTCAGTACAGTTTTACTAAATGGACAAACTAAGGTTATGTTTTGCCAACTAGGGGTGCATGCACACCACGATTTTGTTATACAGTTACCGTATACGGTTTCAAGTTAAAAACCATACGGAACTGTATAGAAAACCGTATGCATTGACTTAACATTGTAAACCGTATGTCAACTGCATCATCCGGTTTAGTCCGTTTTGCGTCTTATACGGTTTTGTCTGTTTTTTTTACCCGTACCCAAAACCCTAGTCTACCACGTTTTTTGGTCCGGGTGAAAAACTGTACTAAACCGTATACAGTTATATTTAACATGGGAGTCAATGGGAACCGTACAGAACTGTATGTGCGTATGGTTCCATCCGGTTTTCACCGTCCGGTTTTTGACTTTGCACAGTTTTTTTATTGGAATTTCAATCAAACAAGTGAAACTTTATTCAAAATGGAGTGAAAAGTTAAGAACGTATACGTTTTTTTCTTAATAAATGGATGCAACCGGACATCATTTTTCAAACCGTATATGGTTTTAAACTGTATATGGGTTCAAATTTGTACACAAGTTTTGATACAGTTTAGTCCAGTTTTGAGGAATCTGTTTTTCATCAAAAACCTGATACGGAAAATGTATTGCAAAAACGTGGTGTGCATGTACCCTAAGTCAGTACTTTCTATGCTTGCTGTGCAGGTGACCACAGTCTATTGCTCCCTGTAAGCAGCCAGGCTGTAGAAGGAATGACTATAATGTTCTTTAATGGGATTAATGACAGAAAGACTAGAAAATGTTTGCCCCATGAGCATAGCTATGTCTTTTATATCTCCGATTCGGAGGACCTCCAGTAACATTCATAAGATGTGGGGCTACCAGCAGCATATAAAAGGGGATTTCAAATATGTTGGTGTCCTTAATGGAGTCATAAAATTGGGCAGTCATGACCACTGACATTCTGCATGGATTTGCTCATTTTTATACAGGGTTTAAGGCTTAGCGACAGTATTTCTGTAATATTCACAGTAGTCTAGAGAGTGGTTTAGAGGTCAATGCCTAGAATCCCTCGTGATGTATGGTAATAAAAGGTATAAATCTGATAACCATGGTGGTCTGAGGTGGATTCAGGTTAATATTATATCATTTTGTAATCATGTTATGTTTAAGGGGTTAATAAGTTCTAAATCCCCTGCATCTCTTTAAACAGCCATCAATTTAAAGGGCTACTCCAGAGAAAAAGAAGGTTTGCAAATAAACTGTTGTCAAAAAGTTATATAGATTTGTGATTTATTTCTATAAAAAAAAAATCTCTGCTGCTGAATGTCCTGGAGGAAGTCATATTCTTACCAGTCAGACATGGTTGCTCTCTGCTGCCACCTCTGTCTTTGTCAGGAACTGTCCAGAGCAGGAGAAAAAATCTCAATAGCAAACCTGCTCTGGACAGTTCATGACATGGACAGAGGTGGCAGCAGAGAGCACCGTGTCTGACTGGAAAGACTTCATGACTTTCTCCAGGACATACAAATAGACATTCAAATAGAGGTAATTTACAAGTCTGTACAGCTTTCTGGCACCAGTTCATTTAGGAAAAAAAAATTTCTTCCAGAGTACCCCTCTAATAATAAAAAAAAATTATGTCTCCCTATAGCTGCCAATAGAGGGAGCTCTCTGCACGGGTAGGAAGCCTCCTCTAGTGTTGACATATAGGAAAGAATTTATTCATTTTACTCAGGGTAAACTGGGGTAAACTTAGACTAGATGCCCAAAATCCCTGCTCCTTTGTCTATAGGCCACACCTCTTACTACTAAGCCACACCTCATATTGAGTTAGGCACAAAAGTGTCTAAAAAAATGCCTAAAACACATCACACATGTGGTCCAAGTTTTTTTCATGTAAACAATTCCAGAAAACTGCCATATTTGCAATAGGAAATCTGCCCTAGGTTTTTTCTGAACAGCTTAGACAGAGGCATATGGGCACTAAAAACTTCACCTCCTTCCCAAGCTTGCCCCTATTACTCACACAGCTATGAAGCTAGTTGATAAAAGTTTGTCTTCCTGCTGCTGCCACTAGGGGGTGCTTATTGTATATGGATTTATGCACTGAACAATAATACATTGGAAAGCATTATTGAAATGTAAGTTGTTTTGCCTGAATGAGTAAGGCTAGGTTAACATCATGTGTACATCTGGGTGAAACATTTAAAAAAAATGTTATTCCTTTGAAAAAAGCCTCATTTTTAAAAGGAAACAAAAGGAAGCTTTTTAAAATGAGCTGTCTGTTTTTTCTGTCATACTAGTTTTCATCCTATTGATCAGGTTAAGTCGGTTGCAGGTTTTATTAAGAAACTTTTTTAACAGGACAGAAAAATGTGACTGTCTTGAAAAATGTCCGTGAAAAAAATGGATCCTGATGGAAAGTTGTCAAATGGATACAAGCAGGGCTCGAGTCCTGCAGGAACGCACAGGAACGGCGTTCCTTTGCATTTTCCAGAGGAGGAACGCAGTCCCTGTTACACTAGTCCTGCAGGACCGACCTCTGAATTATTCTTACCCTCCCTCCGTCTCCTCCCCCAGCCCAGACTGCTAGATGCTGGAGATGTAGGACCTGTGATGATGTCACCATCACATGTTGGGGGCGGAGCTTAGATCGTGGTTGAAGGACCTGTGGAATGCTTGGAGGAGGCGGGGCTGAGCTTGAGGACACATGTCACATGTCACCCCAATAAGGTAATTACATGGAAGGAGATTTGTTACAGCGTGTCACCACAGTAGTAAAGAGATTACATGAGGAGGGGGTTTGTTACAGCCATCGGCTGTCCGGGCATGCTGGGAGTTGTAGTTTTGCAACATCTGGAGGTCCGCAGGTTGGGGACCACTGAATACTGTAAAAGTAACACACATTTCAGAAGAGCAGGGTTTTTTTTTTTTTTGGGTAAAGGGGTAAAGGGGTAAAACTTTTTTTTTTTTTTTTTAAATCAACTGGTGAAGAAAGTTAAACAGATTTGTAAATTACTTCTATTAAAAAATCTTAACCTTTCCAGTACTTTTTAGGGTCTGTATACTACAGAGGAAATGGTTTTCTTTTTGGAACACAGAGCTCTCTGCTGATATCATGACCACAGTGCTCTCTGCTGACATCTCGGTCCATTTTAGGAACTGTCCAGAGCAGCATATGTTTGCTATGGAGATTTTCTCCTACTCTGGACAGTTCCTAAAATGGACAGAGATGTCAGCAGAGAGCACTGTGCTCGTGATTCAGCAGACAGCTCTGTGGTTCAAAAAGAAAACCATTTCCTCTGTAGTATTCAGCAGCTAATAAGTACTGGAAGAATTAAGGTTTTTTTAATAGAAGTAATTTACAAATCTGTTTATCTTTCTGGCACCAGTTGATTTAAAAAAAAAAGTTTGCCACGGTAGTACCCCTTTAATTCCCCACAACAACAAAAAGAAAGGTATTATGTATCCTAAACTGATATCAATGAAAAAGTTAAATCTAACTTGATAACCAAGCATAAATGCTGTCTTGTGAGTGTTATCCTTAACCTTTAGACGGTGGTAATGGTGAATGTTATACACCAAAAAAAATATCAAAAGTCCAGAATTGATGATTGTTTGTCACTTCATATAGCAGAAAAAATGAATAAAAAGTCATAAAAAAAAAAAAAAGTCTCATCGAAGCAAAAATGGTACCAATAAAAAAAACTACAGATCACGGTACAAAAAATGAGCCTTCAAAAAGCCATGTATATGGAAAAATAAAAGTGGTATAGGGGCCAAAATGACAATTTTAAGGATACATATTTTCTTACAAAAAGTTATAATTCTTTAAAAGTAGTAAAATAAAAAACAAAATCGATATGAAAAGGGTATTGTTGTAAATGTAGTGACCTATAGAATAAAGATTTCATTTTAACCATTAAGTGTACTGCGTAAAAATGTGAACCCCCCCCCCCTAAATTTTTTAAATTGCAGTTTTTTTTTCACTTTCCCCCCACAAATATATATATATATATATATATATATATATATATATATATACAGTGGTCCCTCTACATACGATGGTAATCCGTTCCAAATGAACCATCGTTTGTTGAACCCATCGTATGTTGAGGGATCCGTGCAATGTAAAGTATAGGACAGTGGTCTACAACCTGCGGCCAACGGCTGTCCGGGCATGCTGGGAGTTGTAGTTTTGCAACATCTGGAGGTCCGCAGGTTGAAGACCACTGTTAGAGGAAGTTGTATTCACCTGTCCCCGCCGCTCCGGACCGTCACCGCTCGTCACCGCTGCCCGGGATGCCGCCATCCATCACGTCCTTGTGGTGTCCCCGACGCTCCGGCAAGGCCTCTGCTTCCCCGGCATCCTCGCTCTCCGTCGCTGCCATCACGTCGCTATGCACGCCGATCCTATTGGATGACAGGACGGCGTGCGCAGCGACGTGATGACGTCGATGGAGAGCTCCGACGATGCAGGGGATCCTGAAGAGGATGCGCCGGAGCCCCGAGGACAGGTAGGTGATCGTCAGCGGACCACAAGGGGCATCGTAAACGGCTATCCGGTGGCAGCTGAAGCAGTCAGCACTGCCGGATAGCCGTTTATGCGATGGCCCCGACATACAAAAGCATCGTATGTTGATGCTGCCTTCAACATGCAGGGCCATCGTAGGTCGATGTATATATATATTATTTATTTATTTTTTATTATTTTTTGGCTTTGTCAAAAATGATGTGGTAAAATGAGTGATGTCATTAGAAAGTACAGTGGGTCACACAAACCTATGGGTCTGTAACTGAAAAATTTAAGGACTTATGGTTATTAAAAGGCAAGGAGGAAACAAACAAACACGGAAAAATGGAAAAAAGGTTTTCTCTAAGGGCTAATACTCCAGCCTCTGTTATAAAGTAAACTTATACAATATGACAAACTTTAATACATAAAACAGGCTCTCAAACGGCACTAAGAAAGTTATCTTTTTTTAGATTGCAGAACCAGAGCTACAACACATAATCATTGGGGGAGATGTATCAAAACCTGTGCAGAGGAAGAGTGGTGCAGTTGCTCATGGCAACCAATCAGATCGCTTCTTTCATTTCTAAAGATGCCTGTGAAAAATGAAAGAAGCAATCTGATTGGTTGCTATGGGCAACTGCAACACTCTTCCTCTACACAGGTTTTGATAAATCTCCCCCATAAGGATTACTAGAAGGTGAACCAGGAATACAATAATATCGCCCCAATCCAACACATTGTATTAAAGAACTGGGGGTTCACTTTCTGCCTTATATCCCCCTGACATATGCCACATGTCATGAGATAAACCATGTTACTATGTAACATACACACACACACACACATATATATATATATATATATATATATATATATATAATTATTTTTATTATTTAGTAGTAGTAGTATTCATTTTCTTCTAATATGCTGTAAGTGTATAATTCAGGTGATGTTTTATATTCACTGGTCAATGGTATACAGAGCTCCAGCCATCTGTTCAGTTTTCACACTGGAAGTGGTATCTGTTATGGTGATACGCAGTCTGAGTTATATTAAGGTATCTAAGCTTCCTGTGTGCAGTTCATATACCAGTGTGAAAGGAGACTATATCCTGTGGAGGTGACAATCTGGGATTTCTGCCCAGCCACATGCTACTTCTCTAGCAAAGCCTTATCAGGGCACCTGGGGAGGTGGGACCAGAGCCAATCTGTCACTGAGATGGTCATCCATGTCACACCACTTAGAGGTCACATAATACAGATAATAAACAACATAACCCCCTGTCCTCCAAGAGGGAATCACAGCATAAACACATATAAACGAAACTGACAGACACATTTAAACAGTGTTTGGTGTGTGTCGGGCATTGGTTGTTCAGGGGATAGATCACCTACCTTAGATCTATAGTCATGGCAGGCATGGATCTGCTGTCATGTAGGCTTATACTAGGCCCAGGGCCGGCCTTAGGGGTGTGCGAGCTGTGCGGCCGCATAGGGCGCCATAGCAATAGGGGCGCCGGGCGACCGACACAGCTCGCACCAGGTATATGTAATTTGTATTGCCCGACGTGCAGTCCGGGTGCTGGGCAGGTAACTTCTTCAGATATTTAGCGCTGCTTGCCCAAAATGCCAGTGTAATGAAGAAAACTGTGCCCTGTAGCGGAATGTGACCCTCCGCACAGGGACACAGTTTTCTGCTTTGCAGGCCGCTCCATCTCATTCCATTCCCACTACCCTCCCTCAACTGTGTCCCTATGCGGAGGGTCACATTCCACTTCAGGGCACAGTTTTCTTCATTACACAGGGAGGTTTCACTTACCCCGCCCTCCTCTGCGTCTCTGGTTGGCTGGCCGGCCCGAGTCTGAAGAGGGACACATGTGACGTCCCTCCGCAGACCCGCACAGGCCGACAGTGACTTCACTCGTCAGGCCGACGAGGGAGAGAAGCGCAGTGGAGGACAGGTAAGTGTGTCTATGTGTGTGTGTGCATGTGTGGGTGTCTGTGTGTGTGTGGGTGTCTGTGTGTATGTATGTGTGGGTCCTACTCCTACTACCTAATGTGGGGAACCTGCTACTACCTAATGTGGGGAACCTGCTTCTACCTATTGTGGGGAACCTGCTTCTACCTAATGTGGGGAACCTGATTCTACCTAATGTGGGGAACCTGCTTCTACCTAATGTGGGGAAACTCCTACTACCTAATGTGGGGAACCTGCTTCTACCTAATGTGGGGAACCTGCTTCTACCTAATGTGGGGAACCTGCTTCTACCTAATGTGGGGAACCTGCTTCTACCTAATGTGGGGAACCTGTTTCTTCCTAATGTGGGTAACCTGCTTCTACCTAGTGTGGGGAACATGCTACTACCTAATGTGGGGGACTATACTGCACCTAATGTGGGGAACTATACTGCACCTAATGTGGGGAACTATACTGCACCTAATGTGGGGGAACTATATGGCACCTAATGTGGGGAACTATATGACACCTAATGTGGGGGAACTATACTGCACATAATGTGAGGGAACTATACTGCACCTAATGTGGGGGAACTGTACTGCACCTTATGTGGGGGAACTATACTGCACCTAATGTGGGGAACTATACTGCACCTAATGTGGGGAACTATATGGCACCTAATGTGGGGAACTATATAGCACCTAATGTGGGGGAACTATACTGCACCTAATGTGGGGGAACTATACTGCACCTAAAGTGGGGAACTATACTGGACCTAATGTGGTGGGGGAACTATACTGCACCTAATGTGGGAGAACAATACTGCACCTAATGTGGGGAAACTATACTGCACCTAATGTGGGGAACTATATGGCATCTAATCTGGGGGGAACTATACTGCACCTAATGTGGGGGAACTATACTGCACCTAATGTGGGGAACTATATGGCACCTAATGTAGGGGGACTACACTGCACCTAATGTGGGGAACTATACTGCACCTAATGTGGCAGAACTATACTGCACCTAATGTGGAGAACAATACTGCAGCTAATGTGGGGAACTATATGGCACCTAATGTGGTGGGGGAACTATACTGCACCTAATGTGGAGAACCATACTGCACCTAATGTGGGGAACTATATGGCACCTAATGTGGTGGGGGAACTATACTGCACCTAATGTGGGGGAACTATACTGCACCTAATATGGGGGAACTATACTGCATCTGATTAAGGGGGCAAGGGACTTATTAGATATAAAAATATTTGTCACAAATATTTTTTTCCTCTTTGTGTACGTTTATATGGGGGAGGGGGGGGGGGGCGCAACAAGGTTAGCTTGCGCCTGAACACCTAAGGCCGGCCCTGACTAGCCCTCCATAGTTGCCGTAACTAAGCTTCTGGTACAGTCTGCCACAGGGAGGCAGAACCTGTAGATTACTGATAGAATGGATCAATGTAATACTATGACCCTCCCTTTTTTCAATTTAACCCCTTAAGGACGTAGCCCTTTTTCACCTTAAGGACTGAGCCCTTTTTCGCAATTCTGACCACCGTCGCTTTACGAATCAATAACTCGAAAACGCTTTTACTGAATATTCTGATTCTGAGAATGTTTTTTCGTGACATTTTCTACTTTATTTTGGTGGTAAATTTTCGGCGTGAAAAATCCCAAAATTTCATGAAAATTTAAAATTTTTTGCATTTTTCTACCTTTGAAGCTCTCTACTTGTAAGGAACATGGATATTCCAAATAAATGTTATTTTTCTTCACATATACAATATGTCTACTTTATGCTGGCATCATAAAATGGAAATATTTTTGCTTTTTTTTTAAATTTGAGGGCTTCAAAGTAGAGCAGCAATTTTCAAAAATTTCGTTAAAATTGCAAAATCTGAAGGGACAGATGTTACAGAACTACAACTCCCAGCATGCCTGGGCAGTCTATGCATGCTGAGAGTTGTAGTTTGGCAACATCTGGAGGGCTACCGTTTGGGCACCACTGTAACAGTGGTCTCCAAACTGTGACCCTCCAGATGTTGCAAAACTACAACTGCCAGCATGCCCAGACAGCCTTTGGCTGTCTGGGCATGCTGGGAGTTGCAGTTTGGCCTTCCTAGTGGTTGTCACAGTAAAGATCACTTTACTTTCACTTCACTGTCACTGACAGCTCCGATCATCCCTATTTTCCGGGTGATCGGGTCACCAGAGACCCGATCAGCCCGGAATAGCAGAAAATCGCATGTCTGAATTGACATGAGATTTTCTGCGATCGCCGACATGGGGGGGTCTCAGGACCCCCCCTCGGCGATGTGCCGGGATGCCTGCTGAATGATTTCAGCAGGCATTCCGGTCCAGTCCCCAACCGGCTAGCGGTGGGGACCGGAATTCCCACGGGCGTATGCATACGCCCCACGTCCTTAAGGACTCGGGATGCAGGGCGCATGCATACGCCCAGCGTCCTTAAAAGGTTAAAAAATAAATAAACAAGGAAAAAACAAACTTAAACATACTTGTTATCACAACATGTGAAATTGTCCAAACTATCGAAATATAACATTATTGATTCCACTGGGTAAAAGATGCAAATAAAGAGACATTCCACATTGCAGCAGCTGCTCGACACTGGTCACTACAGCTAAATTTACTGTAACTTAGGAGTCTTAGTTAATAGTAAATTTAGCTGTAGTGACCAGTGTCAGGCAGCTGCTGCCAAGGCAAATAAAATCAATAGGGGCATAGATGCCCATGACAAGGAAATAATTCTACCGCTGTACAAGTCACTAGTCAGACCACACATAGAATACTGTGTACAGTACTGGGCACCGGTGTACAAGAAAGATATAGTGGAGCTGGAGAGGGTTCAAAGACGGGCAACCAGGGTAATACGGAGAATGGGAGGACTACAGTACCCCGAAAAATTATCAGAATTGGGGTTATTTAGTTTAGAAAAAAGAAGGCTTAGGGGCGACCTAATAACTATGTATAAATATATCAGGGGACCGTACAGAGATCTCTCCCATGATCTATTTATACCCAGGACTGTATCTATAACAAGGGAGCATCCTGTAGGAAAGAAGGTTTCTGCACCAGCACAGATGGGGGTTCTTTACTGTAAGAGCAGTGAGACTGTGGAATTCTCTCCCAGAGGAGGTGGTCATGGTGAATTCTGTAAAAGAGTTCAAAAGGGGTCTAGATGCATTTTTGGAGAATAATAACATTACAGGTTATGGATACTAGATTTATAGGGACAGAACATTGATCCAGGGATTTATTCTGATGCCATATCTGGAGTCGGGAAGGAATTTTTACCTCTAGTATGAGGGTTTTTTGCCTTCCTCTGGATCAACTCAGTAGGAACTCATTAGGGATATAGGTTGAACTTGATGGACTCTTTTTTCAACCTTATTAACCTTATTTACTATGTTACTAGAATTATTATTATTATTATTATTTTTTTTTTTAAATAATCGATCAAAAAGTCAGATCTACACCAAATAAAATCTACCTTTCACAGTGCAAAAAATGATACAGCTCCACAGGCAAAAAAATAGTTTTAGGGGTCAATTTTAAGCATACTAAAAAAAATTGTATCCCTTTTTTAGTGATTATGGATGGAAATATGTACGTAAAATAAAAAAATAAAAACTTTGCAAACATTTATGAAGTGTGAACATTGTCTTAGGGGCAGGGATAACATGCTAATGGATGATATGATAATAGCCTTGGTACTATGTATCTAGATACTTCATATGGATATTTACTGCTATGGTCTAATAGTAGTCATTGCTGCTCCTGTGGCATATAAGGTTTCAAGAAGAAATTGCAAATAGGGTTAGTAGGAATAAATCAATGTGATGTATTAGTAAAACTGACATGAGAAATGATCAGGTTTCATCATAACCTGGACAAGGCAGTATTATATTTATGTTAAATGCCCATATGGCATAGCTATTAGGACATGTGAAATGTTAACAGCTCTTTATCTATTGAGCTATGTATTCCTGATACTATACTGAACAACACTGAAGTAAAAGCCACAGAATCACAACAGTTTGGTTTATTGAAGTTGACTTGTACAATATCCCAACTATTTCAGCGGACTAGCCCGATTCTATTTATCTATTTATTATTTTGTACTGAGAAAAACCCTGAAAAACTGGAATAGTGCACAGGTATCGCCAGTACTCGTGGTGGAGTACACACACAGATGCTCCACTCAGAAGTGAACTTTGGCATTACTGTTCTTGAGATCCCTGGGGGATCCAACCTTCAGACCTTCCCCCTTCTAGAATCATGTGTTCAAATATGGAAAAAAAAGGAAAGAGAAAAGCCAGCCAGCTTATAGCCAATATGATTTTCATAAGATAAGGTTTTGCTCACCTTTGGGCGTTGTTCTATGAGCACAACACCATGTAGCGCCTATAACCCAAGAAGCGGGATGTGCTGCCAGCACCAACCCATCGTGGAAGGCTCCTGGACGGTCTAGCATAAGCAGAATGCAGTGGCTATACAATGGTAAGAAAACGGATGCAGTCAGGCGCTCTCCTCGGGATAGCTGGTCATCCACTCGGTAAAATGAAACGGACCCAGGTCCCCCGTTCCATTTTACCGATTGGATGACCAGCTATCCCGAGGAGAGCGCCTGACTGCATCTGTTTTCTTACCATTGTTACGGCCACTGCATTCTCCCTTCTAGAATCACATATGTATATCCTATCCTGTTGGTAGGGGGATAAGTGTCCATGGTGGTTAAACCCCTTTAAGGGTCTATTCACACAGTATCCTGTGCAGGATTTTCTGCTGTAGATTTTAATGTAAACTAAATGACTGAACACAGCTTTAAATCCTGCACATCAAATCTGCGCAGAATACTGTACATCTGAATAGACCCTAACTCTTTTTGATTGCAAGAATTATTTGCCCTTATCTCTAATATGGAGCAGTTTATAGAAGAAAAGGACATAACCCTTAGTGTCTTGAGGAACTATATATACATGCCTTTACTTATATCAGAGCGGAAAAAGTATGTTTTGCTTTAAAGTGAATGTATCGCTTGGTTTGTGGTTTTTCTTTTCCTGATTACAGACAAATACTGAAACATGTTCCTTTTTTTCTAATCTGTTTCTATTTTCTGATAGAAATTTTTTTTAATTTAATTTTTAAACAATAGGTCCTTTTGTAATGATATCTTCCTTTTAAAAGCACATACAGTATACAAGAGTATTAGTCACTTTGCTCTTCCAGCTGATCTTGTTCACCTGAGATTGGATTGTATCACTCTGCGGGAGCAGATAGCAGCTACAGACAGTGGGTCAAATTTACTTGAATTTAGGTGCTGAACAACTTATCCACTATCCACAGCATAGGTATAAGTGTCTGATCCCAAGGGGTCCGACCACTGAGATCCCTGTGATCTCCTGCCCATCGCCCAGTCTCTCCCCATGGAGCTGTGACAACCACCTCACAAAGCAGTGGTCACCATGCCCCATCCATGTATCTCTATGGGAGAGCAGGAAATACACTAACGCTGTATCTCTGGTGCTAGCTCCGTGCATGGGGAGAGTCAGGCAGGACGAACGCGGGGGTCCCATTGGTCAGACCCACATGATCCGACACTTATTTCCTATCCTGTTGATAGGGGATAAGTTGTTTAGTACCGCAGTACCCCCTTTAACAATTCTTAGACAGAGTAAGCTTCAGATTTATTAAAGTGGCACAGACTGTGAAAAATTTTGTGCAACCTATTAGTTATCTTAAACTGTGCCAGAACACTTGCATTCTGATGCATATTTGGCACATTGTGTTGCTTCTTAAGACGTATTCTTAAGATGTAATTCCCCTAAATGCTGTATCAGTTAAACACAAAAAAAAAAAAAAAAAACTGAGTTAGCATAATGTGTTTCAAAAAATAAACAAAAACTGCTTCACCTTGTAGTTCATCCTCAAATTAAAGGCCACCTTTCAACACTTTCATGCTGCCTGAACCACAAGGCATTGGTGGGGTCCCCTCTGGCTTCTCCCTGTCTCACCAGCCTTGATTGATAGATCTTTCCCTATGCCCAAACAGGGAGAGATTTATCAATCAAGGCTGATAGGTTTGGGACCTCCCCAATAACTCGTGGTTCAGGCAGTATGAAAGTGATGACAGGTTTCCATTCAAATACTTTACTGTAACCATTCTTTCCATGCTGCACCAGAACAATTGTTAATCAGTTGTGCCCGTCATTAGCACTAAACTACATGACTACTGTTGTGATCACTCATGGAGAAACCAGGAACCAGGAAAAAATTGCCCCCTTGACCTCCTCACACATTTCTCATGACAGGTAGAATAAGACAAAGGGAAGAATTTTCTGGATAAACTTTCAAAACCATTAGTAGGAATAAATAGGTACATGTTATTACCCTTCATTTAGGAATTTTGTACTTCTTACATCATTAATAAAGCGTTATTCCCATCATAGAAAGTGATGACATATTGCTAGGATCAATTATCAAGCGGTGAAGTATCAATTGCCAGACTTGTAGATCTTCTGGTTCTTTACGATGGTATCATTACCTCTTCAAGATTTTAATTATGCATGAGGTGCAGTTTAGGGAACACTTCTTTAAAGGGGTACTCTGCTGCTCCCTACTGCACTCGGCGTTCATAAGTTTTTGTATCTAAACGCTGGGTGCGGCACCATGCCCCCTCGTGATGTCATGCCATGCCCTCTCTCCCATAGACAGGAATGGAGGGGGCGTGGTGTGATGTCACAAGGGAGTGTGGTTTGACATAACAGCCACCGCTGCCGCACCCAGTGTTTAGAAACAAAAATTATGAGTCAGGGAGCAGCGGAGTAGCCCTTTTATTTCGGAGCAGCAGAGTACCCTTTTAATTTATTATGCAAAAAAGCTAAGGCTGGAATGTCCGCACGGAAAATCTCTGTGCGGACATTCCACAGACTACGGGAGCCGGCATAATATTCGGCGCTAGGACCGCATGGGAATGTGCTGTCTCGCTATGCATTCTGTGCATTGTCTGCAGAATAAATTAACAGGTTAATACTTTCTGCAGACAAGGAAAATTGAATTTCCGTGTAGGAAACATCTGGCACGGAAATTCTGTCATGTGCACAGTGCAGCAGAATCTCATTGAAATCAACAGGACTCTCCTGCTCCGCAATCTCCAGCAGAATTCCAATGCGGAATCCCGCACAGAGATTTAAGCCGTGTGAACATGACCTCAATGTAAAACCAGGAACACTGAAAAAAATAAAATAAACAAAACAAATAGAAAAAAAATTTGTACCAAATTTGGAAAATTAATTATAAAATTGCAAATACAAAAGAAAAAAAACGCTAAACTCTAAAACTGGGGATTAAATAATCACCAGAAGACCAGCCCCCCATCCCCACCTCTGCTTAGAAATCTGTCTGTAAGGCTGGGTTCACACTACGATTTGAACTACGGTTCCCGTATACGGCTGGGAGGAGGGGTGGGCGGGGCCTAATCGCGGCGCCCGCACTCAGCCGTATTCGGGAACCGTAGTTAATGTATGTCTATGAGCCGTTTGGAGTGAACCGCAGCCTCCGGTCGGCTGCTTTTTCGTCCGTATGCGGTTTCCCGACCGCAGGCAAAAAAGCGGTCGACCACCCCGCCCACCCCTCCTCCTAGCCGTATACGGGAACCGTAGTTCAAATCGTAGTGTGAACCCAGCACACGATATAGCAAAACATAGATACACAGTGAGATTTCATAATTTTTATTATCCCTGAAACAATGAAGGACAAAGTGAATAGCTGAGTACTGTATCAAACAGTGCCGAGCTTGACCATCTTGGAATATAAAGCTAATGCCTTTATTAGAGTCAATGTTTTATTATCCTGTATTATAGCAGCCATCAACAAAACACCCCTGTGGCTTTATAATGAATACAGTGCATGTTTGCTTTTACCCCTAATCTAGACATGCAGGACCCATAAACACAGAAATGCATTAAGCAGGGGGACCCTTCTGCTGTGTATAATGGCTGTATCGTAAACATTGCTTGGCTGTGATATGTGTTACCTTACAGTAGGATCTTGCAGAGTAGGGTCTTTACGTGTGTTGGTGTTCTACATACAGAAGCTATGACTGTGTTGGTACAAGAATACAGTGTTACATTGCTGAGCAGTGATAAGTCCAGTCTGAATGAGTTGGGGGCCATTACAGTCTTTCTCGCTTAATGTCAACAGAATTTAAGAAAGACATTTCTTCAAGAGTTTGGCACGACACCAGCAAAGAAACTGAAGAGTAGAGAAAATATTGCTACAATAATAGGAGTTAAAATACCTTCATTGTTGCAATTGGCAGTGTATTGGCAGTGCTGAGTAGGTCATCCTATTAGTCGAACTGTTTTCTTTATAAAATTGATATGACCCTACCAAATTAATGCTACTGAATGTTCCCTGGTAAGTATGTTAGAAAGAATATAAAGGGATAGTTATAACAATCATACAATTACAAAATATTCTGCAGTGATGCCCGATACTTTTGGTTCTTATCAGATACTGGCAGTGTTCATTTGTTTTGTTTGTAGTTTTTACTGGACCCATTGTGTCGATGTTTTATAGTTTTGGATTGTAAGGAAAATGAGAAGATCAGTGAACTTTAGAAACCAAGTTACTTGGGGTCCTGATCCACAGGATTTAATTTATAGTCTACATTGCACTGTATTATTCGCGTGACATTGAAATATTTACAGAACATGGTATCTTATACCAAGGTAAATACAATGATGTCCTAGATAAGGACGGCATTATCCACGTCATAGATCCCATATCTCACATATATCCCAGTTCTTATGACATGGATATACGGTGAGATGAAACTCTCTTGCATTGCATGTGAATGTTGAACTGTGGAGGAGAAGGGATTGTGTAATGATAACCAGAAGCATGTACAGTGCAAAAAAAGCCTTTCACTTTTTTCAGATTTTGTTATGTTGTGGCCTTGTGCTAAAATAAAAAAAAGTCCCCCCCCCTTTCCCATCTTTCTGCAATCAATACCCCATAATGACAAAGTGAAAACTGATTGTTAGAAATCTTTGATAATTCATTGAAAAGAGAAAAACTCAAGTGTTGCAGTTACATAAGTATTCAGACCCTTTACTCATTTCTTAGTTGAAGCCCCTTTGACAGCAGTTACAGCCTCCAGTGTTTTTGGGGATGACACCACAAGGTTTGTACACCTGGATTTGGATTTTGCCTTTCGTTCCTGTTGATTCTCTAAAGCACTGTCAGGTTGAATGGGGGGCTGTTGGTGGAAAATCATTTTCAGTTCTTTCCACAGATGTTCAATTGGGTTTAAGTCAGGGCTCTGGCTGGGCCACTCAGTTGCCCCAAGGCCACTCTGAGGTCCAGAGCACTCTGGTCAGGTATTCATTAACAATATCTCTGTAATTTGCTCCATTGAGCTTTTCCTTAAACCTGAACAGTCTCTCTGTGCCAGATGCTAAAAACACCCTAACAGGATGCTGCTGCCACCAATGGGATAATATTAGGCAGGTGATGAGCAGTGTCTGGTTTCTTTCAGACATGACCCTTAGAATTAAAGAGGTACTCCACCCCTAGACATCTTATCCCCTATCCAAAGGATAGGGGATAAGATGTCTGATCGCGGGGGTCCCGCCACTGGGGAGCCCCGCAATATAGCATGCAGCACCCGCCTGTATCTGCTTCCAGCAGGGCTGGAGGTTCTGGCTCCCAACCACGGGAACGGAAGATCGTGATGTCACACCAGCCCCGCCCCCTCAATGCAAGTCCATGGGAGGGGGCGTGACAGCATCACGCCCCCTCCCATAGACTTGCATTGAGGGGGCGGGACGTGACATCACACGGGGGCGGAGTCGTGACGTCACGATCTTCCATTCCCGTGGTCGGGAGCCAGAACCTCCAGCGCTGCCGGAAGCAGATACAGGTGGGTGCTGCATGCTATATTGCGGGGGTCCCTAGTGGCGGGACCCCCGCGATCAGATATCTTTTCCCCTATACTTTGGATAGGGCATAAGATGTCTAGGGGTGGAGTACCCCTTTAAGGCCAAAAACTTCAGCCCTGGTTTTCAATCTTGATCCATCCAGATATTTTAGTTTCTCACACTTTTAGGTGCTTTTTTTGCAAACTTCAGGGGGCTTTTATAAAGCCCAGATTGCAGGAATACTGCAGTGATGGCTGACCTTCTGGAAGTTTCTTTCAGAACTTCCAGAAGATCCGATAAAGATATAGAAACATCTCAAAGATGATCAAGAGAAATAGTAGGCTCCCAGAACAAAATTTCAAGTGAGAAAGCTAAGGGTTTGAATACTTATGTTAATGTCAAAAAAATGAAGGTTTTCCTTTTTAATATATTTGAAAAAATTTATAAAATTCTGTTTTTACATTATGAGGCATTGAGTGCAGATTAGGGGGAAAATGTCATTATTTTTTTCATTTTAGCACAAGGCCGCAATTATTAAATGTGAAAAAAGTGAAAGGGTCTGAAGACATCCTGAATTCATTGTATGCATTACGTACAAGATCTATGCAGTGCAAACAAAACATTCCTTCATTCTGTGAGTGATCTGTACATAAAAGGAGACCTTGGTTCATTCCTCAGGACTCACACACAGGTTTACAAAAATAGTCTAGCGGATCGCCCACACTCTAAGCTATTGAACCTGACATAATTGACAATCGCACACAGTGTATAACAGAATCACAAAGAGGAGAAGGTTAAACGTGTCTCTAGACTAAAGATACCTAGATGTTTTCTTCAGTATGTCAGGATCATACACAGGAGAAGGGTTCTCTCAGTCTCTTGGGATTATAAACAGTGTGTGTCACATAATCTTCATGCCAGGGAGCGGATTAATGCTCAAAATGAATATCAGAGTTTTCTTTATACATTCTAAGGACAATGCTGTCTCCTTCTCCCTGGGAATCCACTTTAAATTGTATATGGAAGAGGCAGGTCATAGAACCTCAGGGATGGCTGCCTGTTGGAAACATAATAAAAAAAAGCAAATAAACAATAGGATAGAAATAATTGCATTATAATTTGCACAAATATATGGCATTTGGAGGGTCAGGCATTGTATATGGATGTGCGCAGGCTGCATTGCTAATGATACATTTAGTGGCACCTGCCCTGGGAATGTTATCCATATCTTGGCAACTATCCAGAGCAATCCCATGGCAGACACCTAGGCAGCTATGACTATTATCACTATGGCTATACTGACAACATTACCAGTTGTAGGCTTTGTATACCCTTTGTTGTCTGAGTGATTTTACATATTGTTTTCCATTTCCAGTCTTTGTATTAACCAATAACAATCCCAACCAATATATTGCATGCACGATGTACTACAGGTCGGCATCTAATGGTTTGTGCAAGTGATATTTGGAAGTGTTGTGCATGTATTCTAGCAAATCAAACCAACGCAGAAATTGAGCATTTTAGTGTAAATTGTTTCACGAGATATAAAATTAGACGATTTGGACATATTTTACACATCCAAATGCTGCCTTGTCAGGCTTTGGCTCCACATATTGTCTGTTGTTATACTTCCTGATGCATACATCACCAAGATCCATATTGATAAACCCGTGTCCTTCACCTTCAAAGTTCTTCTGCCTACCCTCTTTCCTCGCCTTATTAACCAACACAACAAGGTGTTGACCCACTTCATCTCATCTTCACTTGTCTCTTCTCTGTTTCAGGCTTCATTAACTTCCCTTCTTGTTTAACCATTTATTTTCCACACTATCCTACAATTCCTGGCTTCAACCCCAAAAACATTTTATACTTAGTCTTAAATAACATTGACATCTAAACCTGCACTTTTTCTATTCTTTTTGTCCAACATTGGCCCCTAAACACTAACTTATTGTCTAAATGTGATTTACATCATGTAGCTCCTCACATTGTCCTTGTTTATTTGTTAACCAACAGGTCTGGCACATTCGCCTATGGGTAATGGTCCTTAGTTCCTGTAAGTATTCGGTGAATGTTCAGCACTATTTCAAGATCTTTATTTTACTTTTCACATTTACCTTTTCCCATTGTACATACTCTCTCATCAACTAAGATCCCCGAATCGTTCATGGGTTGCATCAAAAGTCAAGAAACTACTGTTGCCCATCTATCCATGGTATTGTAATAATGCTAACTTTCCTCTTGTCTATTTGTTCCTAAAATAACTGATGTACTCACTTCTGATGCCTAATTGGTTGACCCTGTATTCTTTTATTTCTGTAACCCATTTTTATATTTTTCTATGCAGTCCCTTTCATATTGTATGCCCAATGGCTACAGTTGGGTATATACTGGCCAGCCAAATTAAATACAAACTGTATAATTTGGATTAGATTTCAGTAGTATGAGGCAGCACAACATACAAGCAATAATATATATATATATATATATATATATATATATATATATATATATATATATATATATATATATATATATATATATATATATAGAGCAACTTCCCGTATTTGACAAATGTATCTGGAGTGCGCATTTATAGTCCTGTTTGGTAGCACTCTTTTTTCCTCCGGTTTAGTAAGATGGAAACTTAATTCACTCTGGAGACACATTGTACTCTTGGAAGAGAGCAATATGAACCAGCTGTACATGTTCTGAAGGACATTTGTGTCTTAAGCAAAAGATAAAGGTTTCTAATGATTTTTTGCCAAGCAGTAGGTACATGCCTAGGGTTACACGTCTTACATTTATTTATAGAGTGGAAATTTCCATAATTGTTGTTGTTCCTAATTTACAATAAATGGTAGAATATTGATCAGTACTGTTCACCCTGTGTGTGTATGTAAAGAATCTAGATTTTATATAAAATTATTGGACATAAATAATTATGGAACAGAATTATGGGACAGAAATAATATACAGCTATACTATCCAGATGGGTGGCCTCACTGTTAGAATGTAGAAAATGCTGTCATTTGTTATCTGGACAACCATTTCTTTTGTCATCTGACTGGCACCATGCAGCTGAAACACCAGGCAATCAGTTGTTACTGGGTATAACTGTTGGTGGCTACAAATATATTAACATCAGGAACATATTACATGATGCCCACTAAATTGAATTGGTCTCTGTGAAGAGTTGGTGCAGCTCTGACTAGTCTGTGGCATCCATGTGCTCTTATTGGGCATATGAACTAGGATGTTTCCCCAAGGGGTTATACGGCAATAAAGCCTTTTTTTTAACTGTCTAATACATCAACAGACATTGATAAAAAATGTATTTTCACTACCTTTCTGTGGGCTTTCATGCTTTCATTCTGCCTCTAATGCAAATTGTCTGCTTTGGTGTTTTCATTAGCTCAGCCTCTTCTCCAGTGTACATCCTGTAATGGACTTTCCATTCTTGCTGTACCTTCTAGCTGGGACTTCAGCCAACTTTCTCTCCTTTGTACTATGTGGGGTGGTAGGCAGGGTTATAGTCAAGAAAGTATAAAAGGAAGATAAATTGGCTGAATTGACGACTAGAGTGTACACATGAACAGAAAGTCTATTACAGGATGTAAACCAGACAGGTAGTTGTGCCAACAAAGACACCAAAGCAGACAGTTTGCAATAGAGGCAGAAGGAAAGCATAAAAATTCCACAGTAAGTTAGAAAATCATGTCACAAATGACAGACTTACTGTACAAACTGTATTAAGTATATAATGACTAGAGATTATTTCCTTATGATAGGTTAGATATTCCTAATTCTCATTAGATATTCCTAATTCTCCTTTGTGCAATCCAATGTCATGGCTGACATGCAGTTGGAGGTTACAAAACTGTGATTTTTTTATTTATTTGGAAATGCGTAGTTAGGCTTTCCTTTATCCAGGGCAGGAATTTATTATGCTGCCCTAATACAGTGTTGAAGTTTCCAGGCCACTACTAATTACCTTGCTCTACCAGCCTTCCTCCAATTATGCCCCTTCTTCTTTAACTGGTTGACTATCGGAGACCCCTAAACCTTACTCACCCTCTCCCATCTCTCCCTATTGTTCACATACTTTCAGTTCTCCTTCAGGGTTTCCCTCTCCATCAGTCTTCACTTCTTCCTCAGTTTTCTGATCCTCTGAGTTAAGGTTTTGCATTTTTTTTCTTCTGACACATTTCAGGATGACAAGGCAAAGAATAACAACAGCCAGGAAACCGCCAACCGATGCTCCAACCAAAACTGCAACTGTGGAGTCCCTTTCTGGAGGAACTAGGAGAAGAACACAGGTGAACAGTGAGTAGACGTATATAGTAGCACACAGAGCATATAAACTTATATATATATATATATGTTCATACGTATAACATTGTGTCATGTTTAAAGGGGCACTCCGGTGAAATTTTTTTTTTTTTTAATCAACTGGTGCCAGAAAGTTAAACAGATTTGTAAATGACTTATATAAAAAAATCTTTACCCTTCCAGTACTTTTTAGCAGCTTTATGCTACAGAGGAAATTCTTTTCTATTAGAATTTCTTTTTTGTCTTGTCCACTGTGCTCTCTGCTGACACCTGATGGCCGTATAAGGAACTGTCCAGAGCAGGAAAAAATCCCCATTGCAAACCTATGCTGCTCTGGACAGTTCTTGACACGGACAGAGGTGTCAGCAGAGAGCACTGTGGACAAGACAAAAAGGAAATTCAAAAAGAAAAGAATTTCCTCTGTAGCATTCAGCTGCTAAAAAGTACTGCAAGGGTAAAGATTTTTCAATAGAAGCCACCGGAGTACCCCTTTAATATTGTGGGTATAGCTGCCCATATTAAATTTGAAACCTGTACTATCTGGGCCAAACTTATTACATTTACATATTTTTATGCTATAAAACTATTTCTTAGTATGTTCTTTTAGCATGTCATGAAATGCAGACCCTAACAGGTAACAGAAGGATCCTTATGAAGCAAATTCCATCATAGTGATCCCCATTAAATACCTTCTGTAAGGACCTCTAAGTGAATTTTCCCAGTGCCCTTATGACGGTCTGGAGGGTTAAGCACATAACAATGGTATTCTCCTTGATCTTGCAACTGAACATCATGAATCGTCACTGCCAAATCATTTCTACTGGGATTTCCTGTAAATTCCACTCGGTTTTGGAATCGATCGAGGCGGTGGTTGATGATCTTCTTATCATACTGGATAAACTGTAGGGTTAGAAACAAAGGGAAGTCAATTCTAAGTTTTTAATGGTAATTGTTTGTAAGGATAAATAACAGAGGGCGGTAACAAACTGTGAGACACTGATATCATATGTTACCAAAAAAATGAATATGTAGATGGCTCAGAGTTATAGACTTGTTTAAGAGTTTGGTAGAGATGGAAAACGAAAAAAGTAGGAGACACACAGCAACATCCATGTGGCACTATTTATCCCTCATGCTGACTGTCTGAAAACACTCTCACACTGCTGACATAGAATAGTGATCTGGTTGTACTTTTCAGGTACTGAAAACAGAATAGTTGGGTGATATTTGACTCAGGTAAAGTCAATGAACAGTATGAATATTCTTATCATGGGAAGCAGGAGTGATAGCTAAGCTTTTCTTTAGCCAAGGCAAAGATACGGTCAACTCTCCTGCCGTTGTAACTTACTGCAGTATACACAGACAAGGAAGGGAAGGAGGAGTCCCATGCCCTGTACTCCTCTCCATGTAAATACCTGAAGAAGTAAAAATGTTTTCTGCACCAAGGCTTATGACTGCTTTTTTTTTACAGCTCAGTGGCAACTAACTGCTGGACACCAGGGCCTGAACTATAAATTATAAAAAAGAAAAAAAAAAGCATAGATAGGAGAATAAACACTGGGCCCTAAACACAAGGGACTCATTGACCCATGTCCATATTTGAATAAAAAATTGTGACATAATTCTCTGCAGAACAAAGTAGACACATCCCTATATAAACACTGTAGCGCCTTCACTTTTCCTGCACAGTGAGGTCCCCTCTATATACTGTGCAGAAAACATTAACACAACTCCATTTTTTTAGTTCGATAGGATCTGTGGGGATCCCAGAATGTAAAACCCCACTATCTTAACTTTAAAGGGGTGCTCCGCCTCTAGACATCTTATCCCCCTATCCAAAGGATAGGAGATAACATGTCTGATCATGGGGGTCCCTCCGCTGGTGACTCCTGCTATCTCGGCTGTGGCATCCCAGACATCCGTTGCACGGAGCAGACTTCGCTCCATGTCGGATGACTGGTGATGCAGGGCGGAGGCTCGTGACATCACGATCAGGCCCCCTCAATGCAAGGGGGCGTGGCTGTAAAGTCACGAGCTCTAAACAAATGCCAGGTGCAGCAACGGGACCCCCACGATCAGACATCTTATCCTCTATCCTTTGGATTGGGGATAAGATGTCTATGGGCGGAGTACTCCTTTAACACTTTAAACAAGCCAAAAAGATGTGACAAAAATTTGGGTGTAAAGGAAACCTTAGTGTGGATTCATACATGCCCTTTTGAGGCAGTTATTTTTTGCAGTTTTAGGCAGGTTTTAACCCCTTAAGGACTCAGGGTTTTTTAATTTTTGCACTTTTATTTTTTCCTCCTCACCTTCTAAAAAATCACGATTTTGGGCATTATCGGTATCGGCAATTACCTTGCCGATAAGCCGATAATGCCCCAAACCCCTCACCGCCCCCGCCGCACCACACCCCCGACCCACCGCACCGCGTCGCACCCCCCACCGTGATGCTGGGCGGTATACCGGTATGGATTTTTGCCCATACCGCTATACCGGTCGGGCCCCTCCCCCACCCTCCGAGTCAATAAAAAAATTAAACTTACCCATAATGGGGGTGGTCCGGGCCATCCATCCTTCCTTCCTGTAGTGTCCGGCGGTCATCTTCTCCACTCCGGGCAGGCTCCGGCCTAGTACACTGCATAGACGACGCTACGCCGTGACGTCAGGTGCGTCGCTGCGCACGGGCATCACTGCGCAGCGGCGTCTATGCAGCGTACTAGGCCGGAGCCTGCCCGGAGTGGAGAAGATGACCGCCGGAGAAGGACAGCCCGGACTGGTTCACTCTTCACCCAGAACGCCCCCGGACACTACAGGAAGGAAGGATGGATGGCCCGGACCACCCTGACAGGTAGGGGAGAGAGGCGGGTGGCTGCGGCGGCCTATGGCCCCGCAAAAGCCACTGCAGATCATTGATTTAAGCGCCCGCTTTAAATCAATGATCTGCAGCGGTGTCGCAGGGGGTTAAATAGCCGATAACTTATACCGGAATATCGGTATAAGTTATCGGCTATCGGCCCTAACCTGAACAGATTATCGGTATCGATCCTAAAAAACCGATATCGGTCGATCCCTACTTTGCAATGACATCAGTCATTTCATCACAAAATCTATAGCGAAACTAAAAAAAAAATATTTGTGGGACAAAATTGAAAAGAAATTTGGGGGCTTCCGTTTCTACACAATGCAATTTTTGGTAAAAGTAGCATGTTATCTTTATTCTGTAGGTCCATATGATTACAATGATACCCAACTTGTATAGGTTTGATTTTGTTTTACTTCTTTAAAAAAATTATAACTTTTTGTATGAAAAATTGTACATCTATAATCGTCCTATTCTGACCCCTATAACTTTTTAATTTTTCTGTACACGGAGATGTGTGAGGGCTTATTTTTTTCGCCATTATCTGTAGTTTTTATCTGTTCAGAACTCTATTGTCATCTGGTTTGTTTCTCTTTAGTTTTTCTGAACTCTCCTTTTTAAAGCATCATATCACAGAAAAAATGTTTTATATGTCTTTTTAATGTGTCTAGCTTCTGTATTTGGCTCACAAATCTCACCATTTTGCTGCTCATCTATTTTGACATCCACTGCTCAGGAATCGGCATGTCTGAGGCAAGCACTGGGCCTGTCCTCACTCACAATGCATTCACATTCACTTCCCCAGTGAGTCTGCTGTGCTGTGTTTCTTCATGCAATCACTGCAGGCTGCTCTGTAAACCCTCCTCTCTGTTTTAATGCTGCAGCCTGATAGGACAGGAGTGAGCACAGATGAGTGCTAATCCCACCCTCACTTACTGGACTTTGTCCCTGCCTGTGCTTCAGCTGGGAAAAAGATGATACTGCAGCCAGACAGAATTATGTTCTGGGTGGTATGGGGACCCCTAGTGGTCTTTTTTTTTTTTTATAAGCCATTATTTCTAAAAAGAAAGTATATAAGTATATAAAGTATATAAGAGATGTTAATGTTAATTTACAACCTATAAAAAGTTTTTGACTCTGACAGTGCCCATTTAATCTGTGGTTCACATGTCTTTTCCACTGCTGCCTCCCTCGCTTCGGTGCCTGTTGTGCTTATTGCCCGAGGAGGAGATTTCACCCACACGCTCCATATTCACGTGTAGCACTACATATTTCCTCCCCGGTGTTCATGCCTGTGTACTTTTATACAAGCCTCTGTAACTGACTAATCCAATACACATTACTTCCTTTCTGTTTTAGGCTTCATGCTATGTTCTTATTCCACAGCTTCCCACACTTTTATACACTCTCAGTGGGACCTTGAAGCCCACTTTCAATAGCATGGTGGGTTCTAGTTACTGAGAAATTGTTATACTTCCATTAGTGTTGCTTCCCTACTACAATAAGCCATTTCACCTTTTTTTCAAGTTTTGCTTCCTGAAAAAGCTTTGTATATTTGTAAAACATTTTTTCATAACACTTTTCTGATCTGGGCACTGTTCTTATGCTCTTTTGGAAAACACCATTCCCAGACCCCATAGCCCAACAATGAAAGTCATTTTCACTGAGTTTCAATTGATGATGCCTACTGCAAAGAAAAAACAATGGGAGGGTTTTTAAGTGCTGTACACAGGGCTGTATTTATAGTTTGTGCTGCACTATGAATGAATTCTCCTATTTTACATCAATTTTTTGAGGACTGTAATACCAAGCTAATGTTCTCTAAAGTGCTATTTAGATGGGCGTATAAAATACCCACATATACATGTAACCGCTGCCAACAAGAGCATGGTTACATGACATCCTAGGTACCACTGCATGCCAGCCTTTCATCACCAGACAAGTGTGATCTAGAGAAGATCTACAAAATGTATATTTTTTCATTTTATGCACAAGGATGGAAAGCAGCAATGCACACAGTAATGTATCCATTGCCATTCACTAAATGCATGGCACCCGGTTGAGCAACTGTGTACAAAGGCCTGGAGATGAGCAGCGATACTGTTTGTATCCCACTCTCTCACTACATTAACTGGGCCTGTCACTGTGCACCAGGCCCATCAAGTGTAAACTATACGGGGGCCCAGAGGTGAGCCATAATGCAGATGGAATTACCATGATAATAATAATGATAATTTAAAAGCAGGAATTGCAAAGGATTGGTGGAAGAGCACCAAGAACATAGAGATCTCTTTCTTATAGGTATGAGACAGTGACAGATGTAGTGGTTGAGGATTGCTATTTTTTCCCAATGTACTTATTGGAAGCACATATACTGGAATTATATATCTCATTCAGGAGAAACTAGGGGAGTTATGGGGAATCCAGAAGATTGTTAAATCCCTGGCAAGATTGAGCTTGCTAGGGCCTTTTTTGTAAGTCTTATTTTCAGGCCTGGATTTTTATGGTGTGAAAGCAGGACTGGTGGTGGGGACTTTTAGCCTGTTTTCTGCGTTACTCCAGGTTTTCAGACAAGCCCAGAGCAGCACAGGTGCTGGAGACAGCTCATCAACTGGACCTTAAAGGGGTTATCCACCATAAGGGGATTTTAGTATGTACCTCCCAGACAGTAATTGACATGCTTAGGAAGGATCTGCACTTGTCTTGGGGCTAAATAGCTATGTTGTGAGATTACCATGATACTGTGGCTAGCTTTTTGTGAACTGGCATTTACTGTTTGACTATTCTTTTTTTGACTACAAATCCCATAATTCCATTTTCCTCCCTCCCACACATCAGCCACCCCACCCACTGAAACATAAATGAGCTGCATCCTTTCAAAAGACCTGTGGTTTTCAATCAGGGTGCCCACAGCTATTGCAATAGTTGCAGTTTGATCTCTCTCCCACCAAGCGATCGCTCCACCCATTGAAGCAGACAGGCTCCCTTTCATCAGCTGACTAGTGAGTGACTAGTGACAGGTCTCGGCCGCATTGCAAGCTGGGAAAAATCTGAGACAACAGTCATTTTGTTTGCTGTTAAAAATAATTATTGGGGTGAAAATCACATAAGAATTGTGAGAAAACCGTCACACACAGGTACAGACACTATATTATGAACTACACTAACTTTACAGCCCCTGTAGCATAGTCAAATAAAAACAATTCCTTGAATACCCCTTTAAAAAAGATATATCATGTACAAAAACATACAGTGGGGATCAAAAGTTTGGGCACCCCAGGTAAAAATTTGTATTAATGTGCATAAAGAAGCCAAGGAAAGATGGAAAAATCTCCAAAAGGCATCAAATTACAGATTAGACGTTCTTATAATATGTCAACAAAAGTTAGATTTTATTTCCATCATTTACACTTTCAAAATAACAGAAAACTAAAAAATGGCATCTGCAAAAGTTTGGGCACCCTGCAGAATTTATAGCATGCACTGCCCCCTTTGCAAAGCTGAGACCTGCCAGTGTCATGTGGGAAGACGCTTGACATCAGGTGATGTCAATCTCAAAGGTTTTAAATGCCCAGACTCATCTGACCTTGCCCCAACAATCAGCACCGTGGGTTCTTCTAAGCAGTTGTCTAGAAATCTGAAACTGAAAATGGTTGACGCTCACAAAGCTGGAGAAGGCTATAAGAAGATAGCAAAAAGTTTTCAGATGTCAATATCCTCTGTTTGGAATGTAATTAAGAAATGGCTGTCATCAGGAACAGTGGAAGTTAAAGCAAGATCTGGAAGACCAAGAAAAATATCAGACAGAAGAGTTCGGAAGATTGTGAGAAAAACAATTCAAAACCCACGTTTGACTGCACAATCCCTCTAGAAAGATCTGGCAGACACTGGAGTTGTGGTACACTATTCCACTATAAAGAGATACTTGTACAAATATGGTCTTCATGGAAGAGTCATCAGAAGAAAACCTCTTTTACGTCCTCACCACAAAAATCAGTGTTTGAACTTTGCTAATTAACATATAGATAATTTGTTGGCTGGAATGAGCAAAGGTACGTTTGGAGAAGAAGGGGAACAGAATTTAATGAAAAGAACCTCTTTCCAACTGTTAAGCATGGGGGTGGATCAATCATGCTTTGGGGTTGTATTGCAGCCAGTTGCACAGGGAACATCTCACGAGTAAAAGGAAAAATGGATTCAATAAAATTTCAGCAAATTTTGGATGCTAACTTGATGCCCTCTGTGAAAAAGCTGAAGTTAAAGAGAGGATGGCTTCTACAAATGGATAATGATCCGAAACACACCTCGAAATCCACGGGGTATTACATCAAGAGGCGTAAACTGAAGGTTTTGCCATGGCCTTCACAATCTCCTGACCTCAACATATTTGAAAATCTATGGATAGACCTTAAAAGAGCAGTGCGTGACAGACAGCCCAGAAATCTCAAAGAACTGGAAGACTTTTGTAAGAAAGAATGGGCAAAGATACCTCAAACAAGAATTGAAAGACTCTTGGCTGGCTACAAAAAGCGATAACAAGCTGTGATACTTGCCAAAGGGGGCAGTACAAGATATTAACTCTGCAGGGCACCCAAACTTTTGCAGATGCCATTTTTTTGTTTTCTGTTATTTTGAAAGTATAAATGATAGAAATAAAATCTAACTTTTGTTGACATATTATAAGAATGTCTGATCTGTCATTTGATGTCTTTTGGAGATTTTTCCATCTTTCCTTGGCTTCTTTATGCACATTAATACAAAATTTTACCTGGGGTGCCCAAACTTTCGATCCCCATTGTATCCCCTATCCGGGGCCCTGTTTAGTTTGCCTTGAGAGGGTGAGAGGATTCTGTAACTCTGATAAAAGAGGTAGCAGGCTCAAAAGGGGACTTTTTAAATAACACATTGAATGACTGTTTTGGGGGGGTGGCTGCTAGTAAGCCACCTGGTCAAAATACTTAATTGATATTTAACATAGTGGGATTAAAGGGTACTGTAAGTTAAATTATTTTATCCTCTATCCACTTATGCATGCCTGCTGCCGCTTCATTCATTGCATCCGAAAAGAGCTGGCATTGTACTTGGCAGTTTCATGGAGGACAAAAGGAGCAGTGGTGCACATGCGTGTGTGTCACCTCTCTGTGCAAAACAAAGGAGTCGGGGCCCTGTTATAGAGCGAACTCCAATGATTTACTAACAATAAAGTTACAATTATTTGGCTATATTACTGCTATTACATGTCTTAGTTGAGCATTCTTTAAAGAGATAGTCTGCTTTCTTACAAAGTACTTAAACTTGGACTGTTTGATCACTCTGTGGTCTGGAACCATTCTCCTATAGTGTAGTGTGTTGGGTAACATGCAGGCCCCCCTATATGCAGCTAATGGTGGTTAGGAAATCCATGAAAGGAAGTGGATAGTGGTCAAAAAGATTTCCAAAAAGGCAGATCTATACAAAATGCAGTCACTTTGTTTTATGGGCACACCCACATGAAGAAAGGATAAGTGGAGAGGGTCCAGCTCCTGGGTAGAAGTATCCAATAAAACGTAACCTTTAATGGCAACTATTAAAACATGGAAATTCGCCACTAGGTGGCAAGTGACATGTCACTTAAAAACAAAAGGGGGGTGAAACGCGTTTCACCCCCCTTTTGTTTTTAAGTGACATGTCACTTGCCACCTAGTGGCGAATTTCCATGTTTTAATAGTTGCCATTAAAGGTTAAGTTTTATTGGATACTTCTACCCAGGAGCTGGACCCTCTCCACTTATCCTTTCTTCAGTTCCACGGGGAGTGGCGTCTCCCTGCCTCCGTGCTCCGGGACTATTGCCTGATGCTTGACACATATGGACTTTGGTGAGCTGATCTATTTCTTTGTGTTTCACACCCACATGAAACATCTAGTTAGGGTACACTGTGTAGAAAAGAAGCTTCTCAGAATGTCACTATAGGATAGTCAAAAGTTGATTTTGATGGACCTCATGATAATGGGATTGAACTGCAAGTGCTATTCATCTTGTTCTGCAGTAATAATGCTTATTGTGCCAACAAATGTGTTCTGCAGCTATCGAGAGAGCCATACCAATCTTCTAAAGAAAACTAGATCTTTTGTTCTTCAATAAAATTCTGCATAATTTCAAGCTAAAAAAGGAGGCTAAAAGGGACAATATTGAACCTGCTTTATTAATTCCAATAAAACTAAGATACCAAGGTTCCACAATGGTTTAAAAAACAAAACAAGCCTTGCAAAGGCTTACTTCTGAGGGTTTAGGAGGTTTCCCCTTCCTTTCCACTCTCTTATCTGTTGTTTACCAGTTGGACTGCATTTTTGTGACAGTTTTACCACATTCAGGTTGTCATAATGCAGCCCTGTATACTGGTGCCTAAAATGGACCCCGATGCCATTAGTACAAAACGGTGAACTCTTTAATATTCCTAATTATTTATTAATGACTTCTGAATAACATCTATACATTCATGTAAATCAAAAAAAAAATTAGTTCTTCTTTATTTTCCCTCCATACTTGTGTGAGCAGTGGAACTGAAATGTAAGCACCTGGCAGGGCCTCCTTCTTGGTACCTGAATATATTGGTTATAGGATATGTATGAAATAACTTGTAACTTATAGGCGATCATTTTGTGTACACAGGCATTTAGGATTTTTTTTATATGGCTTTTAGGTATTAAAAGCCATATAAAAAGTATCAGAATGCTGTACACATAAAAAAGGTTTAAGTACAGTACATAACAAAGACAAAAAAACAAGTAATATAAACATGAAATAAGAGTACTGAGGGACCGAGGACACTTGCCCAAGAGGGCTCACAGTCTATCACTGAAGGGGGAAGGGGACAGTAGGTGATTGCAGAAGTAAAATGGCAGCACAGTTACTGTAAACTGTAGGCCTTTCTAAAGCAGTGAGTTCTCAATGTGTGAGAGAGTGTGATGCGCTGGAGTAGTGAGATCCATATTATTTGGCGTGCACAAAGTTAACTAGGCATCGGAGTTGAGGGTGGATTGGAGGGACGACTCCATGTTAGATAGGAAGCTATGGAGAAGGATGTTGCAGTACTCAAGGTGGGAGATGATAGGGGCATGCACTAGGATTTTTGTTAATTCAATGTTGAGAAAAGTGCAGATTTGAGTGATGTTTTTGAGGTGGAGGCAACAGGAAGTGGTAAGGGTTTTGACATACAATTGAAAAACAGAGCAAAAGCAAAGATTATCCCAAGGCAATGAACTTGTTGGACTGGGAAAAGCCATTGACAGGGCTGGTCATTCTGGCATAGCTTTGGGATCGGGGTGCCCCATCTCCAACCAGTCTCCACTGACAGTCTGCTTCAGCGGAGCGGGCCAGAACTGTAGACAATAGGTCACAGCACTGCTCTGCCAATCACTGGTCACAGAGGTGTCCTGCCTCGGCCAGTGATTGGTGAGCGGCATTGTCTGTTCCCCCCCGGATGTAGACACTACACTCTGCAACTTGGGTGTAGTGCCATGTACGGGGTACCCCAAAGCCAGAGGTAAGAAGGAACGGTGGAATGTAAGTTTAAGTTTTTGTTATTTTGTATGCATCCTGGAAACAATAAAAAATTTGTTCCCCTTTTAACGATTGAAGAGAATATGACGCTACCAGACACATTTACTTATATGGTTGTGCAAATGTAACTGATCACATAATTGTTTCTTAACTTTTAGGAAAAAAATATGAATCAGACATGTCTCCTGTACAAAAAGAACCCAATGTTATTGTAGATAATAACCTAATCTCAGAACATTTATCATAACAAAAGGCATTATAAAAAAATGTGACCCTGTAATCTTCATTTCTACCTTTCTAACTAATTGTAACATTCTAATCAGTTACTTCTAAGTTATTATCAGATTGTGAGTGACAACCATTATTGTTCATTATAAATGTATCTGTAGGGGTTGTCATCAGTGGTTTACATTGTATTAAAATGTAACATTGTCTTAACCTTCAGATCTAACAACCCTCAGGGCATTATAATGGTACCCATGTAGGAGATTAATGTAAGTCAGACATGGCTCAGAAGACTACCACAAGTTGTTACATGGGGGCATATTTTTAATACAAATTATTTTAGGATAAGAATGGGATACAAAAGAGATACAGAAAGAAAAGATGTATCAACCTGCCTGACACCAAAACAACCAATCACAGCACAGCTTTCTGGTACAACGAAAGCTAAGCTGGAATTAGTTATTATTGGCAAAACATGGCTGTTTTGTTTTCAGGTAGCTTGATATTATCTGAACCAATATTGAGATATTTTACAAAAGATTACATATTCTTATTTTAACAGATATATAGTGAGAGTATCCTCCCTTTTACTGATAAGTTGTGTGTGTGTGTGTGTATATAAAGAGTAGCACTATATTATTTCTTCCTTTTTTACTAGTTTATCTCCTCTTTAGGCTCCATCGCTGAGTGTCACATATCACTGAGCTCAGCTCCAGATTGGGTTGAAACTAGTTGGAGGCTAAGATCTTTTCCATACAGAGCAAACAAAACTCCTTTAGAAGTAGCAGCCACATGGTGAACATTATAGAGAAGTACTGGGCAGTATAAACTGTGAATCCGACACAGGGGTAAGACAGTAAACCCCTGAGCTTCCTTCCTCCTTCCCCTTCTTTCTTCATAGACTTTTGTCACCAAAGTCTGTCCTTCCTGCTCAACATATTTTCTGAATGAGTGAACAGATAAGGTGTAGAGAAAAAAAAACTGCTAACAAACTGTCTTATATTTATTTGCACTATTCATTTATGCAAAGTTGGTCATTAAGGGAGACCTGCGGCCAACCAAAGAAAAAAAACACTGCATCATTATTAAATAGCTTAGGGTTCCCTGATCAAACACCTTTTCACTTGCTACTCCCTCCCGTTTCTGAGATATGAGGGTCCATAGTTTGTCTGACAATTAAGGGAATCAGTCAGATGGGCGTGAACTTCATTTTAATAATGGGAGTGAATATCAGATGATGGGCAGGATTATATAGTCAGGGGTGTGACTGTTTTACATTCAGGGGCATGTATGCCTAATACACACACCCCCTGACTGTATAATCAAGCCCATCAATTGATAGCCACTCCTATTATTAAAACTAATTGATTAGGAGACTGATTGATTCCCTGAATTGGCAAACAAAATATAAACCCTCAATGGGTACCAAAATTAGCTGAAGAAGATCTTCAACAAAATATGTGGTATCCCAGCACCAGTTGCTGTCCTGTGGCTTCGGACCTCTTTGGGCAGCACAAGGTGTTGGGCCCAGCAAAGGACTTATTGTACTATTATTTATGTTTGCATAAATATATGCATTAACCCCTTAAGGACTCAGCCCATTTTGGCCTTAAGGACTCAGACAATTTAATTTTTACGTTTTCATTTTTTCCTCCTCGCCTTCTAAAAATCATAACTCTTTTATATTTTCATCCACAGACAAGTATGAGGGCTTGTTTTTTGCGCGACCAGTTGTCCTTTGTAATGACATCACTCATTATATCATAAAATGTATGGCGCAACCAAAAAACACTATTTTTGTGGGGAAATTAAAATGAAAAACGCAATTTTGCTAATTTTGGAAGGTTTTGTTTTCACGCCGTACAATTTATGGTAAAAATGACATGTGTTCTTTATTCTGAGGGTCAATGCGATTAAAATGATACCCATTATTATATACTTTTATATTATTGTTGCGCTTAAAAAAAATCACAAACTTTTTAACCAAATTAGTACGTTTATAATCCCTTTATTTTGATGACCTCTAACTTTTTTATTTTTCCGTATAAGTGGCGGTATGGGGGCTCATTTTTTGCGCCATGATCTGTACTTTTTTTTGATACCACATTTGCATATAAAAAACTTTTAATACATTTTTTATAATTTTTTTTTTAATAAAATGTATTAAAAAAGTAGGAATTTTGGACTTTTTAAATTTGTTTTCGTTCACGCCGTTCACCGTACGGGATCATTAACATTTTATTTTAATATTTCGGACATTTACGCACGCGGCGATACCAAATATGTCTATAAAAAATGTTTTTTACGCTTTTTGGGGGTAAAATAGGAAAAAACAGACGTTTTACGTTTTTATTGGGGGAGGGGATTTTTCACTTTTTTTTTACTTTTACTTTTACATTTTTTTACATTTTTTTTACACTTGAATAGTCCCCATAGGGGACTATTCATAGCAATACCATGATTGCTAATACTGATCTGTTCTATGTATAGGACATAGAACAGATCAGTATTATCGGTCATCTTCTGCTCTGGTCTGCTCGATCACAGACCAGAGCAGGAGACGCCGGGAGCCGCACGGAGGAAGGTGAGGGGACCTCCGTGCGGTGTTATGAATGATCGGATCCCCGCAGCAGCGCTGCGGGCGATCCGATCGTTCATTTAAATCGCGAACTGCCGCAGATGCCGGGATCTGTATTGATCCCGGCACCTGAGGGGTTAATGGCGGACGCCCGCGAGATCGCGGGCGTCGGCCATTGCCGGCGGGTCCCTGGCTGCGATCAGCAGCCGGGATCAGCCGCGCATGACACGGGCATCGCTCCGATGCCCTCGGTTATGCTTAGGACGTAAATGTACGTCCTGGTGCGTTAAGTACCACCTCACCAGGACGTACATTTACGTCCTGCGTCCTTAAGGGGTTAATATATTTTTTATTAATTATTTTGTTATTGTTATGCATATGTATGTTAAATGTGTTACTGCACCATTAAGAGAAAGCAGTAAACTCCATGTGACCCTGCCTGCCAATGAGATCTCCTAAATTCTCCCCTAAATAGTGTAGTGGGGGAGGAGTTATCTTAGTCCACTGCTAGTCACTGTTGAGAGTTTATCTCCTGTAGTCTAAGTCTAGACAAAGCTGAACTACAGTGTGGTAAAGGTGTAATGTGTGTTGTGTGCTCTAAGGAAAGGCCTGTCTCAAATCTACTTAATCTGTTCATTCTACAAGAATTACCCATACGGTGGAAGTTCATGCCCCAGCAGAAAAGGCTACAATACCTTGACAGAACCCTACCTACCAGGATTCATCTACCCGTCTTACGAGTCAGTATTAATCCATTTAGAGAAAGCACCACAAGTCACAGCAAGGCAGTTGACCTCTCAAGGGGTTATGCTGCATCCTCTCACCCAATACCGACTGCCTGTGTAATACCATCTGCTCCAAAGAAGATATAGGTGGATAACCGGCTCCCAAGCAGTTAAAATCCAACTTTAATAAAAAAAACTGTGGAAAATCATACAGGTGGAAAAATAGTGGGAAACGTAAAATAAAAGCACAAACGAAACGCCAACGCGTTTCGACCTGTTAACAAGTCTTAATCATGGAGCCGTGATTAAGACTTGTTAACAGGTCAAAACGCGTTGGCGTTTCGTTTGTGCTTTTATTTTTCGTTTTTCACTGTTCTTCCACCTGTATGATTTTACACAATGATTTTTTTTGTTAAAGTTGGATTTTAACTGCTTGGGAGCCGGATATCCGCCTACATCGTCTTTGGAACTGCTGCACCTGGAGTCTCGGCTCTAGTGTTTTCCTCCGAGCTTCCTCACACATTCACGCTGCTGCTGCCAAGTCCCTATTCATTGGAGGGGTGAGCTGGTTCATGTGTCTTTTGTTACATATAATACCATCTGAACCAGCTCAGTAAAGACAGTTATCTGTAATCTGACGTCGGTGTGTTAATTTACTCCCCTTGTCTGGCCCAGGAGAAACTATCTTCCCTGGCGTCACAAAGTGATAGGGTATTTCTCCTAACACCCCATGGTACCACACATACACAACAAAATATGCATGTGTGAACGTAGCCTTCTGCAAAGTTGTATCAAAGGTACTCTTATAATGTGACTATTTTTATGAAAGGTCATATCGTACATTCCTATATTGTGTTAATCATGGGTCTGCCATGGCCATATGGATGCACATTATAGGCCAGAATTGACCACTAAATGGAGATCAGCAGTCTGCTCAATTCATTCGGGGGCAAAGTTTATAGGTGTTCTTTGGATTAGAAGGAGTCCCGGCAATCAGACCCAGAACGATCTGCTTGTTATCCCCTATTGATCCCCGCCTGTGGAACTTCTGAAATGAAAATACCCCTTTATATCTAGCTTTGAACATAATAGCATTACTCAATAGTATGAAGCCAAAAATGCAAACTGTTAGACTATAGGAAAACTTTGTGACAAAAAGAAAACAAGACAATTATAGAAATGACATACAAATACACTAAATACCAGTGTGGTTATGCACAAGTGTTTATGGTTCTCACAGATGGTTTGTTCACTGTAGAGACACGTATGAAACCTGATACATACTGGTAACACATAAGAATGACAGTGATGACATACTGAAGGACAATGTGTTGGCACAGATGCATTATACACAGATGGCCCAGTAAAGTCACAGAGATCCACACCATCTCTCACCGTCTCTTCAGTACAGTTGTCACATTCCCGATACGTCCAGTTCATGGAGAACTGCTTGGTGTCCATCTTGTAGCATGAGTTGAAGTTGCAGGGCAGTCGTATGTCGGAGCCATTAAGGGCAAGAACAACACCAGGCACAGTGATCTCCATCCCGGATGCACAAACTGAGCATATACAACCATTAGTGGCATAAAAATATAACTAGAACTCATCATGTGCAGAACAGTGGTGGGGGATTTATCAAGTGGTGTGTATCTGCTACATTAGTGCGCTGTGTGTTGTTGCTTGGCCAAAATTCATCATCAAATTTTTCATTATTTTAAAGTTGTTGGCTTCATTACTTTTCTTGGTGTGCGCTAGCAGGGGGCATGGTTTCCTGATGCACTAAATTTATCCTTTGCATGTGTGTGAACTTTTTATTATTTATATGCCATGCCACATAATAAAGTATGTACCAAAAATGGGAAAACACATGCTTGCGCATCAGGTTTCACATTTTTTACATTGTGTAAATCTGTGCACATGATAAATCCCCCCCATGTGTGACATATAGTCCACTAGATTCGCATTGTAATTGCTTATGGATTGCATTGGTGAGTCTTTCACTAGAGATACATACATATTACATAATACTTTTTTTTTCTGGAAAATCTTGGCGTTTTCCTCCCATAGAAGTCTATGGGAGTGAAAAAACGCCAAAAAAAACGCCATGTGGGTTTTAATTTTGGCATTTTTGCAGGCGGTTTATTCTTTTTTTGGACTTTAGAGATCCAAAAAAGGGATGGAGATACTTTTTTTTATTAAAATTTCATAGGGTACCATTGAAAAAAAAAACAGTAGAGATGGAAAAAATTGTTTATCAAAATTTATATTTTTTACAAATTGCTAAATTTTTATTAACTTTTAAACAGGAATCAATTTATGTGGGCGGGCAGGAAACTAAAAATGTAGCTGACAATGATAAAAATGTAGAAAGGGGCCATTTATAAGTAAAAATAATATATTTTTTAAAATGTATTTTTATTAGTATTTATTTTAATTATGTGTGTATTTTAATTATATTTAATAAAGTGTGTGTTTTTTTCACTTTTTTTCTTTGTTTTTTTAAATTTTTAAGGAGTACTACTACTCTTAGCATGGAACAGACTGGGAGTAGTCGTACCTGTACTTATAGACAGATCACTCTGGGTGTCACTTCTGACACCCATTGCAATCCTCCTATTTAATGTATAGAAGCCGGCGGCACGGCCGCTTCTCCGCTATCCTGCACTATGTTCTGCGATGCAAAGTTCTTCACATCACAGATTCATATTTCCTACAGAGAGCTGTGATTGGCCAGATGGTTCCAGCCAATCACAACTCTCTGCGGGAAATATGAATAATAGGTATATATATGGCATATACTACAGACCATACTACAGTGCTAGCAGAGAAGAGCTGCTGGCCGCATCTATACATTATACAGGAAGATCGTAGTGGGTGTCAGGAGTGACACCCGCTGTGATCTTTCCTTAACTGCAGGTACTACTACTCCCAGCATGGAGCAGAGTGTGCTCCATGTTGGGAGCAGTAGTACCTGCAGTTAAGGTCAGATCACAGCAGGTATCACTCCTGACACCTGATGCGATCGTCCTATCTATTGCAGAGATGCGGAGCGGCTTTCTCCTGCGCTCTGCATCTCTGCACTATACTCAGGCCGGCCAGTGATGTGAATAGAAATTCACATCACCGATTCATATTTCCTGCTGAGAGCGGTGATTGGCTGCCACCATCTGGCCAATCCCCACTCTGGGCAGAAAATATGAATTTCTATTCACATCACTGGCTGGCCCGAAGTACAGAGCAGAGATGCGAGTGTTGTATAGAGCCGTCTGTTCGATGATGGGAATAGTAGTACTACCTAAAAAATGTAAAAATTAGAGAAAAAAGTGAGACATACACACACTTTATTAAACACATTATTAAAATACATTACTAATAAAAAAAATTTTTAATTAATTATAAAAAATATATTATTTTTACATTTAAATGGACCCTTTGTACATTTTTATTATTGTCCGCTACACTTTTAGGTCCCTGACAGTTTAAAAATGTATGTAAAAATTTATAAAAATTTCATTATAAAAAATAAAAATTTCATTAAATACATATTTTCCATCCCTACTGCATCCTTTTTTTTTTTTTGTTACCCAACAAATTTTGAGAAAAACACCAAACGGGGCCAAAAATGCAATTTCCACTCAAAGGCAAAAATGCCGTAAAGAAAGGAAAAAATGCAGGGAAAATCTGTGGCAGTTTTTCTGGCATTTGTGGTAAAAAAATAAAAATAAACACTAGAGAAAAAAACACCAGAAAAAAAAACGCCAGAAAAAAAAAATGAGTGGAAACCTAGCCTAAGGGAGATTTATCAAAACTTGTGCAGGTTTGTATAAATCTCCCCCATGTGTCTATTTCCAGCCTTACAGAATGCTCTTTGCCACTTGCTCATCCACATGGTGCTTTGTGTATACTCGATTGTGTAGAATTGATCATTGACTGGCTATGGTTTCATTGACGGTTTACTTACATTTTTTTTAACTGACACAGTGGTCTAAATTGCAGCAATTTAATATATGTTAATATATGTTAGTCATACATGTTAGTCATACATATCTCTAAATATGTCTTAAATGTCTTAAAAATCTCCACACAACGTAAGGTGCTCAAAAGGGGTACTATAGGGATCTGAAGGACTGAACTTATCAGACACTTATCCTAACTGCTGGGGCCCCCAGGACCTCCTGTATGGGGCTTGTCCTTACATGTCCTTGGCATTCTCTGGCCACTACCTTCTTGGATGTGGGAAAGTGATGGCCTAATCACTAGCTATGGAGGGGCATTGCTGTTGCCGGTGATTGGCTAAGCGGCTTGTCATTTGCCCATGTGCTGGTGGGATGGGCCCCGTACAGGAGATCATTGGGGGCCCCAGGCATTCAGACCAAAAGCAATCAGACACTTATCCCCTATACTGTGGATAGAGCATAAGTGTCTGATAGGTTCAGTTTCCCAAGGTACACCTTTAGGCTAAGTTTCCACTTGGTTTTTATTCTGGCAGTTTTTGGATATCTGCCACTGCAATTTTTGAGCCAAAGTCAGAAGTGGATCCATAAGGAGGAGAAGTGTAAATCCTTTCTTTATATGTCCTATTCCTTTTTAAATACATTTCTGGCTTTGGCTCAAAAACTGCAGTGGCAGTATTCCAAAAACTGCCAGAAAAAGTGGAGACTTAGCCTTAAAGGAGTATTCCAGGCAAAACCTTGTTTTATATATATCAACTGGCTCCGGAAAGTTAAACAGATTTGTAAATTACTTCTATTAAAAAAATCTTAATCCTTCCAATAGTTATTAGCTTCTGAAGTTTTCTGTCTAACTGCTCAATGATGATGTCATGTCCCGGGAGCTGTGCATGATGGGAGAATATCCCCATAGGAACTGCACAGCTCCCGGGACGTGAGTCATCAGAGAGCAGTTAGACAGAAAACAACAACTCAACTTCAGAAGCTAATAACTATTGGAAGGATTAAGATTTTTTAATAGAAGTAATTTACAAATCTGTTTAACTTTCCGTAGCCAGTTGCTATATAAAAAAAAGTTTTGGCCTGGAATACCCCTTTAAGGAGAACGGATATTCCCTGACCCTGGTTGAAATACCTAATGTAAAAATGTGAGTTACCCTTCATTTAAAAAGGTCTTCACCCACAGTAAAACCCAGTATATTAGGTTTATTGCAGGTGAACAGCTGTCAGGGCATTTTTTGGTTAAAGTTTTGTTTCATATTTACTACTTTGCAGTACAAAAAAACGGTATTAAAACAGTTTGTCATTTTGATATAAAATGTATAGTCTTAGTAGTCTTAGATGAAAGGAGCAGTTAAGGCAACAATTTGTGTTGTTATTTATTTATTTTTTTATTATGTCTGCTATTTTATTTTTTGCCATTTTTTTTTGAATATGTTTTAACATTAGTTTTTAACATAAATCCCCTATGAGGTTATTAAAGACTTCTGGATGACATACACACATTTTCTATTTTTTTACCTTGCAGTTTTCCATTGTAACTGGGGCATCTATAGGAGCCCCTATCTTGACATTAGTTACTGGCAGAGCCTATGCGATTGTCAGGTTCTGCATTTTTGCTGTCTCTATTCACTACACAGTGCTCATAAAGTGATGTGTAAATGTCAAAGGAGAAGACAGGTATCCACTTCTCAACATAATCAGACCACAGGTGTGTACAGAACTGTTTCTATCTCCTCCTCCAACAAATTGCAATGGCGCACGCTAAAGCCCATGACCATGCACCGTACATGTATGGCACATGGTCATAAAAGATTAATTAATGCAAAATTAAGGATTTTTTTTAAATATCGGTAGTCCTTATTAGACAATTTCTACCACTGTTCCCATAGAGTCTGTGTAACTCCTTTGCATACAGGCTGTTCTGATGCTACTGACATAAATCTGACAGCACACTTCACCTGGCTGCGTCATAGCTCCCCCATCTCTTGGTATTAGAGGTGGCTGCAAGGAGAGGAAGAAGGTTGTAAATTGCAAAATAGAGTGTGTGGAGGAGGAGGGAAGCATCAGTCAAGACATCAGGGAAGGCAGATCACACAGGCTGTACTATATAAAAATAAAGATATGGAGCAAAATTCACACATAGCACTCTGTAGATGGGAGAGGGTGAATCACATACATTATGTATCAATGTACACAGGACATCTGCAAAAGGAGGGAAAAGAAAATCAGCCACTCCTCAGCATACATGTCTGTCAGCACAAATGATAAGGGATCCCTCATGGACTGTAGACAGGGAAGCCACATCAGGAATGAAGCTGTGCTAGGGCATGAGAGCAGCAGCATCCTGGACACACAGACCTTACATCTCATGCACTGTGGAGGAGATTTATTAAAATCTGTGCAGAGGAAAAGTTGGCCGGTTGCCTATAGCAACCAATCAGATCCCTTCTTTAAATTTTAAAAAGGTCTTTGAAAAATTAAAGAAGTGCTCTGATTGGTTGCTATGGGCAACTGGTCAACTTTTCCTCTGCACAGATTTTGATAAATCTCCCACTGTATTTCTGAGAAAAGTCTGAAACTAGGACTAGGATAAAAATGCATGTCAGTGAGTTCAAAAATGAATGAAAGCAGGGCCAGATTAACATAGGGGTGGATGGAGTTGCCGCTCCAGGCCCCTACGTTAAAATAGGCCCAGCGGTCATCACAGGCTGCCCGCAAAGGCCGCCCGCGACAACTAGATTTACAGAAAAAGATGGCCGGTGTAGTGAAGAAACCTGAGCGCAGGGATGAAGGTCACCTGATTGTTGGCTCCACCCCCAGCACAGGAAGAGGACAGGCTGAGAGCTGACAGGCCTCCCGGGAACACAGAGCGGCTGCTTCATGTGAGGGTGAGTGATGTCCCAGTTTGCTGCCTCTCTCCCCTCTAATCAGCAGTATATCCTGGGGCTGGGTGATGTGTATAGTAGCAGCCCAGTGGGGTCACTTTCCCTTCTCCAGTGTCCACAGGTCACCAACAGGTCACATTACCAGAACAATTTTTGGGAAAAATCGTGGCAAAAATGGCGCGGTGCTACCGCGATTTTTCAAAATCGTGGTAAAACTGCTCCATTTTTGTTGCGATTTTCCCAAAAAAAATTCTGGTAATGTGACCTGTTGGTGACCTGTGGACACTGGAGGAGGGAAAGTGACCCCACTGGGGTGACAACGTGTAAACACACTGCTAGTTTATTTATCATTAACCCCTTAAGGGTCTATTCACATGTACAGAATCTGCTGCATATTTTTGCTGCATATTTTGTGCAGCTGACTTTGCAACCCATTAGCTTCAATAGGTAGCAAAATCAGCTGCAGAAAATATACTGCAGATCCTGTACGTGTGAAAATACACTAAGTGCTTTTTCACATGGATCCACAGCATATTTTACGGTGCGGATCTGCTGGTAATGGACCCTACAGTGCTGCCTCCATCTGTATCTGCTCATAGCGGCAATCCACCGACGATACGAACAGACACGCTTCAAGGTGCATGTTCGCTTCGCGCATGCGCAGTATACTTGCACACAGCGCAGCCGCTCCTCCTGTTCCCTGAGCTAGGCTGAGAGCAGCTGTGATGTGTGCGAGTATACTGCGCATGAACATGCACATCAAAGCGTGTCTGTTCGTAGCAACGGATTGCCGCTATGAGCAAACACAGATGGAGGCAGCACTGTAGGGTCCATTTTCGGTGGATCCGCACCGTAAAATACGCTGCGGATCCGTCCGTGTAAATGAGCCCTAAAGACACAAGGCATACATGTACGCACAGTGCCTGCTCCCACTTAGGGGTGGGGCAGAGGTGTGGCCAGAGGCCGACTGGGGGCCCTTGCTTTATTTGGTCCGGGGGCCCTGAGTGTTGTCAGTCTGCCCCTGGCTGCATTTTAGTTCAGCCTGCGCACGCTAAGATTAAAGTATTACCCCACAGTTTCTTCCGCCTCCCTGAGGTCCCGCCGGCGGTCTCTGCCTCTGGAGTCTCCCCCAAAGGTACCACCAGTCCACCAGGCATGAATTTACTTGCCATTCAGGTACACAGAAAAGCTAGGTGACAATTTCTAATCTAGCTTTTCCATGTTACTTAAGCAGGCATGCCACTCAGGAGCATGGGAAAGCTAGGTGAGAAATTGTCACCTAGCTTTTCTGGGCTCCTGAATAGCATATCTGCTTACCAAAGCTCAGCTTATAGGTAGATAGATTTACCTATAACTTTTAGTCAAATCTGTCTATAATAGCTGAGCTATGATAAGCAGATATGCCATTCAGAAGTCCAGAAAAGCTAGGTGACTATTTCTAACCTAGCTTTTTTCATGCTCCTGAATGGCATTTCTGCTTATAAAATCTCAACTATTATTAGCAGACATGCCATTTAGGAGCATAGACAAACTAGGTGAGAAATTGTCTCCTAGCTTTTCTGGGCTTCTGAATGACATATCTGCTTATCATAGCTCAGCTATTATAAATAGATTTACCTATAACTTTTAGGCAAATCTGTATATAATAGCTGAGCTATGATAAGCAGATATGCCATTCAGGAGCCCAGAAAAGCTAGGTGACTAGCTTTTTCATGCTCCTGAATGGTATACCTGCTTATAATACAGTGCATCTGCTATTATAGACAGCTTTGACTATATGTTATAGGCAAATCTGTCTATAAAAGTTGAGCTATTATAAGCAGATATGCTATTCAGGAGCATGAAAAAGCTAGGTGAGAAATTGTCACCCAGATTTTCTCTGCTCCTTATTGCCATTTCTTCTTATATTAGTTAAGCTATTATACAGAGATTTGCCTATAATTTAGAGGAAGTTATCCTTAAAGGCTATAAGCAGCAATAGCATTCAGGAACACAGAAAAGCACAGATAATTTCTCACCTAGCTTGTTCATGGTCCTGAATGGCATATCTGCTTATAATAGCTCAGCTATTTAGCAAAACCTGTGTCAAGGAAGTGTGGTGCAGTTGCCCATAGCAACCAGTCAGATTGCTTCTTTCATTTTTATAAAGGCCTCTAAAAAATGAATTAAGCAATCTGATTGGTTGCTTTGGGCAACTGCACCACTCTTCCGCTATACAGGTTTTGATAAATCTCTCCCAATGTGTCACTGTTTGCAAAAAGTGCACAGTCTAGAAAGCCACCAAAAAATAGCAAAATTGAATTTTTTATTTTCGCCCACTAATATTTTTTCGTGTATTTCACTGTAGATTTCATGGTAAAATAAGTGATGTCATTGCAGAGTATAATTGGTGACGCAGCAAACAAGCCCTTGTATGAGTCTGTAGGTGGGAAAATAGCAATGGCATTCAGGAGCATGAAAAAGCTTGGTGACAATTTTTCACCTGGCTTTTCCATGCTACTGAAAGGCATATCTGCTCATAATAGATCTGCTATAAGACAGATATGCAATTCAGGAACACAGAAAAGCTAGGTGACAACTTCCCATTTAGCTTTTTAATGCTCCTCAATGGCATATCTGCTTATATCATCTCAGCTATTATACACAGATATGCCATTCAGGAGCATGAAAAAGCTAGGTGTGAAGAGCTTTTCCTTGTTTCTGAATGACATATCTTCTTATAGCTCTACTACTTTATGTGGTGCTGGGTAATTGCTGCACCTAAAATGTTTCAGTACTAATTCTGCAGAAACGATATACATCTGGAAGGAATCGTCACATCGGTCCGAGCTAGATGGAAAAAAAAGAATAAAAGAGGACGACTCTAATGAGAGTAGATGTTGCCTGTGAGTCCCACAAAGATATTGTATTATAACCATTTGGGCACTATAGATAGGCGGGGTTTACACTTGCGAACAATGGAAAACAAGTTTGGACATTCCACACATTTGACTAACTGGAGGGCACTAGGACTGCTTGGGAATGCACCGTCTCATAGACGGCAATGCATTTCCATGCGCTATCCGCAAAAAGAATAGATGAGTCTATTCTTTCTGCAGATGCCAGAATCTGAATTTTTGCACAAGAAACAAGCCGTGTGAACAGTGCAGCAGCTTCTCATTTAAATCAATGGGACTCTGCTGCTGTGGGATATGGAATTCCCAACGGACATTCTGTCATGTGAACATACCCATAGAGTGTTTGTATAGAGGTGCCAAGGGTGCCAGATAATTGCAGAAATCTTTTCCATAAGGTTTCTGTTATGGCACTTTATTGGTAACTAAAATTGTTTCAAGTGCATCTGTCGTACGTTTTATGCATATGACATTGCTAGCATAGCCAGAAAAGATATTCGATACTTTGCATATCTCCATAGATGTTGTTTGATCCTTTATTTTACCTGAGGCTATGGGGACATTTATCAATGGATATACACTGTTTTCTGGTTTTATTAGGCAACAAATTCTGTGCAGTTGCCATTGTTACGGTGTATTGGTTGAGGCACTATGGAGCACTTCAAGCTGTGGGCATTAAGTTATCATGTGCAAGTTTTTTGCGCACAAAGCCAAATAGGACAAACCTAGCTCTGCAGTTCCCTCATATCTATAATTGCGCCACATTTATCAAGCCCTGTGCATTATTTTGGTAAATTTTGAGCAGCCATGCAAAAAAATACTCCAAGCAAACATGGGTAAAATCTATACTACCTCACACCAACATTAATAAATGTCCATTCAAGTAGAATACAGACATAGCGCACATCTACAATCTTGTATAATGATCTGATTGCTTCTCAGCATAATATCAAAAACTAACAGGTTGTTAGTATACATTTTTGATCAAAAAGTACAAGCCCACTCGCCACGTCAAGGCCACCTATTCAGAGTGGGTCCCTAACGTCCCTAGCATAAAATGGCGCAGCACCAGGCGGCGACCACCACCGCCGCGACACAAGTGCCCACGGGGGGGAGCGACCCACTGGCAGAGCGGCCCCAATGCCTCTCAAACCAGTCTATAGGCCGCACCCGCCCGCAGACACAGCACCACGGCAGCAACAGACGCCGCCCCGCACCACACCAGTGTGAACAAGGTGTAATGGTTCACTTACCTTGCTCTCCCAGTCAGACTGGGAGGCTGCTAGGAGTGAAATGGCCCTGTTGTGGTTAATTACCACCTATATAGGTTTAGGCTGTGGGGGGTGGGGAAGAGTGCAGCACATGTTTAAAAAACAAAAAAAAGGGGGAAGAAAGAAATCACAATGTGGATTCAAGTAGAATACAGACATAGCGCACATCTACAATCTTGTATAATGATCTGATTGCTTCTCAGCATAATATCAAAAACTAACAGGTTGTTAGTATACATTTTTGATCAAAAAGTTTTTTTAAACATGTGCTGCACTCTTCCCCACCCCCCACAGCCTAAACCTATATAGGTGGTAATTAACCACAACAGGGCCATTTCACTCCTAGCAGCCTCCCAGTCTGACTGGGAGAGCAAGGTAAGTGAACCATTACACCTTGTTCACACTGGTGTGGTGCGGGGCGGCGTCTGTTGCTGCCGTGATGCTGTGTCTGCGGGCGGGTGCGGCCTATAGACTGGTTTGAGAGGCATTGGGGCCGCTCTGCCAGTGGGTCGCTCCCCCCCGTGGGCACTTGTGTCGCGGCGGTGGTGGTCGCTGCCTGGTGCTGCGCCATTTTATGCTAGGGACGTTAGGGACCCACTCTGAATAGGTGGCCTTGACGTGGCGAGTGGGCTTGTACTTTTTGATCAAAAATGTATACTAACAACCTGTTAGTTTTTGATATTATGCTGAGAAGCAACCAGATCATTATGCAAGATTGTAGATGTGCGCTATGTCTGTATTCTACTTGAATCCACATTGTGATTTCTTTCTTCCCCCTTTTTTTGTTTTTTTAAACATGTGCTGCACTCTTCCCCACCCCCCACAGCCTAAACCTATATAGGTGGTAATTAACCACAACAGGGCCATTTCACTCCTAGCAGCCTCCCAGTCTGACTGGGAGAGCAAGGTAAGTGAACCATTACACCTTGTTCACACTGGTGTGGTGCGGGGCGGCGTCTGTTGCTGCCGTGATGCTGTGTCTGCGGGCGGGTGCGGCCTATAGACTGGTTTGAGAGGCATTGGGGCCGCTCTGCCAGTGGGTCGCTCCCCCCCGTGGGCACTTGTGTCGCGGCGGTGGTGGTCGCTGCCTGGTGCTGCGCCATTTTATGCTAGGGACGTTAGGGACCCACTCTGAATAGGTGGCCTTGACGTGGCGAGTGGGCTTGTACTTTTTGATCAAAAATGTATACTAACAACCTGTTAGTTTTTGATATTATGCTGAGAAGCAACCAGATCATTATGCAAGATTGTAGATGTGCGCTATGTCTGTATTCTACTTGAATCCACATTGTGATTTCTTTCTTCCCCCTTTTTTTGTTTTTTTAAACATGTGCTGCACTCTTCCCCACCCCCCACAGCCTAAACCTATATAGGTGGTAATTAACCACAACAGGGCCATTTCACTCCTAGCAGCCTCCCAGTCTGACTGGGAGAGCAAGGTAAGTGAACCATTACACCTTGTTCACACTGGTGTGGTGCGGGGCGGCGTCTGTTGCTGCCGTGATGCTGTGTCTGCGGGCGGGTGCGGCCTATAGACTGGTTTGAGAGGCATTGGGGCCGCTCTGCCAGTGGGTCGCTCCCCCCCGTGGGCACTTGTGTCGCGGCGGTGGTGGTCGCTGCCTGGTGCTGCGCCATTTTATGCTAGGGACGTTAGGGACCCACTCTGAATAGGTGGCCTTGACGTGGCGAGTGGGCTTGTACTTTTTGATCAAAAATGTATACTAACAACCTGTTAGTTTTTGATATTATGCTGAGAAGCAACCAGATCATTATGCAAGATTGTAGATGTGCGCTATGTCTGTATTCTACTTGAATCCACATTGTGATTTCTTTCTTCCCCCTTTTTTTGTTTTTTTAAACATGTGCTGCACTCTTCCCCACCCCCCACAGCCTAAACCTATATAGGTGGTAATTAACCACAACAGGGCCATTTCACTCCTAGCAGCCTCCCAGTCTGACTGGGAGAGCAAGGTAAGTGAACCATTACACCTTGTTCACACTGGTGTGGTGCGGGGCGGCGTCTGTTGCTGCCGTGATGCTGTGTCTGCGGGCGGGTGCGGCCTATAGACTGGTTTGAGAGGCATTGGGGCCGCTCTGCCAGTGGGTCGCTCCCCCCCGTGGGCACTTGTGTCGCGGCGGTGGTGGTCGCTGCCTGGTGCTGCGCCATTTTATGCTAGGGACGTTAGGGACCCACTCTGAATAGGTGGCCTTGACGTGGCGAGTGGGCTTGTACTTTTTGATCAAAAATGTATACTAACAACCTGTTAGTTTTTGATATTATGCTGAGAAGCAACCAGATCATTATGCAAGATTGTAGATGTGCGCTATGTCTGTATTCTACTTGAATCCACATTGTGATTTCTTTCTTCCCCCTTTTTTTGTTTTTTTAAACATGTGCTGCACTCTTCCCCACCCCCCACAGCCTAAACCTATATAGGTGGTAATTAACCACAACAGGGCCATTTCACTCCTAGCAGCCTCCCAGTCTGACTGGGAGAGCAAGGTAAGTGAACCATTACACCTTGTTCACACTGGTGTGGTGCGGGGCGGCGTCTGTTGCTGCCGTGATGCTGTGTCTGCGGGCGGGTGCGGCCTATAGACTGGTTTGAGAGGCATTGGGGCCGCTCTGCCAGTGGGTCGCTCCCCCCCGTGGGCACTTGTGTCGCGGCGGTGGTGGTCGCTGCCTGGTGCTGCGCCATTTTATGCTAGGGACGTTAGGGACCCACTCTGAATAGGTGGCCTTGACGTGGCGAGTGGGCTTGTACTTTTTGATCAAAAATGTATACTAACAACCTGTTAGTTTTTGATATTATGCTGAGAAGCAACCAGATCATTATGCAAGATTGTAGATGTGCGCTATGTCTGTATTCTACTTGAATCCACATTGTGATTTCTTTCTTCCCCCTTTTTTTGTTTTTTTAAACATGTGCTGCACTCTTCCCCACCCCCCACAGCCTAAACCTATATAGGTGGTAATTAACCACAACAGGGCCATTTCACTCCTAGCAGCCTCCCAGTCTGACTGGGAGAGCAAGGTAAGTGAACCATTACACCTTGTTCACACTGGTGTGGTGCGGGGCGGCGTCTGTTGCTGCCGTGATGCTGTGTCTGCGGGCGGGTGCGGCCTATAGACTGGTTTGAGAGGCATTGGGGCCGCTCTGCCAGTGGGTCGCTCCCCCCCGTGGGCACTTGTGTCGCGGCGGTGGTGGTCGCTGCCTGGTGCTGCGCCATTTTATGCTAGGGACGTTAGGGACCCACTCTGAATAGGTGGCCTTGACGTGGCGAGTGGGCTTGTACTTTTTGATCAAAAATGTATACTAACAACCTGTTAGTTTTTGATATTATGCTGAGAAGCAACCAGATCATTATGCAAGATTGTAGATGTGCGCTATGTCTGTATTCTACTTGAATCCACATTAATAAATGTCCCCCTATGTTCAGGCCATTTTTAAGTCAATTTTAAATGTCAAAAAATGGACCAAAAAAACTCTGCCTCTGCTAAAAAAAACTGTGTGGAAACATACCATAAAACTTAGCACAGTATTTTTAACCTAAGGCAACCCCTAACAGGTGTAAAAATGTCTATTATGTTTATTTAGGTCAAAGGTTTCGCAAGCCTTTAACTTCCCAAGAGAAAAAAGCTGCAGTGCAGTGAGGAGTCAGCAAAGGATGCTGGGGGATGTCGGCTCTGAAGTCTGCAGTGCAGTGAGGAGTCAGCAAGGGATGCTGGGGGATGTCAGCTCTGAAGTCTGCAGTGCAGTGAGGAGTCAGCAAGGGATGCTGGGGATGTCAGCACTGAAGTCTGCAGTGCAGTGAGGAGTCAGCAAGGCATGCTGGGGGATGTCAGCTCTGAAGTCTGCAGTGCAGTGAGGAGTCAGCAAGGGATGCTGGGGGATGTCAGTTCTGAAGTCTGCAGTGCAGTGAGGAGTCAGCAAGGCATGCTGGGGGATGTCAGCTCTGAAGTCTGCAGTGCAGTGAGGAGTCAGCAAGGGATGCTGGGGGATGTCAGCTCTGAAGTCTGCAGTGCAGTGAGGAGTCAGCAAGGGATGCTGGGGGATGTCAGCTCTGAAGTCTGCAGTGCAGTGAGGAGTCAGCAAGGGATGCTGGGGGATGTCAGCTCTGAAGTCTGCAGTGCAGTGAGGAGTCAGCAAGGGATGCTGGGGGATGTCAGCTCTGAAGTCTGCAGTGCAGTGAGGAGTCAGCAAGGGATGCTGGGGGATGTCAGCTCTGAAGTCTGCAGTGCAGTGAGGAGTCAGCAAGGGATGCTGGGGGATTTCAGCTCTGAAGTCTGCAGTGCAGTGAGGAGTCAGCAAGGGATGCTGGGGGATGTCAGCTCTGAAGTCTGCTGTGCAGTGAGGAGTCAGCAAGGGATGCTGGGGGATGTCAGCTCTGAAGTCTGCAGTGCAGTGAGGAATCAGCAAGGCATGCTGGGGGATGTCAGCTCTGAAGTCTGCAGTGCAGTGAGGAGTCAGCAAAGGATGCTGGGGATGTCAGCACTGAAGTCTGCAGTGCAGTGAGGAGTCAGCAAGGCATGCTGGGGGATGTCAGCTCTGAAGTCTGCAGTGCAGTGAGGAGTCAGCAAGGGATGCTGGGGGATGTCAGCTCTGAAGTCTGCAGTACAGTGAGGAGTCAGCAAGGGATGCTGGGGGATGTCAGCTCTGAAGTCTGCAGTGCAGTGAGGAGTCAGCAAGGGATGCTGGGGGATGTCAGCTCTGAAGTCTGCAGTGCAGTGAGGAGTCAGCAAGGCATGCTGGGGGATGTCAGCTCTGAAGTCTGCAGTGCAGTCAGGAGTCAGCAAGGCATGCTGGGGGATGTCAGCTCTGAAGTCTGCAGTGCAGTGAGGAGTCAGCAAGGCAGGCTGGGGGATGTCAGCTCTGAAGTCTGCAGTGCAGTGAGGAGTCAGCAAGGCAGGCTGGGGGATGTCAGCTCTGAAGTCTGCAGTGCAGTGAGGAGTCAGCAAGGCATGCTGGGGGATGTCAGCTCTGAAGTCTGCAGTGCAGTGAGGAGTCAGCAAGGCATGCTGGGGGATGTCAGCTCTGAAGTCTGCAGTGCAGTGAGGAGTCAGCAAGGCATGCTGGGGGATGTCAGCTCTGAAGTCTGCAGTGCAGTGAGGAGTCAGCAAGGCATGCTGGGGGATGTCAGCTCTGAAGTTTGCAGTGCAGTGAGGAGTCAGCAAGGCATGCTGGGGGATGTCAGCTCTGAAGTCTGCAGTGCAGTGAGGAGTCAGCAAGGCATGCTGGGGGATGTCAGCTCTGAAGTCTGCAGTGCAGTGAGGAGTCAGCAAGGCATGCTGGGGGATGTCAGCTCTGAAGTCTGCAGTGCAGTGAGGAGTCAGCAAGGCATGCTGGGGGATGTCAGCTCTGAAGTCTGCAGTGCAGTGAGGAGTCAGCAAGGCATGCTGGGGGATGTCAGCTCTGAAGTCTGCAGTGCAGTGAGGAGTCAGCAAGGCATGCTGGGGGATGTAAGCTCTGAAGTCTGCAGTGCAGTGAGTGCAGTGATGCAGCACATCAGGATCAGTACAAGATAAGTAATGTCAACCCTGTAGGTGTAGGGTAACATAAATTAAAGAGGATTTATGTAGATCAGACTTGATCACTGTGCAGATGAAAAGGTTGACAACTTTATTATATACTTCATGAGTTAATTCTTTACCACTATAAGATATTTGTTTACTACAAGTAAAAAAAAAGCTGCAAAAGCTTTACTTGACTAGTCCTGCACTCAGCTTAGCTGTACCCAGGCTATTCAGCGCTCTATGAGCTAAAGAAGTAGCATTTTCAATGGCATGTATTGCATTAAATGCCAGCATTAAAGGAAACTGACAGATGGATCAACTCCAATAACCTGAATATACAGGTGGAGAGTGTGGGTGATCTGGAGTAAATCAATGTATTCTTTACACTAATCCATTTAGCCGTTCTAAAGATATAGCACAATCTTGCCGTATGCAAATTAACTCTTAACTGCACTGGAGGCAGGTCTGAAGACTATCCGCACCTCTGATGACATCTCCTGGGTGCTGTTTGTTCCACCCCTCTTCTTAAGGAGATAAGTATTGATGAGCACAAATGGGACCCAGGGGACGGCATCAGAGGTACGGATAGTCTTTAGATCCACCTCCAGTGCAGTTAAGAGATAATTTGCATATTGCAAGATTGTGCTATATCTCAGGATTGGCTGAACAGATTGGAGTAATGAAAACAGGGTTTTACTCGGGATTACCCACACTAACCACCTGTATATTCAGGTTAGTTGGGTTGGCCCATCTGTAAATTCTCCTTTAAGGTAGGGTGACAGGTAGGGTATACGTAGCATATTTAACGCTGCACAAAACCTGCTGTACATCGAGAAATATGCTGTGTATTCTCCTATGAGCAGACACACAGGGCTACCCAGCAGCAGCCCTATGTGTGCAGCAAAATACCCGCACGTCACGTCTGTGCTCTTGCCCCGCCTCCAAACCTCACTGCACACACAGGGCTGCCGGCGGGTAGCCCTGTGTGTCTGCTCATAGGATAATGCACAGCTAATTTCCCGCCGCACAGCAGGTTTTGTGCCGCGTGAAATACACTGCGTATATGCTATGTTTGACCCTACCCTTAACGTTTTCTGCATGATATAGAAATGTTCATTTGCTACATCTGTATACACATCAGCCGCTACCGTTCAATTGCCTTTTGGCAGTTTACTACACTGTTTCATTCTACATTTCAGGTTGAAACATAAAGTTTATTCAAAAGTTATCGAACTTTTCATTTATATAGTGATAAAGCTTTACATAAAACTGGGAAATCCCTTCGGTATTCCAAGCTAAAAATTAAAAGAATGCATAGTACATCAATGCAAGAACATTATGATTGTAATTCACACATCTGCATCTTACATATCTGATGATAACATGGAATAAGAGAGTTCCCTGGGATATGATAATCTTTACAGCAGAATTATTATTATTATTATTATTTTATATATATAAAGCGACCGAAATGTCTAGGTCCCCACAAATGAGTACAGAAACTTTTTTCAACCTTGCCTTCTAATATCTCTGACAACTCTCTTTTATTACCCTCTCTTGCAGGTAACCCCCTTCCCTACCCTCTCCCTTCTGTCTCCTGTATGATTGCTGCACTGCGGGTATATCCTGGACCGGCATCTGGTGCACTGTGTAGGTCACATTGCAGAGTGAATGGTATAAGAAGGGTTAAGGGACCCCTAGTGGAGACTTTCGGTGTTGCAGACCCTTCTGGTCATCGGAATGGCAAGGGTAACTTGCACAGCACTTAATTCTTACATGATCAATATCTACTCTGCTGAGTCAAGTTAACAAGAGGAGGGTGCAGGGGCTGATAGCATTGAGGTAGAAGCTGGAATAGTTTTACTAGATGCAGCATGTTGGCTATTTCAGGTGATGATGTAATGGGGCTAAGCGTCATATAATCTCATATACCTACACTGTAGGGCAGTATTTCCCAGCCAGGGTGCCTCCAGCTGTTGCAAAACTACAACTCCCAGCTTACCCGGGCATGCTGGGAGTTGTAGTTTTGCAACAGCTGGAGTCACCCTGGTTGGGAAACACTGCTTTAGGGAAAGCATGTTAGTATCATATCAGCAACTGATACATAAATGTTGCAGAAAATTATTCTATCTCTTTATGTATATGTATATATATATATATATATATATATATATATATATATATATATATATATATATATATATATATTATCTATCTCATATCTATCTATCTCTCTCTCTCTCTCTATATATATATATATATATATATATATATATATATATATATATATATATATATATATATATCTTTCTCTTATCCATCTATATTTTGTTATTATTCCAAATCAAATGCAGCAGGTAGGTACTGTACTGTGATGATATGATATGACAGATATGATATATTGCAAATACTGTGAGGTTATGGAGTGTAATGCCGAAATGTGATCACCGCAATCGTAACACTGATATGATCACAATATGATCACAATATGATCCCTTATGATTAAATAGCTCAAGATATTGTAAAGATCATAGTGACCCCAAGATAGAGTATATCATATATACAGTATATTTTAAGTACGGCAATTTTTTAAAATATTTTGATCTATGGACTTTTACCCAATCCTTGTTTTCATTCACATTGACCCAACGTTTTCCATCAATAGGCCTTCATCCCATGCCCCTTATCTAGGAAACCTCTAGTATTCCTATTCATGCTACTAGTGCCTGGAAATTGCATTAAATAAGCCGAATCCTCCCGTATCCCATATTTTAGCCATCACCCTGTATTTATTGTCAGCCCGTACTAATCCTCCCTGGAATCCCTTCTGCTTCTCCGTCTAAGTCCCTCGGTGCAGGCTCTAAGCAGCGATCATTTTTTCGCATCCTTTTTGCTACAATTAGATCAGGCATATAATGGGGTTTAGGTTGTATGCGTTAAATAATAACCGGTAAATAGCCTATGGTTTATGGCATTATTTAAAGGAGGATCTTCCTATCACCCCCTATATGACACTAATACAGTCTTGAATTCAGATGCAATTTGATTTCCTTTTCATCATTTTTAATCACTATATTGTTTTATTATGATGATGATTATTTTATCATTTATCTGCTGTATGCGTGGGTGTCATTTACCCCAGTTGGCAGTGAAAGGGTTACTGTGGAGTGTGCGGAGGGTGGAAGTGCATTGCGGCAGATGTATACCCAGCTGTGCATGCAGAACTGGCCATACAACTTACCCAGGAGGCTGAGTGCCAGTGTTACCAAGCTTAGCCCTGGGGGTGTTGGGCGCTCTCTCTTGCCCATGGCCTGGGAGGGGTGAGGGGGGTCTCCGGCTGGTGTCCTGGAATATATCTATATATATATATAATGTAATTTTCCCTCGATGGTGCAGCTCTGACAGAACTGTAAACTCAATATGGCCGGATCTCTGGCTGCAGCAGAGATGCAGGAGGGTTGGGGGTGGTGGGTGGTGGGAACACTTGTTTTTATGGTTGCTGGATTTCCTGGAATGATGCAGGAGGGTGAAAGAAAAAAAAATTCCTTACTCCAATCTTTTTCATGTATCCGTGTTTCGTTTTTTGCGTATGTGTTTATTATTAGACAGATATAATTAATCTTTACAATGTATTTAAATATATGTGAACAGCTTTTTTTTTTTTCTGCATCCATTATACTGGAGTTTTATCAAAACCTCTCAAGATTCCTATTGATTTTTGTAATATCTTTCCAAGACCATCCTTTGCATCATTTAGTAACTCTAAAGCAATGTTCCCCAACCACAGTGCCTCCAGCTGTTGTACAACTACAACTGCCAGCATGACCGGAAATCCAAAGGCTGTCGGCATGCTGAGAGATGTAGTTTTGCAACAGTTGGAGGCACCCTGGTTGGTACTACTCTATCTACATTACTAATGAAACATGTATACCTGTACAAAAAGCAAGTCACCCAGCTTTCCCAGCACATTATCTAGCAGCATGACAGGGGATTAATAAATATGTAAAAAAAAAAAAAAAAATTTTGACACATGACCCATTCATCTTTATAAAATAAGCATTTCCAAAAAGTGATATTATTTTTTTAATAGATAAATTGCATAGTTTAGTAACTCTTTAGCAATGTTTCCCAAACAGGGTGTCCCAGCTGTTGCACAGCTACAACTCTGAGCATGCCTGGAAAGCCAAAGGCATGCTGGGAGTTGTAGTTTTGCAACAGCTGGAGGCACCCAGGTTGTAAAACACTACTCTAACTGCAGTACTAATGAAACATGAGATTAAAAAATATGTAAAAAATAATATTTACAAACACACGATCTATTCAAACAATATGGATAGTATTGATAAATCATTTCCAAAAAAAGTATTTTTTTTAAAGATAAACTATATATGTATACATAATACCTCTCCTCTCCTCCCCTCCCCTCCACTCTCCTCTCTAGGGTTTGGAAATATCTGTGATAAAGGGTGGTATATCCACCCGAAACGCGTCCACATGTCCACTTGATGTCTTCCTTTGGATAGGGGATAAGATGTCTCGGGGTGGAGTACCCCTTTAAAATACTGACCAAAATACTATATGCCTAAGGCTTGGTTCACACAGTGTAAATGAAAAGTAAAAAAACGGCAGTAAAAAAGTTATAAATAGTGGACATTTTCTTTATCTAATAAGGTCAGTGCACACATTGTATAAAAAAAACTGTAATTCGAACACAATTCCAAGCTGGTTTTCCATAGACTTTAAATTAAAAAAAATTTGGAATTGACCCCCAATTTTTTTTTGAAAACAGACGTTTTTGCTTTAGATCTGATTTTTCAGCCATAAATGGACAAAAATAAGACTGCAAAACAAAATATCGCCTTTTTTAGGGTGTGTGAATAGGGTCTTAAAGGAGAACTCCAGGATATAAAAATTGTCCCCCATACTGCCGGCAGTAAAAAAAATAAAGATGTACATACCTTGCTTCGCTCCCCCGGGGCCTCCGGTAACCGTCTCCAGTCTCTGCCGCGATCCTCTTCCTGGTTGCCGATGGTCGGCGAGTCACACTGCCAATCACCAGCCGCAGTGAAGTCCCAACTCGGCTGGCGATAGGCTGAGCGGCTGTGTGACGTTTGTGTCCTGAATTCATTTGGTGGAGACATATAAACCTTTCTCTGGTGAGGATCGCACAGCGGAGCTTGCAAGAGGCTGTCTGTCAATTATGCACAGAAGCAGCGATAATGAAACCAAGCAGGTTTATTAGTTTAAAATACAAAAACTGGTACAGATGCAGAGACAACGCGTTTCGCAGGGATCCCCTTGCTTCGTCAGGTTATAAAGGAGACCTGACGAAGCAAGGGGATCCTTGTGAAACACATTGTCTCTGCATCTGTAGCAGTTTTTGTATTTTAAACTAATAAACCTGCTTGGTTTTATTGCTGCTGCTTCTGTGCATAATTGACAGACAGCCTCTTGCAAGCTCCGCTGTGCGATCCTCACCAGAGAAAGGTTTATACCTCTCCACCAAATGAATTTGCCTGACCGCCATCACTGATGTCCAGGACCGGGACGCAAGGCTGCTGCAAGGATCGCTTTGAGTTCATATACTCATACATGTGCTTCACAGTGTTGTGCCTGCTGCGCAACACCGAAAGGTGAGTGAGCAATCTCACCTGTGTTCTGAGTATACTTTTTACTTTTATTAATTGGGAAATTACTGCACTTAGAGAGCGCCTCTCTCTCTCTCTTTCTTTCTCTGTTCCCTTTTACACATATGCTCCTGTTTGTGTCCTGAAGCATTCTCACACTGCCGCTCAGCCTATCGCTGGCCGAGTCGGGACTTCACTGCGGCCGGTGATTGGCTGAGCGCAGTATGACTCGCCGACCACCGGCAACCAGGAAGAGGATCGCGGCGGAGACCAGAGACGGTTACCGGAGGCCCCGGGGGAGCGAAGCAAGGTATGTACATCTTTATCTTTTTTTACTGCCGGCAGTATGAGGGACAATTTTTTTATTCTGGAGTTCTCCTTTAACTGATGTTAAACTCCTTTAACTCCTTTAACTGTTCTCCTTTAATGTAAAAAAGGTTGTCTACGGCTACAGGGTGGCATGCACAGCAGCAAATTGTATCAAAGTTGCCTGCCATAGAAAAATAGTTAGACAGCACAATCCGTCATCAGCACAATTCCTATAATATGAATAGATTTTTTTTTTGCTGGATTCAAGCAAAAAATTACATATACAGTTTTTAGCTGGACAGAATAGCGAAGAGGTCTGTGTCATCCTATTCTGCAAAAAAAAAAGTGACAAAGTAATAAATCTGAGACATTTTGACACATGCTTTATAATAGAAACCAATGTATCCCTTAAATAGATCTGCTACAAGAGTCTTTATGGCCTTGAGACTGCCGCAAAAAATTCTTCTGTGTGCACAGTGCATCACAATCTCATTGAAATCAATGGGACTCTGCTGTAGCAGAATTTCCGAGCAGAATATTCCCACTGAATTCCACTTGGAAATTCCATTGTGCGAACATAGCCTAAGTCAGTCAAGCATGCATGTGTTTTGAATGGCAACAGCCATATCCAAAGTTCCCCCAATATCCTCAGTCATGAGGCCCTCAGTCAGGGGCGGACTGACAACACTCAGGGCCCCCGGAACAACGGAACAAATAAAGCAAGGGCCCCCTGTGAGGCTTTGCCCCTGGCAACATCTCTGCCCCTATTCCACCCAAATCCGTTCTTATGCACCACCCCTACACACAAAATAAATAAAAATGTAATTATTCAAATATATATATATATATATATATATAATGTTAACGTAGGTAAATCATTTTACATGACCAATAATAATAGAATACAAGGAGGAAATATATACCACCACACAATAACTGGATAATACTGCTATACTATACCACTATACACAGACCAGTATTTCCCCATACAGTGCCCATATAGCGGTAGATACCAGCTGTACACAGGATCTGTACACCATATAAGTGATTATATACAGGACCATATGACGATAGATATCAGCTGTACACAGGACTGTATACTATATAAGTGATTACAGTTACATCTAGGGACTCACAATTACATCTTTTCTGATCAGTGTCATCCTCTTTCCTTTTCTTTTCCATCCAGCTCTGACCACCATGTTGACTTTTTCCAGCCAAAACTCATCTCCTAACATCTGCAGAACAAACACGTTAGACTCCAGTTTTTTTCCCAGCGCCCTCCCCTCCTCTACACAATCTCCCCACCTATAGGCCCACATGCTGACGCTCCTGTTCCCCACTAATCACCACCTGGTTTCTGGTGATATTATGGAGACCACACTAGTGCCTGTTCAACCAATGACTGCCTGAGGCAGGACACCGCTGTGGCCAGTGATTGGCTGAGCAGACATTAGTAGCGGTGATGAGCGAGGACCTAGAGCGTTGGTGCCGCAGCTGTGGGGGATTGAAGAGTATGGCTTTTTAATGCCACCCAGAGGCATATATAACATTTTTTATGCCTTGATAACACCTTTAAGGGCCCTTGATAAGTAATTCCCCCATTAACTAGGTAGTCCCCCCATCAGGTAGGTATGTCCCCCTGGTAGATATGCAGGTAGGGCTCCCCAATAGGTAGATAGGACCCCTGATAGATATGTCCCCCTAACAAGTAGGCAGATAGGGATCCCCAGTAGGTAGATAGAACCCCTGGTAGGTATGTCCTCCCAGTAGTTAGGCAATATAGGGCTCCTCTGTAGGTAGATAGGGCCCCTGATAGATATGTCCCCCTATTAGGTAGGCAAGAAGGGCTCCCCAGTAGGTAGATAGAACACATGGTAAGTATATCCCCCAGTAGATAGACAGGTAGGGCTCTACAGTAGTTAGATGGGGCCCCTGATAGATATGTTCACCCAGTAGGTAGGCATGAAGGGCTCCCCAGTAGGTAGATAGAACACATGGTAAGTATATCCCCCCAATAGATAGACAGGTAGGGCTCTCCAGTAGGTAGATTGGGCCCCACCCCCTTAGTAAACAGGTAAGCCCCCCCCCCCCCTCAGTGGTAGGCAGGACATGTTTGACCACATTTGTAAAAAAAAAAAAAACTTACATCTGCATCTCAGCAGGGTCTTCTGCCTGCTGTATGCTAGTAGAGGGTGCGCTGACGTCCTGCACTGGCCCTCTGCTTCCTATAGACTACAGCATACAGCTACAGTTTTATAGTTAGCCTGTCATAAATTTCAGCTGTATGTGCGGAAAGCTGCATATACAGCTGATGCCTGAGAGTGATGTTCTGCAGTCTCGGGAACTGGAGTATCAGATCTAAACTCTTGTGCCCCGGATCCTTAGGGAGCCCTGTTGTGAATGGGGGCCCTGGGCAATTGACTGCCTGGGGATCCAGGACAAGTGTCCTGGATCCCTAGTAGCAGCGGTGGGCTCTTTACACGGCCGGGCCCTCAGACCATGTCCAAATGGAACGGCTGGTCAATATGTCCCTGCCCTCAGTTTGCTCAGCTGACACAAATGTGTATGTCCAGCTTTAGGGTGCATTCACACGGGCGTATTTGTGGCCCCTGAAGTGCTGCCCTCTTTGTGCCTGCTAATAGCGGCAATCCGCCGCTACCAGCAGACACACTGTGAAGTGCGAGTCGCAGTGTATCCGCATATCCCGCACATCGCGGCTGCTCCCCCAGCTCCCTGAGCTACACAGAGAGCGGCCGTGATGTGTGCGAGTACACTGCAGGGTAACTCGCACATCGCAGTGTGTCTGCTGGTAGCGGCGGATTGCCGCTATTAGCAGGCACAAAGAGGGCAGCACTTTAGGGGCACTTTAGGCAGCTGCGGATCCGCTGACGAATACGCCCATGTGAATGCACCCTTAGAGTACATTCACATGGGCAGATTACCTTTGGAACTTCCACAGTATATTTGCTGCGGAAAATCTGCAGCAGATTTTTCTACCATTGACTTCAATAGGTCCGAAGGAAAATACCTGATTTTCTGCTGACTTATTGGATATTCCACAGGTAATTTTCCCGTGTGAACGTACCCTTATATGAGATCCCCTAAATTAGTGTCTTCCAAACATCTTCAGACCAGGGAACCCTAAAGCACTCTACTGAGACCTTAATATGTTCTCCATACAGATGACGTCACCAGACCGCAATGGCTGATGCACATTGTTTGAGGAGGTGCATGTCTGAAAGGAATAAATGTTTTTATTATGCTATACAAGCATTCACTGTGATGCTGGTGAATGTTCTGCTGTTATCTCAAGAATGGTGGACACCAATGACCACATGGAGGACATGGCCAGGTAAAGTGTATATCCAGAGTTTCAGACCAATTTGATCTTCAGCTACAGCGTAGAGAGATGCAAGCTACGCTGGGCGGTACAATCACCGAGGGAACTAAACTTCACCCAGTGAGTTCCGTGCACCAGCCTTATTAACAAGAAGAGGGCTCGTGAACGGAACTTGCTGGGCATCTTACAGTTGCATCGGCTGCATCTTGAAATTAAAGCGGTTTGCCCACATTGGGCCTCATTTACTAAGAGGGGTGTGTAGTTTTCTATGTGGGTTTTTGTTTCCGACAGGTGTTTCTCCACGATATTAACTATTGTATCTTCTTTTATTTGGTGATTTTCCCTAAGTTTTGTTCTTTTTACAATGTTCTGAGCTGTTGTTTTCTTCCGGAGCTCAAATCCACCACATTTTATGTGGAAACATTAGTAAACTTGTAGGTTGTAGCTAAAAATGTTTGCTTTTTTTAAAGAAATGCCCATTTTCATGGATAGCCATGCCTCTTTGTAGGATTTTCTGAGTAAAATGGAGAGTGAGTAGGGTTTTGGGGATTTTTTGTTGGAAATTCTGGTGCATGACACATGCGACGCAAAAAACCCTACAAAATCTACTCAGAAAAGCCTTAGTAAATAAGTCCCATTGTGTTTTCTGCTCCCTGCATCACTCCTTTACTGTTTACTTCCCGGTTTGGACAAGGGGCAGGACGTTTGAATTACACAGTCTGTTCACACAGTGTTGAAGCAATGCAGGGAGCTTCCTATGGTGTATGGTCTCCTGTCCAGCCACCTTCTGTGTAAGACAAGCTAATGATAGATGGCTCCAGGGACACTACACAAACCCTGAGCCTTCTGTGATGAGTCTATCACATACCAAAAAGGAGGGGCAGGGAGCAAACTATGGAGATCCCAACAACCCAGGAGACGGCGGGATGTCATCAGCTCGGCCATCCACTTCAACAGCGAAATAGTGATCAGTATCCTCAGCAACAAGCTGTAAACAATGAGAGCAAAGAATGGGCACAACATAAAAAGTAAGCAATTTTGCTGATAACATGCATTAGCAAAATTGCTTACTTTTGTATTATGACAAAATAAATGGTGATGTAGGACATGGGAAAATCCCTTTTAAACTGTGGTGGATAACAATGAATGTAATGCTGAGCCAAGGAAGAGCATTTGCATTGAAGACAGAATAAAATCAGTGTCTTCTCTGGAGACACCAGAATGTTGGTTTGCACAATCTCCTGAGAACAATACGTGCATGCAGTAATAGTCCTCCTGAAAATGGGTTCTGCACTGTGCTGAATTGGCAAGAAATTTAACTCATGAATGGGCTGTGACATTGAAAAGACTGCAGTCTCGACTGTTTTGCATGTCACCAATGTACATTCCTGAACTTAGATTCTTAAAGGGAATTTATCATCAAAAAAAAACTTATCATTTAAAATATGTAAAAAAAAAATGTTGCTGATGTTTGTAATATTATGGCCTAGATTTATCAAACAGTCCCCCCCCCCCCCCCACATTAGGTAGGCGACAGTTTCCCCATGGCAGGGACCCCCACCAACAAAATCCTTAAGTAAAAATGTAGTAATGTAATTGTCGCACTCAGCCTGGCCGACAGCTGTCCGGGCATGCTGGGAGTTGTAGTTTTGCAACAGCTGGAGGCACACACATGGCCCATTTATATCTAGCAACATATAAAAGTGCTTAACAAGGAGGCATGACATGAGACAATACATATCCGGCACCTATAGGGGGCGTCACCCATATCCCGCATCCTCAGTATGGGGTCACACATGCAGGTCACACACATATTGCATGTTTGCCTCCCTGTGTCACCATCCCCCACTAACTCACTCCCTCCTCCAGGCAGCCACGCCCACTGCTTCCTGATTGGTCACCCTTTAACTCAGGAGCATCATACTGAAAATCGGCATATATTTGCTCAGTCCCTCTAAGGCAGTGGTCTGAAACTATGGCCCTCCAGATATTGCAAAACTTCAACTCGCAAGCATGCTGGGAGTTGAAGTTTTGCAACATTTGGAGGGCCAAAGTTTGAGACCACTGCCCTGCGGTATGTACAGGTTACTGGCACTCTTTTTTTTTTTTTTTTCAGAGTGACCACAGGTCCTCTTTAACCCCTTAATGAAATACGGTTTTTCCGTTTTTGCACTTTTGTTTTTCCTCCTTACGTTTTAAAAATAATAACCTTTTCAATTTAGCACCTAAAAATCCATATGAGGGCTTATTTTTTGCGCCACCAATTCTAATTTGTAATGACATCAGTCATTTTACTCAAAAATCTATGGCGAAAAGAGAAAGAAAATCATTGGGCGACAAAATGTAATAAAAAACGCCATTTTGTAAATTTTTTGGGGGCTTCCGTTTCTACGCAGTACATTTTTCAGTAAAAATGACACTTTATCATTATTCTGTAGGTCCATGCGATTAAAATGATACCCTACTTATATAGGTTTGATTTTGTTGTACTTCTGAAAAAAATCATAACTACATGGAAAATCTATACATTTAAAATTGTCCTCTTTTATTTTTCCACGTACGGGGCAGTATGAGGGATCATTTTTTTGCGCCGGGTTCTGAAGTTTTTATCAGTACTAGTTTTGTTTTTAATCTGACTTTTTGATCGCTTTTTTATAACATTTTTATGGTTTAGAATGTGACCAAAAATACACTATTTTGGACTTTTTTGCGCATACGCCATTGACCATGTGGTTTTATTAACTATATATTTTTATAGTTCGGACATTTACGCACGCGGTGATACCACATATGTTTATTTTTATTTACACTGTTTTATTATGGGAAAAGGGGGGTGATTCAAACTTTATTAACTTTTTTTTCCACTTTTTTTGCAATATTATAGCCCCCATAGGGGTCTATAACATGCAGTACATTGATTCAATACATTGATCAATGCCTTTGCATTGCAATTAATTGATCAATGTTATCGGCAGTTGATTGCTCAAGCCTTGATTTCAATCGCTGATTGAACGCACATGAGGCAGGAATGGCACCCTCCTGATGCGTCCTAGCTGATCAGGACATCGCGATTTTACCGCGATGGTCCCGATCAGCCTGACTGAGCTGCCGGGAAGCTTTCACTATAGATGCAGCGATCAACTTTGATCGCCACGTCTAAAGAGTTAATGCTGGACATCTGCCTTAACGGTGATGTCCCACATCAGCCATGGGTCCTGGCTGCTGATAGCAACCGGGACTGTTCAGGTATGATGCGAACTCAGCTCCTGAGCTCGCTTCATAACCCTCCCGTGCCGCAGCGCCGTTTATAAATGGCAGCTTGTGGCAAGGGATTAGATGGGCACTATCATTAAAATTAATGTTTGCTATTGCACTCCTTATGATAAATAAAAAAAACTATTTCTAATGTACTTTGTTTTAAAAAAAAAAATGAAGTTTTCTATGTTTTAATTGTGTTTAAAAAAAGCTGCCACTAGGTGTCTCCTTACTTGTCCAGAGCACATTTCCCCCCATCTCTTGCACAGACTTTGGACTCCTGCTGGCCTGGCAGAAGTCCAAAATGAGGAATTGCAGTCTGGAGTGAAAATACAGAGCAATATCAAGGTAGAAAACTAAAAAATAATAAAAAATAAAGGCAGGGGGTGGATTATCATGATGGGGGCAGTGAACTGGGAGGATTATAACATTTTACAAGATCATGAGAGGTACTCTTTAAAGTACCTCTCAAATCCCCTTTCCGAGCACTAGGGCCCCCCGCAATCTCCTGTTTGGAGCCCCGGTGCACTAGCACAGGAGCGCATTACAACCCCTGCCTTAAGTGGAGGCCTCCATATAGCTCTATGGTAGAGCTGAAGACTGGCGAACTACACAAAGTAGGCGTGGCGGCCTCCGCTTCAGCCTCCATGACGTGTTCCTGTGCTAGCGCATCGGGGCTCCAAATAGGAGATCACGGTGGCCCCCAGCGTTCTGCAGTTCCTTTGTTATTCCCCGTGGAAATATTTACATGAATTGGGGGCTGGGTAGCACCATTCCCCTGACAATAGGGTGTGCCGCTTTAGACAGTGTTTTTTCATTCTGTAATTCCACAAGTTTTACTTACCAGACAGAACTAGATAATGGAGATTGTTAGAATTTGTGTTTTCTGAGTTAAGTAATTCCTAATACTGCAGTCCTGGGGCTTGTTGAGACAAGTGGATATTTCATTTCTTTCCAAACAGAACATAATGTGAGTAAACCACAAGAGATGAGAAAGTGCCTGTGTGCGGTCCACAGGGACATTACCATTAAAAAAAAAGTCCAAAAATCTAATCGAAAAATTGAATCGGAAAATATGCTAATAGTGTTGTGTCTGTTATCACTTACCCCTAATAACAGCCCCTTCCAGCAGGTTACCATGTGCGATGTGACTTAAATGTGTGTATATATATATATATATATATATATATATATATATATATATATATACACACATACACACATACACATTTCTCTTTTTTTATCTTTTTCAAGCCTGGTCGTTTGACCATTTTATTTTGTAGCACCTTTTGAGCCCCAAGGAGGAGTGTTGGAGTGAATTTGTTGTACTTTACACCCTGAAGCATTTGAGGAAGGAGCAGCAACCAGGTTTTTATGCATGGTTCATTTGCTTCAGTACGAGTTGTGCTGGCAATTTATCAACTCCCATAGTTTTTTTTTGCTATTGGTAAAATGTCCGCACTGAAATTTTCCATGCTGACATGCCACCATGTGAACATAGCCTTAGGGTAGGGTCACTCGTATTTAATGCTGCGGATGTGCTGCTAGCAGTTACAGAGCGACTGCAGAGCACACTCCCTGCTGCTGCCGGGTAGCTCTCTGTGTCAACTTGTGACTGCTGGCGGTAAACCTGCTGCTACGAGTGGACACACAGAGCTACAGAGAGCAGGGAGTTTGCTCTGCTGTCTCTCTGTGACTGCCGGCAGCCAATTGGCAGCATCAAATCCAGTGTGGATACGCTGTGTTTGACCCTACCCTTAGGCTAGCTTTCCATGCATGTTTTCTTCTGGCATGTTTTGAAAAAACGAATGGCAAATATAAAGAGAAGACTTATATGTCTCCTTCCTATTGGATCCACTTCTGACTTTGGCTGAAAAACTGCAGTGGCAGTTTTCAAAAAAAAATTACAAAAAAAAACCTGTGTGAAAACGTAGCCTTATTGACATTAGTAGGAGTTATGGAAACAACATAGCTTGCTGTGCTATGCTGTATACATAACTCCCATTAAAGTCAATCAGATGTCCACATGTTTGTGTTCCATCTTTATGTAACGTTGTGCCCTCCCTTACCTTTTCTCCTGGCATAAGATATCCTGAGATGACCAGCATTAAATATAAAGTGTTATAATGAAAGTTTTTTTCTTTCTTTCAAAGCTTATCATATTGTGTCTTTCATCAGTTGGTATCTCATGCCAAGAGAAAAGATTAGGTAAAATATATGTTCAGCCTTTTCATCAATTTTTTTCCCCCAGACAGCCAGCTACTTCATCTACCCCTATAATGGGAAGCATGCAGACTTGGTGCCTGGAACAGCACAAGCTATATACAGCCCCATGCTCACCGTGCATGTGCCTTAGTACAGCAGAGCAGGGGAGAAAGAGATCCTGTTGTAGGGGAGTAAAGATGAGGTGAGTATGTACAGGGAGTTTTTTCTCTTGAGGGGAGGCTCTTTACTGGGGGCGGGCAGCATCTACATCCTTGAGGCACCTACTGAGGGGAACCTGGCTACCTATTTGGGGCAACTTCCTACTAGGGGGCCACCTACCTACTGTCAGGCTTCTGGCTACCTACTAAAGGGTACATTCCTATTTAGAGGGACTTTTCTACCTACAAGGGGATCCTGGCTATCTACTGGGGGACGTTACCTAATGGGAACATCTATTTCCCTGCAGGGGTGCTCTTGCTATCTACTGAGAAGCACCTATCTATCTAATGGTGGCATCTATCCACTACTAGGGAGGCAGCTACCAACGGCAGCACTTATCTACTAGCAGGCCCGTCGCTACAGGACAGGCAAACCAAGCAATTGCTTGGGCCCCCGAGCACAGCCAGTGCTTGCCCGTCCTGTAGCGATTAACAATCCTGCTCTTGGAGTTTGTGCTCCGGGCCCCAGGCACCCAGTCAAACAAGAGGGCCCCCGAATGTCTGACATTTTTTTAAATAAACTAATTTGCAGCTTTGGAGTTCTTCTCACCTCACCACAATCCCGTTCCCCCCACCCCCGCTGCACTTGGTATCTTCCCTCAGCCCCGGACTCTTCTCTCAGCCTTCAGCCGTCTGAGCAAGAGGAGGGGGAAGAGAGAGCTGTGAGGAGGGGAGACCGCAGAGGCTGTACAACATGGGGCCTGACTATAGTAGGTGTCCCTGCATATATATATATATATATATATATATATATATATATATATATATATGTGTGTGTGTGTGTGTATAAGCATGTGTGTGTTGATATATATATGTGTGTACATATGTGTATGTCTATGTACTGTGCCTGTGTGTGTGTTACTACTGTGGATGACTATATATAAAGTGCATGTGTGTATCTATACCAGTGTTTCCCCACCAGGGTGCCTCCAGTTGTTGCAAAACTACAACTCCCAGCATGCCCAGACAGCCAAAGGCTGTCTGGGCATGCTGGGAGTTGTAGTTTTGCAACCTCTGTAGGCACCCTGGTTGGGAAACACTGATCTATTCTTTCTGTGTGCGTATGAAGCATGTACAGTATGTAATGTGTACAGTGTGTGTATGGTGCATGTATAGTATGTAATGTGTACAGTATGTGTGTGTGTATGAAGCATGTACAGTATGTAATGTGTACAGTGTGTGTGTATGGTGCATGTATAGTATGTAATGTGTACAGTATGTGTGTGTGTATGAAGCATGTATATTATGTAATGTGTACAGTGTGTTGTGTGTGTTTGATGCATGTACAGTATGTAATGTGTACAGTGTGGTGTGTGTGTGTATGAAGCATGTATAGTATGTAATGTGTACAGTGTGATGTGTGTGTATGAAGCATGTACAGTATGTAATGTGTACAGTGTGTTGTGTGTATGATGCATGTACAGTATGTAATGTGTACAGTGTGTTGTGTGTATGATGCATGTACAGTATGTAATGTGTACAGTATGTGTGTGTATGAAGCATGCATGTACAGTATGTAATGTGTACAGTATGTTATGTGTATGATGCATGTACAGTATGTAATGTGTACAGTATGTGTGTGTATGATGCATGTACAGTATGTAATGTGTACAGTATCTGTGTGTGTATGATGCATGTACAGTATGTAATGTGTACAGTATGTTGTGTGTATGATGCATGTACAGTATGTAATGTGTACAGTATGTGTGTGTATGAAGCATGTACAGTATGTAATGTGTACAGTGTGTGTTGTATGTATGAAGCATGTACAGTATGTAATATGTACAGTGTGTGTGTGTGTATGATGCATGTATAGTATGTAATGTGTACAATGTGTGTGTATGATGCATGTACAGTATGTAATGTGTACAGTATGTGTGTGTGTATGAAGCATGTACAGTATGTAATGTGTACAGTCTGTGTTGTGTTTATGAAGCATGTACAGTATGTAATGTGTACAGTGTGTGTGTGTATGATGCATGTACAGTATGTAATGTGTACAGTGTGTGTGTGTGAAGCATGTACATTATGTAATGTGTACAGTATGTGTGTGTATAAGGCATGCATGTACAGTATGTAATGTGTACAGTATGTGTGTATGATGCATGTACAGTATGTAATGTGTACAGTATGTGTGTTTATGATGCATGTACAGTATGTAATGTGTACAGTATGTTGTGTGTATGATGCATGTACAGTATGTAATGTGTACAGTATGTGTGTGTATGATGCATGTACAGTATGTAATGTGTACAGTATGTGTGTATGAAGCATGTATAGTATGTAATGTGTACAGTGTGTTGTGTGTATGATGCATGTACAGTATGTAATGTGTACAGTATGTGTGTATATGGTGCATGTACAGTATGTAATGTGTACAGTATGTGTGTATGATGCATGTACAGTATGTAATGTGTACTATGTGTGTATGATGCATGTATAGTATGTAATGTGTACAGTGTGTTGTGTGTATGATGCATGTACAGTTTGTAATGTGTAGAGTGTGTGTATGATGCATGTACAGTATGTAATGTGTACTATGTGTGTATGATGCATGTATAGTATGTAATGTGTACAGTGTGTTGTGTGTGTATGATGCATGTACAGTATGTAATGTGTACAGTGTGTGTGTATGATGCATGTACAGTATGTAATGTGTACAGTGTGTTGTGTGTATGATACATGTACAGTATGTAATGTGTACAGTATGTGTGTGTATGATGCATGTACAGTATGTAATGTGTACAGTGTGTGTATGATGCATGTACAATATGTAATGTGTGCAGTATGTGTGCGTATGATGCATGTACAGTATATAATGTGTACAGTATATCTGTGTATGATGCATGTACAGTATGTAATGTGTACAGTGTGTGTGTGTATGAAGCATGCATGTACAGTATGTAATGTGTACAGTGTGTTGTGTGTGTATGAAGCATGCATGTACAGTATGTAATGTGTACAGTGTGTTGTGTGTATGAAGCATTAATGTACAGTATGTAATGTGTACAGTGTGGTGTGTGTGTGTGTGAAGCATGCATGTACGGTATGTAATGTATACAGTGTGTTGTGTGTGTGTGTATGAAGCATGCATGTACAGTATGTAATGTGTACAGTATCTGTGTGTGTATGAAGCATGCATGTACAGTATGTAATGTGTACAGTGTGTTGTGTGTGTGTGTGTGTGTGTGTGAAGCATGCATGTACGGTATGTAATGTATACAGTATGTTGTGTGTGTATGAAGCATGCATGTATAGTATGTAATGTATACAGTATGTTATGTGTGTATGAAGCATGCATGTATAGTATGGAATGTATACAGTATGTTATGTGTGTATGAAGCATGCATGTACAGTATGTAATGTTTACAGTATGGTGTGTGTGTATGAAGCATGCATGTACAGTATGTAATGTGTACAGTGTGTTGTGTGTATATAATGCATGCAGTGGCAGATCCAGGGGGGGACGACTATACTGCACCTAATGTGGGGGACTATACTGCACCTAATGTGTAGAGCTATACTGCCAGCCTAATGTGGGGTAAACTATACTGCCAACCTAATGTGGGGGGGGGGACTATACTGCACCTAATGTAGGGGGACTATACTGCACCTAATGTGGGGGACTATACTGCACCTAATGTGGAGAACTATACTGCCAGCCTAATGTCGGGTAAACTATACTGCCAACCTAATGTGGGGGGACTATACTACACCTAATGTGGGGTAAACTATACTGCCAACCTAATGTGGAGAACTATACTGCACCTAATGTGGGGTGAACTATACTGCACCTAATGTGGAGAACTATACTGCACCTAATGTGGGGGACTATACTGCACCTAATGTGGAGAACTATACTGCACCTAATGTGGGGGACTATACTGCACCTAATGTGGAGAACTATACTGCACCTAATTTGGGGGGAACTATACTGCACCTAATGTGGGGGAACTATACTGCACCTAATGTGGGGTAAACTATGCTGCCAACCTAATGTGGAGAACTATACTGCACCTAATGTGGGGAACTATACTGCACCTAATGTGGGGAACTATACTGCACCTAATGTGTTTTTCTCCCATAGAAGTCTATGAGAGTGAAAAAACGCCAAGAAAAATGCCATGTAGGTTTTAACTTTGAGATTTTTTCAGGCGGTTTTTAATCTCTTTTGGACTTTAGCGATCCAAAAAAGATACAGTAGTGATGGAAAAAATTGTATTTAACGAAATGTATCTTTTTTATAACAAAATTTTTAAACATTTTAAAACAGGGATCAATTTATGTGGGCGGGCAGGGAACTAAAAATGTAGCCGACAATAATAAAAATGTAGTGTGTGTGTTTTTCACTTTTTTGCTCTTAATTTTTTAGGTGGTACTACTACTCTCAGCATGGAACACACTGTTCCATGATGGGAGTAGTAGTTCATGTTCTAATTGACAGATCGCCCGGTTCTGTTGCGATCCTTCTGTATAATGTATAGATGCGGCCGGCCGCTCTTCTATGGTCCCCTGCACTGCTGTATATATACACACCTACTCATATTTCCTGCAGAGAGCTGTGATTGGCCAGATGGTTCCAGCCAATCACAACTCTGTGGGAACTATGAATAGGTGTATATATACTGCAGTGCAGGGGACCATAGAAGAGCGCTGCGGCATCTATACATTATACAGAAGGATCGCAACAGAACCCGAGCGATCTGTCAATTAGAACAGGAACTACTACTCCTATCATGGAACAGTGTGTTCCATGCTGAGAGTAGTAGTACCACCTAAAAATTAAGGGAATAAAAGTGAAAAACACACACACATACTACATTTTTTTTTTATTGTCGGCTACATTTTTAGTTCCCTGCCCGCCCACATAAATTGATCCCTGTTTTCTATGGGAAATATGAATAGGTGTATATATACGTCAGTGCAGGGAACCATAGAAGAGCAGCTGGCCGCATCTATACATTATACAGGAGGATCACAGCGGATGTCAGGAGTGACATCCGCTGTGATCTTTCCTTAACTGCAGGTACTACTACTTCCAACATGGAGCACACTCTGCTCAATGCTGGGAGCTGTAGTACCTGCATTAATAGACAGATCACAACAGGTGTCAGAAGTTACACTCGCTACGATCTGTCAATAATTTACGTACTACAGCTCTCAACATGGAGCAGAGCGTGCTCCATGATGGGAGTAATAGTACCTGCACGGCCGTTTGAAGGAATTTAACATGGAGGACCCCCCCTTGATGTTCACGCACGTCATGCTCTAGGGCCGGCGTCAGGACGTAGTAACGCCGGCCTTTGAATGCTGGGAGCGCGACATGAGCGAACGGCGATACGAGGCCCCCACATTAGGTGCAACACAGTTCCCCCACGTTAGGTGCGGCACAGTTCCCCCCATGTTAGGTGCGGCACAGTTCCCCCCACGTTAGGCGCGGCACAGTTTCCCCCACGTTAGGTGTGGCACAGTTCCCCCCACGTTAGGTGCGGCACAGTTCCCCCCACATAAGGTGCAGCAGAGTTCTCCCCACATTAGGCTAGCAGTGTTCCCCCACATTAGGTGCAGTATAGTTCCCCCACATTAGGCAGTATAGTTCGCCACATTAGGTGCAGTATAGTTCCCCCACATTAGGCAGTATAGTTCCCCACATTAGGTGCAGTATAGTTCCACACATTAGGTGCAGTATAGTTCCCCCACATTAGGCTGTAGTTCCCCCACATTAGGTGCAGTATAGTTCCCCCACATTAGGTGCAGTACAGTTCCCCCACATTTGGTGCAGTATAGTCCCCCCACATTAGGTGCAGTATAGCTCCCCCACATTAGGTGCAGTATAGTTCTCCCCACATTAGGTGCCGTATAGTCCCCCACATTAGGTGCAGTATAGTCCCCCCCACATTAGGTGCAGTATAGCTCCCCCACATTAGGTGCAGTATAGTTCTCCACATTAGGTGCAGTATAGTTCTCCACATTAGGTGCAGTATAGTTCTCCCCACATTAGGTGCAGTATAGTCCCCCACATTAGGTGCAGTATAGTTTTCCCCACATTAGGTGCAGTATAGTTTTCCCCACATTAGGTGCAGTATAGTTTTCCCCACATTAGGTGCAGTATAGTTCTCCCCACATTAGGTGCAGTATAGTTCTCCCCACATTAGGTGCAGTATAGTTCTCCACATTAGGTGCAGTATAGTTCCCCACATTAGGTGCAGTATAGTTCCCCACATTAGGTGCAGTATAGTTCTCCCCACATTAGGTGCAGTATAGTTCTCCACATTAGGTGCAGTATAGTTCCCCACATTAGGTGCAGTATAGTTCCCCCACATTAGGTGCAGTATAGTTTCCCCCACATTAGGTGCAGTATAGTTCTCCACATTAGGTGCAGTATAGTCCCCCACATTAGATGCAGTATAGTTCTCCACATTAGGTGCAGTATAGTTTACCCCGCATTAGGTGCAGTATAGTTCTCCACATTAGGTTGGCAGTATAGTTTACCCCACATTAGGTGCAGTATAGTCCCCCCACATTAGGTGTAGTATAGTTTACCCGACATTAGGCTGGCAGTATAGTTCTCCACATTAGGTGCAGTATAGTCCCCCACATTAGGTGCAGTATAGTTCTCCACATTAGGTGCAGTATAGTCCTCCCACATTAGGTTGGCAGTATAGTTTACCCCACATTAGGCTGGCAGTATAGTTCTCCACATTAGGTGCAGTATAGTCCCCCCACATTAGGTGTAGTATGTTCCCCCACAGACATACAGCCTCCAGCCATACAGTGTATGACTGGAGGCTGTATGCCTGTTTACTGCCCTACTTCAGTGTTCTGACCACTGCTCCTTTTGTCTGGCCACCATAGCAGTAGGTCCCGGGACTGGAGGAGCGGTGGTCGGAGCACTGAAGCTGATGTGCCGCTGGTCACTTACCATGCTGGCCAGCGCATGTCCTGTTCACTGCTCCGCTCCTCCGCGTTTCTTTCTAATGGGCGCACGCACAGGACATGGCAATTGCCCTGTCCCCCCCCCCCCCCCTGGATCTGCCACTGCATGCATTATATACACACAACACACTGTACACATTACATACTGTACATGAATGCTTCATACACACACACCATACTTTATACATTACATAATGTACATGCATGCTTCATACACACACAACATACTGTATACATTACATACTGTACATGCATGCTTCATACACACACAACATACTGTATACATTACATACTGTACATGCATGCTTCATACACACACAGATACTGTACACATTACACACTGTACATGCATGCTTCATACACACACAACACACTACACATTACATACTGTACATGCATGCTTCATACACACACACACAACACACTGTACACATTACATACTGTACATGCATCATACACACACATACTGTACACATTATATACTGTACATGCATCATACACACACACACTGTACACATAACATACTGTACATGCATCATACACACACATACTGTACACATTACATACTGTACATGCATCATACACACAACACACTGTACACATTACATACTGTACATGCATCATACACACACACTGTACACATTACATACTATACATGCATCATACACACACAGTACACATTACATACTGTACATGCATCATACACACATACTGTACACATTACATACTGTACATGCATCATATACAAAAAACACTGTACACATTACATACTGTACATGCATCATACATACACACACTGTACATATTACATACTATACATGCTTCATACACACATACTGTACACATTACATACTGTACATGCATCATACACACATACTGTACACATTACATACTGTACATGCATCACACACACAGATACTGTACACATTACATACTGTACATGCATCATACACACACAGATACTGTACACATTACATACTGTACATGCATCATACACACACATACTGTACACATGACATACTGTACATGCATCATACACACTGTACACATTACTGTACATGCTTCATACACACACACTGTACACATTACATACTGTACATGCATCATACACACACACTGTACACATTACATACTATACATGCATCATACACACACACTGTACACATTACATACTGTACATGCTTCATACACACAACACACACACTGTACACATTACATACTGTACATGCTTTATACACACACACATACTGTACACATTACATACTGTACATGCATCATACACACAACATACTGTACACATTACATACTGTACATGCATCATACACACACACAGATACTGTACACATTACATACTGTACATGCATCATGCACACACATACTGTACACATTACATACTGTACATGCATCATACACACAACATACTGTACACATTACATACTGTACATGCATGCTTCATACACATACACATACTGTACACATTGCATACTGTACATGCATCATACACACACACAACACACTGTACACATGACATACTGTACATGCTTCATACACACACATACTGTACACATTACATACTGTACATGCTTCATACACACACACATACTGTACACATTACATACTATACATGCACCATACACACACACTGTACACATTGCATACTGTACATGCTTCATACACACACAGATAGAATAGAGCAGTGTTTATTATAGGTATCTGGGCAAACATTTGGAAATTGTGAATATGTGTCTTTCCTCTAGGTATTTATACAAATACTATAAACGGCCAGCAACTATGGAATTGTGGATGGCATATTGAAACCTCTCTCTATGTTTATGTTTTATTTACAGGTTGCCCTGAAGGATGATTTTACCTCCTGTAATGAGAGTCACACTATGGCAATAGGGATATACACTATATATCGGGTGTTTCCCTATTAGTTAAGCTAAAGCAATTAAGGGATATACACTGTGTATTGGGTGTTTCCCTATGAAACTACACCGTTCGTTTTATATTTTATATTCTACTGATTATCATATAGCAGAATTATTATCTATTGCATATTGAATACATCTCCCCTGAGGAAGCCACGAAGTGGCAGAAACGCGTTGGGTGACATCTGGCAATAGTTATGCATTTTTGACTATAAATCCACATGATATGTGGTAACTGCTTTTTGTGTTGTTTTGGAGTTAGAGCACTTTTTCTTTATCACAAGGTGTGGTGTATTTTAGAGTACTACATTAAAAGTTATGTTTTATAAGGTATCTCCACCTCTCAGCATCGAGAATAATATTTTCGACTTTGAATTTTGGGCCCCTGCAGGCTTATATATATGTAAATTATTGCAATTTTTTCCAATATTCTGATTGTTATGGCAAGCTTGGTAACAGAAGTTCCGAACCTGTCTGAGTGGCTCACAGAGGCGAAGGAGGTTTTTTCGGAAAAAACCTTCTCGCAACCCAAATATACTCCATCTTTAAAAATAGCCTTGAGAGATTTGACTGTATGTTATAAGCAATATGCTCTTGCTTTGGGAAACCCAAGCATTTGAAAATTATTTGAGACATAAAATAGTGCCTAAAGGATTACGGATTCCCGTGCTTCCAGCAGTTAGACTTAGGACTCCGTCTGTCCTCAAAAAATGGGAAGTTGAGGCTACAGCCACCTCCCTGAAATTCATTGAAATACTACTTGAGGAAGAAAAAATTAATCTATCTATAGCAGAATCCAAGTTAAAAGAACAGAGGGAAACTGTTTTAAGGTTTAAGGATGACCCGGAGTTCAGTATTAAGGAAACACATACCAAAAACACATTAGAACGTTTTCAATATCAGCTAAAAGAACGTAAGCACATACAATTTGTGAGAGATTTACAGGAATTCAGAGAGAACAGGGCTTATAGCGTCCTCTCTAGGAACTCAAATTATCGAGATACAGAGACGGATATCTCCTCATCTGATACCGGACCTGGTGAAAATGATAGAACAGGGTCACGAGGTAGACGTGGATGAGGGAATTATTACCCGAGATGCGGAAGAGGACCATCTAGAGGTAGGGGTGACACGAATCGGAAACCATATTCAGAATGGCCGAACGAAAATCCATCTGGCTCAGCATCCTCTGGTTTACCATCCTCTGGTCCCCCTCCTTTTTTAGGGGGGGAACAGAGAGAACACTACAGGGACCCTTATCCAACAAGGGTCAGAGAAACCCGCAAATAGATGGGGATGAAGGAGTACTACAGGTGATTAATCTCTCCAAAGACATCTTGACACAGGCACAAGTGGGGGTCCTTGGTCGTGGTTTTTCATTTGTGCCCACAGTGGCCTTTGATAGATTTAATTGGACCAAGGACCTCCATTTGTTTAAGTGGCATAAGTTCCATAAGATCCGTGATAGAAAGCAGTGCCAAGAACTCGGCATTGGCTTGAATGAACTCCCGGCAGTGAGAGATCTAGCGTCCTTAATTGATGACAACTCTAGGAATCAGATGGAAGGACCTTTCACTACATGTAGATTACAAAATAAATCCTTCCCACCAATTGGAGAGGCTTCCTGTATAGATGTCTTCCTTGAATTGATAACGAAAGAAATTAGAACAATGGAAATTCCCTCTTTATCTGCATCTAGACTTAATTTTACTTATGAGGAACGTAGAGCAATACAACAGCTCAAAAAAATGAAGATCTGATAGTCAAAGCAGCAGACAAAGGGGGGAATATAGTGGTTCTTGACCGACCACAATATGTCAACATGTGTAACAAATTGCTTAACGATAGATTAACATACGAGATCTTACCCGGTGATCCCACTGTCACATATAAAAAAGAGCTCCAGTCAATTGTGCTTCAAGCAAGGTCGAGAAAGCTTATAAACGATCAGGAATATGAATTTCTACTCCCAAAAAATCCCATCATCCCCACCTTCTATGCCCTGCCTAAGGTCCACAAAGGGGTTTCCCCCCTAAGGGGACGACCAATAGTGGCAGGGATAGGAGGTGTGGCTCAAAATGTTGGGATTTATATTGATAAGATCCTCAGAGAATTTGTACAGGCCCTCCCTTCATATACAAGAGACACTACGGAACTTCTTCAGAAATTAGAAGAGAACAGTTGAAACCGATACCCTATTAACGAGTATTGATGTTGAGGCGTTGTACTCGTCTATACCACATGAGATAGGACTAAGAGCGGTAGCCTATTTTCTGGCATTTAGGGGTAACCAGTTTATAACACATAATGACCTTATTCTCGAACTGTTGCACTTTGTACTTACACACAACAATTTTTTATTTAACGGGAATTTTTTCCACCAGCTCAGAGGGACCGCTATGGGGAGCCCCTGTGCCCCCAGCTATGCGAACCTCACTCTGGGCTGGTGGGAGGCCACCCAAGTTTTTGTTGAGTCTCGGGAACAATTCAGTGAGTGAGCCCTACTATGGGCTCGTTTCATTGACGACATATTCATACTGTGGCAGGGTACTGTGGAACAGTTTGAGGAGTTTTTAAAATCTCTTAACATCAACTCTATAGGCCTACTTTTTACATATGAGTGTAATTCATCATTCTTACCGTTTCTCGACATATTGATTAAAAAAAAAACTGTGACGGGAGTCTCCGGGCGACTGTATACAGGAAATCAACTGCTACAAATTCACTCCTGAGGTGGGAGAGCTGCCACCCGGGACCCCTAAAAAGGGGTATCCCGAGGGGGCAGTATCTCCGCCTCAGGAGGAACTGCTCAGAAAGGGGAGACTTTGTTCGGGAGGCACAGGACCTGAGGAGGCAATTTAATAATAGAGGTTACCCACAGTATGCCTTACGATCAGCTTATCAACATGCTTTACAAACTCCCAGAGACTCACTCCTTACACCAAAAAATCGTGACAACATGACACCCACTATGCGAATAATAGCAACATTCAATAATGGAGCATTACAAATACGCGAGATCTTGAAAAAATATTGGGGGATTCTCCAGATGGACCCTGATTTGAGAGATGTCATCTCAGAATTCCCCCAAATCACCTATAGAAGGGGTCGAAATATAGGAGATATGGTGACTCATAGCCATCTCACTCCCGTGACATCGGGTTATGTGACATGGCTTGATAGAATCCCCAAACCTACAGTAAATCATCCATGTGGACATTGTAAAGCCTGCCCATACATATTAAAAACTAAAAACTTTAGATGTGAAGTCACAAGAAAACAATACATCATTAGAGACTTCATAAATTGCAGTACTAAAGGAATCATTTATATGGCAGTGTGTCCCTGTTCTAAAAAATACATAGGTAAGACCTTTCGAGAACTCAAGAAACGTATTCTTGAGCATATGGGGGATGTTAGACATGATCGTGATACCTCTCTGGCCCGTCACATGAACCAATGCCACAGAGACTGTCAATATAACATCCAATTTTTTGGACTTGGAAAAGTAAAACCACCTACAAGAGGAGGTAACTTTGATCAGATGTTGTTACGTAAAGAGTGTAGATGGATTTACGAACTGGGAACTATGGCCCCCTAGGGCCTGAAAGACCAACTCAGCTATGCATGTTTCTTATAAAAATTGCTCTCCCCCTATTTGGTGATCATGGCTAGGTAGTTAAAGGAGGCCTTAGTGAGCCTCTTGAGTTAGCATCACCAAGATAGAATTATCTAGGGATCATGACTAGGCCAAGTAGGAGGTACGAGAGCGGGACCGCCCTTATAAGGGCGTCAATTCTGCCTAGGGGCCACAGGTAGAGCAGGGCCAGAGCAGGCTCCCTAGGGCCACATCAACAACTCCAACACCAGATACCAGGGTACCCCCCTATTTTATTTTAGGGGGGAGAGCTTCCTTTCTAAGGAATCCACTAGTTCCTTCATACAACCTGGTCCCTTTAGATTTACTGTTACATAGTGCATTAGTTCTTCCTGCTTGGGTCCAAATCCTCTGCCAACATTGTTTCCTAAGGTCTCCTCGAACTTATTACTACCATATTTTTATTACTACCATATTTTTTACACACTATATATATAATATATAGCTGTATATATGGAGTGTGAGGTATGTATATATCTATAATGGGAACGTAGGGGGTCTAGGGTAACTTACCTCGATGGACTCAGTACCTGTCTCACCAAGTAAAGGGTATCTCATGTTACACCCCCGTTTTTTGTTCCCCCCCCCCCCTCCTTATAAATTTTCTTATCACATGCATTATAACCATTACTTAATTAATTGCCCTATTCATATTTCAATAACCAGTTAATATTTATCCTCTGTGCATATCAACACTTAGCCAGGCTCATTTATATTTCCACTTACAGTAACCCCCCGACCTACGATGGCCCCGACATATGATAAAATCGACATACGATGGCCTGTCAGAGGCCATCGCATGTCGATGTCAGCATCGACATACGATGCTTTTATATGTCGGGGCCATCGCATTAACTGCTATCCGACAGCGCAAAATGCTTAAGCTGCTGTCGGATAGCAGTTTAAGCATCCCTGGCAGGTTCACTTACCTATTCCCGCTGCTCCGGGTCCAATTCGCGATCCTCCGGTGTCTTACGCATCTTCTCCAGGGTCCGGGCCTTGCTTTCCGGCGTCGTTATTACGTCACTACGCACGCCGCGCCGGCGCAGCAGCGTAATAACGTCACCGGAAAGCGAGGCTCGGACCCTGCAGAAGATGCGCAAGACAACGGAGGATTGCGAAGAAGACACCGGAGCAGCGGGACAGCATCGGGAGCCCCTGGGAGACCATCGGGAGCGGTGAGGACCCGGTCCGGAGCGGCGGGGACAGGTGAGTATAAATGCACTTTTACTATTGCACGAATCCCTCAACATACGATGGATTCGACAAACGATGGGTCGTTTGGAACGAATTACCATCGTATGTTGAGGGACCACTGTATAATCATCTTAAACAAGTGAATTGCCCTATAATATACTCTGCTTCCGTTACTACGGACGCCGGTGTCAGACCCAGCCCCGCCCTCTGTAGTTGTCAGAGAGGGCGGTGCGCTATGACGTGGCTCCGGCCGGAAACAGGATATGACGACAGACGACGGCATGGTCTCAGTGAGCGCTAAGCAGCCGTCAGAGACAGACGGCTCCCCGCCAACGCGGGTATAGCGCATCCATCTGAGAGCCATTAACCGAACGTGCGGCTACAGGAGTGTGAGTACGACTGCTGGTGCGACATGCACTGTTTGCATTGCAGGTACCAGCATCTCCCATATTGATTGGGACTCTGTATTTTTATTATAGGTATCCGGGCAAACATTTGGAAATTGTGAATATGTGCCTTTCCTCTAGGTATTTATACAAATACTATAAACGGCCAGCAACTATGGAATTGTGGATGGCATATTGAAACCTCTCTCTATGTTTATGTTTTATTTACAGGTTCCCCTGAAGGATGATTTTACCTCCTGTAATGAGAGCCACACTATGGCAATAGGGATATACACTATGTATCGGGTGTTTCCCTATTAGTTAAGCTAAAGCAATTAAGGGATATACACTGTGTATTGGGTGTTTCCCTATGAATTAACCCCTTAAGGACGCAGGACGTAAATGTACGTCCTGGTGCGGTGATACTTAACGCACCAGGACGTACATTTACGTCCTGTGCATAACCGTGGGCATCGGAGCGATGCCCGTGTCATGCGTGGCTGATCCCGGCTGCTGATCGCAGCCAGGGACCCGCCGGCAATGGCCGACGCCCGCGATCTCGCAGGCGTCCGCCATTAACCCCTCAGGTGCCGGGATCAATACAGATCCCGGCATCTGCGGCAGTGCGCGATTTGAATGAATGATCGGATTGCCCGCAGCGCTGCTGCGGGGATCCGATCATTCAGAGCGCCGCACGGAGGTCCCCTCTCCTGCCTCCGTCTGGCTCCCGGCGTCTCCTGCTCTGGTCTGAGATCGAGCAGACCAGAGCAGAAGATCACCGAAAACACTGATCTGTTCTATGTCCTATACATAGAACAGATCAGTATTAGCAATCATGGTATTGCTATGAATAGTCCCCTATGGGGACTATTCAAGTATAAAAAAAAAGTAAAAAAATGTAAAAGTAAAAAAAAAGTTAAAAATCCCCTCCCCCAATAAAAAAGTAAAACGTCCGTTTTTTCCTATTTTACCCGCAAAAAGCGTAAAAAAATTTTTTTATAGACATATTTGGTATCGCCGCGTGTGTAAATGTCCGAACTATTAAAATAAAATGTTAATGATCCCGTACGGTGAACGGCGTGAACGAAAAAAAAAAAAAGTCCAAAATTCCAACTTTTTTAATACATTTTATTTAAAAAAAAATGATAAAAAATGTATAAAATTTTTTTTATATGCAAATGTGGTATCAAAAAAAAGTACAGATCATGTCGCAAAAAATGAGCCCCCATACCGCCGCTTATACGGAAAAATAAAAAAGTTAGAGGTCATCAAAATAAAGGGATTATAAACGTACTAATTTGGTTAAAAAGTTTGTGATTTTTTTTAAGTGCAACAATAATAGAAAAGTATGTAATAATGGGTATCATTTTAATCGTATTGACCCTCAGAATAAAGAACACATGTCATTTTTACCAGAAATTGTACGGCGTGAAAACAAAACCTTCCAAAATTAGCAAAATTGCGTTTTTCGTTTTAATTTCCCCACAAAAATAGTGTTTTTTGGTTGCGCCATACATTTTATGATATAATGAGTTATGTCATTACAAAGGACAACTGGTCGCGCAAAAAACAAGCCCTCATACTAGTCTGTGGATGAAAATATAAAAGAGTTATGATTTTTAGAAGGCGAGGAGGAAAAAATGAAAACGTAAAAATTTAATTGTCTGAGTCCTTAAGGCCAAAATGGGCTGAGTCCTTAAGGGGTTAAACTACACCGTTCGTTTTATATTTTATATTCTACTGATATTTTATCATATAGCAGAATTATTATCTATTGCATATTGAATACATCTCCCCGGAGGAAGCCACGAAGTGGCAGAAATGCGTTGGGTGACATCTGGCAATAGTTATGCATTTTTTACTATAAATCCACATGATATGTGGTAACTGCTTTTTGTGTTGTTTTGGAGTTAGAGCACTTTTTCTTTATCACAAGGTGTGGTGTATTTTAGAGTACTACATTAAAAGTTATGTTTTATAAGGTATTTCCCCCTCTCAGCATCGAGAATAATATTTTCGAGTTGATTTTTGACTAATTTATGCCGGGAATTTTGGGCCCCTGCAGGCTTATATATATGTAAATTATTGCAATTTTTTCCAATAGATCAGTGTTTCCCAACCAGGGTGCCTACAGAGGTTGCAAAACTACAACTCCCAGCATGCCCAGACAGCCTTTGGCTGTCTGGGCATGCTGGGAGTTGTAGTTTTGCAACAACTGGAGGCACCCTGGTTGGGAAACACTGGTATAGATACACACATGCACTTTATATATAGTCATCCACAGTAGTAACACACACACAGGCACAGTACATAGACATACACATATGTACACACATATATATATATCCACACACACATGCTTATACACATATATATATATATATATATATATATATATATATATATATATATATATATAGACAAAGAATAAGTCAGCCAGCACTTTAGTTGATACCAAACTATTATATGGACCTGGCCTACAGGTGCATGCTACTAGGCTAGAAATACAGCAACAGAAGAATGCAGCAGCACACTGCCAGCACAAGGATATAGGTGAAACATGAATATGCAGTTAAAACATGGAGAGCTATACAGCTATGGTGTAATAGATGCAAATGTGAAACTATGAAATAGTGAGGCACTTAGCTCGCAAATTTGTCTCCGCCGGCGGTCAAATAGCTTGGACCGTCCCACCGCGATAAGGTGGCCTCATTGGGACGGACCCTACACTGTGAATATGCCTCTGTGTGAACAATTCAGTAAGCATGGCAGGGTCTGGAACATCCAAGACACCTTATATACACACCTGATAGAGGTGGGTGGGGTGCAAGGCCAACATGGAGGAAGCCACTGAATTGTTCACACAGAGGCATATTCACAGTGTAGGGTCCGTCCCAATGAGGCCACCTTATCGCGGTGGGACGGTCCAAGCTATTTGACCGCCGGCGGAGACAAATTTGCGAGCTAAGTGCCTCACTATTTCATAGTTTCACATTTGCATCTATTACACCATAGCTGTATAGCTCTCCATGTTTTAACTGCATATTCATGTTTCACCTATATCCTTGTGCTGGCAGTGTGCTGCTGCATTCTTCTGTTGCTGTATTTCTAGCCTAGTAGCATGCACCTGTAGGCCAGGTCCATATAATAGTTTGGTATCAACTAAAGTGCTGGCTGACTTATTCTTTGTCTGTATTGCAAATACGGGGGAGTGGCTTCCTCCATGTTGGCCTTGCACCCCACCCACCTCTATCAGGTGTGTATATAAGGTGTCTTGGATGTTCCAGACCCTGCCATGCTTACTGAATTGTTCACACAGAGGCATATTCACAGTGTAGGGTCCGTCCCAATGAGGCCACCTTATCGCGGTGGGACGGTCCAAGCTATTTGACCGCCGGCGGAGACAAATTTGCGAGCTAAGTGCCTCACTATTTCATAGTTTCACATTTGCATCTATTACACCATAGCTGTATAGCTCTCCATGTTTTAACTGCATATTCATGTTTCACCTATATCCTTGTGCTGGCAGTGTGCTGCTGCATTCTTCTGTTGCTATATATATATATATATATATATATATATATATATATATATATGCAGGGACATCTACTATAGTCAGGCCCCATGTTGTACAGCCTCTGCAGTCTCATCTCCTCACAGCTCTCTCCTCCCCCTCCTCTTGCTCAGACGGCTGAAGGCTGAGAGAAGAGTCCGGGGCTGAGGGAAGATACCAAGTGCAGCGGGGGTGGGGGGAGCACGATTGTGGTGAGGTGAGAAGAACTCCAAAGCTGCAAATTAGTTTATTTAAAAAAAATGTCAGACATTCGGGGGCCCTCTTGTTTGACAGGGTGCCTGGGGCCCGGAGCACAAACTCCAAGAGCAGGATTGTTAATCGCTACAGGACGGGCAAGCACTGGCTGTGCTCGGGGGCCCCCAGCCAGCTCGGGGCCCCAAACAATTGCTTGGTTTGCCTGTCCTGTAGCGACAGGCCTGCCTGCAGTTAAGGAAAGATCACAGCGGGTATCACTCCTGACATCCGCTGTGATCATCCTATCTATTGCAGAGAGAGGCTCTATACATCGCTCGTATCTCTGCACTATACTCCGGCCAGTGATGTGAATAGAACATCACTCATTCAGAGCTGTGATTGGCTACAACCATCCTGCCAATCCCCACTCTGGGTGGAAAATATGAATGAGTGATGTTCTATTCACATCACTAGCCGGAGTACAAAACAGAGATGCGAGCACTGTATAGAGCCGCTCCGCATCTCTGCTATATAATGGATGATCACATCTGGTGTCAGGACTGACACCCGGGGCGATATGTCTATTAGTACAGGTACTATTACTCCCAAAAATGTAAGTGACTTATGAACATAATAAGCACAATGTACATAGACTGAAATTGGTATATTTTATATTTTTATCCTTATATGCTAATGCTTTCAAAGATTGACAATTCTTAGTTCACTACTAGATCCAGCCTTTCAATAGAATTCACTGTATTTTTCATTGTTCTATTATTATTATTTCCTTCTCACTTCCTTTACTTATGTTATTACTCAAATTTCTTTACTTTATCATAGAACATCAATGTTAAATTGGTATGTTTGAATATTTATATACATTGTATTTAAAACCAATAAAAGTTATTTACAAGTTAAATTAAAAAGCCACACATATTGGGTATCCTCACACATGTAAAACCCTAAAATTAGTTTAACAGGATAGTTAATGTGAATAGCATAAAAAAAAAAAAAATTAAAAATTAAAAATAAATTATAGTAATGTATATGTATCACAAACTTCCCCAAAAAGGTCACAATGAATTAAAAAAAAAAAGTTTGGGCTGCTCTATCACATTAAAAGAAAAACTGGAAAATTCAGCTGGACATCAACCCCTTGAGGATGCTGTCAATATTATTTTTGCTATTTCATTTTTTCACCTATTTTTTACCTATTTTACCATAAATAATACCATACCACATACCATATGGTGTGACTGCATGGTTCACCACACATGATCAATAAAGTAATATTCAATAGTTTAGACATTTCTGCATGTGGCAATAATAAATATGTTTCAGGGTTTGTTTTTGTTGTTGTTTACTTTTCTTTTTAGCCTCTTAAGGACTCAGGGCATACATGTAGGCCCTGAGTCCGCTCCCTTTCTATAACGCATGGTTAACCCTTTAGACGCGGCGTTTAAAATTGAGCACCACATCTAAAGTGAAAGTAAACTACTCCCGGCTAGCTCAGTGGGCTGTTCGGGACCGAAAAAGTGGCGTCCCAAACAGCTGGAGCACACATGGAGGGTGCCTACCTTCCTCCTGAGTGCCCGATCACCTAATGACTATTCCGTGCCTGAGATTCAGGCATGAGCAGTCAAGCGACAGAATCATTGATCAAGGATATCCTATGGGGTAACATTGATCAATGTTAAAGATCAGTGTGTGCAGTGTTATAGCCACCTATGGGAGCTATAACATTGCAAAAAAAAAGTGAAGAAAAAGTTAAGATCATTTAACCCCTTCCCTAAAAAAAAGTATGAATCACTCCCCTTTTCCCATTAAAAAAACAAAACAAAACAGTGTCAATAAAAATAAACATTTGTGGTATCGCCACTTGCAGAAATGTCCGAATTAAAAAAATATATAGTTAATTAAACCACACGGTCAATGGCGTACGCGCAAAAAAATTCCAAAGTCCAAAGTAATGTATTTTTTATCACTTTTTATATAATAAAAAAATGAATAAAAAGCGATCAAAAAGTAAGATCAATATAAAAATGGTACCGTTAAAACTTCAGATCATGGTGCAAAAAATGAGCCCTCATACCGCCCCATACACGGAAAAAAAAAGTTATAAGTGTCAAAAGATGACCATTTTGAATGTAATCATTTTCGTGCATGTAGTTATGATTTTTTCCAGAAATAAGACAAAATCAAACCTAAATAAGTAGGGTATCATTTTAATCATATGGACCTACAGAATAAAGAGAATGTGTAATTTTTACCAAAAAATTTACTGTGTAGAAGCAGAAGCCCCAAAAGTTACAAAATGTCGTTTTTTCTTAAATTTTGTCGCACAATGATTTTTGTTTTTGATTTGCTGTAGAAATTTGGGTATAATGACTGATGTCATTACAAATTAGAATTGGTGGCACAAAAAATAAGCCATCATATGGATTCTTAGGTGCACAATTGAAAGAATTATTATTTTTTAAAGGTAAGGAGGAAAAAACGAAAGTGCAAAAACTGAAAAACTGAATACTTAAGGGGTTAAAAAATGGAAACATGGGGGTGATTAAAAATGTTTTTTTAATAGAGATAGGAACACTTTTTAAATCCCTCAAGAGGACTTTTATAAGCAATTATTAGCATGCTTATACTGATCAATACTAATGCTAAGGCAGAGTATACTAGAAGATCTACCCTGGCAGGAACAGCGTTCTTCAGATGACCTCTAGCCTCCATAGAAACTTATCGGCACCCTAAGACTACATTGTTGAAAAGCCAGTCGGTCTTTGTACACATTCAGTACCTATCATTTAGCTTTTTAAATGCTGCAATCGCTATAAACCTCAGCATTTATTTAGCTTATTGATAACAGGGTGATCCTGATGTCGCTCATTAACAATGAGCAGCCAGAACCTGTCATCTATGACACAAGCTCATCTCCTAAATGGAAGATGTTGTCAATGAGTTAAGAGGTTATGAAGTGCTTTATGCATTATTTGATCCAGTTTTTGAGATGTTTTTCCAAAATAGTGCATTTTAGTGTATGTGTTTTTGTAGCATTTTTTCTGTGGTGTTTTTCCCATACAAATTATGTGATTGTTTGATCATGTGATTCAATAAATACTCCTCAAAGGGGTAGCAGCGCCAGAGGCTTGTGATGTCAGTCACGCCCCCCTCCCATAGACTTGCATTGAGGGCGCGTGACCGTGACGTAACGAGCAGGTCGTGACATCACAAGCCTCTACCCCGCATCGCCAGTCATCCGAGCAAAGTTCGCTCCGTGCACCGGATGTCTTGGGTGCCGTAGCCGAGATTGTGGGGTTCCCCAGCTGCAGGACCCCCAGAATCAGACATCTAATCCCCTATTCTTTGGAAAGGGGATAATATGTCTAGGGGCGGAGTACCCCTTTAAGGATGGTTAAAAAACACCATAAAAACTTACCAAATACACACTTTTAGGCTGGGTTCACACTGCAGAATATCTGCCGGAGATCGAGCCGGCGGTGCTAGGACCGAGCAGACTGCATTGCTGCCCTGATAGACGGCAATGCATTTCTGGGTGGATCTTTTGGGAGATCTGCTCAAAAATGCATTGCCATCTATGGGGATAGCAATGTAGTCTGCGCGGTCCTAGTGCCGCCGTCTTGATCTCCGGCAGAAATTCTGCCCAGAAATTCCAAAGTGTGAACCTAGCCTTAGGGTGCGTTCACACAGAGTAATTCAAGAGGAATTTACTCGAGTAATTCCTCTTGAATTCTCCTCTCCAAATTAATTCACATCTCCTCTGCCCGTTGACTTTAATGTTTTTTCCGCTGTCCTGTTCACACTGCGGAAATTCTGCTAGTGGAATTCCGACGCTGAATTCCGTTCCGCTTGAAGAATGAGCATGTTCATTCTTCAAGCGGAATCCGCTAGCAGAAATCAATAGAAGTCAATGGTAAAAAAAATTCCGCGCAACATCGTTTTCGCGCAGAATTTGCATGGAATTGGCTGAAAACCCTTCACTTATTTCTCCCCCATTTCCGCGCGCAAATTGCACGCGAATTGTGCACGAATTTCACGCGAAAATAGAAAAAAAAATTCCGCCCGTAAATTTTTTGGCGTGAATTACTCTTGATTTACTCTGTGTGAACACACCCTTAAGCAGAAACAATCTATTGAGGTCTATGAAGCAAAAACACCACAAACTTTCTGATACAACAAAAGTGCCAGTGACTCCAAAAACACATAAGGGGAGAAAAGTGTCACGAAAATGTTTTATTTACAGTGTGTTTTATATCTCAGTTTTGACTTCCACCTTACATCTGTCCTCAGCACTTTTTAGGTAAAAAATTTTTGTTATTAAAAGTCATCATTCTACAACAAACATTAAATAAAACTATTTCAGTAACAAAAGATTATATTTTATTTCATATCATTTTATGACTCATCTGCACAAAAAGTGTGTTGCTATGGCTACAAACAGGAATTTCCATTCTGCCATGGTTTCACCTATTTAATGTGTTGATTTAATCCTTGATTTACCCTTGTGAAAAACCAATCAGAAAAAAGACTTTACAGCCCAAAACAATAGCATTGTACTGAAGTGACAAAACTGCATTGACCTTTACATCACCAGCATCAATGAGACTTCATAGGGAAGGAAGGGGGGAAAAATCTGTTGAGGCGGGAACATTAAACAAAAACAGATACAATATCACACAGGCAGCTAAAAATAACGGGAAAGAAGACACCAGAGTCTACAGCCTGATACAGGCAGAAGTATGTAAAGAAAGCTCAACAGATTCTATAACTACTGGATGATTATGGGATATTTACTTATAAACATGTGGGTATTAAGGACTACAAGATATTTGGCTATTCTTATTTGATGTTTTATTTGCTTTTTATTACTACAATAAAAAAAAAGGTATTGTAACCACAGGATAGGGGATAAGTAGCTGATCGCCAGGACATGACCTGGCGCTAAGTGAGGAGCGCGCGCTGCAGCCGGCACGCTCTCCATTCATTTCTATGAGAGTGCCGGGATCCTGTCCCGGAGATCAAGGGGGGGGGGGGGGGGGGCGAGAAAACTGCAATCTGAAAAATATCTACACAAGACAGGATGGAAAAAATGGGATCCCTATATCAGATGTAGATCCCCTAGCTAATGGGAGGCAAAAAAAAAAAAATCGAGAGACACCTATTTTCCAACTGGGTAAACGCATGTGCTAACTAAATGAGCTAACAAGAACCAAACCTCAAAAAAGAAATAGTAACTACTACACCAGGCCACCTGCCTATAACAACTTAAAGAGGTACTCCCCTGGAAAACATTTTTTTTAAACCAACTAGCACCAGAAAGTTAAACAAATTTGTAAATTACTTCTATTTAAAAATCTTAATCCTTCCAGTACTTATCAGCTGCTATTTGCTCCACAGAAAGTTATTTTCTTTTTGAATGTCCTTTCTGTCTGGCCACAGTGCTTTGCTATGGTGATTTTCTTGTACTCTGGACAGAGTTGTCAACAGAGAGCACTTTTCAGACAGAAAGGAAATTAAAAAAAAAGAACTTCCTCTGTATTATACAGTAGCTGATAAGTACTGGAAGGGTTAAGATTTTTAAATAGAAGTAATTTACAAATATGTTTAACTTTCTGGCACCAGTTGAAAAAGTGTGTATTAAAAAAAAGTTAAAAAAAAGTTTTTAACCCCTTAAGGACGCAGGACGTAAATGTACGTCCTGGTGAGGTGGTACTTAACGCACCAGGACGTACATTTACGTCCTAAGCATAACCGCGGGCATCGGAGCGATGCCCGTGTCATGCGCGGCTGATCCCGGCTGCTGATCGCAGCCAGGGACCCGCCGGCAATGGCCGACGCCCGCGATCTCGCGGGTGTCCGCCATTAACCCCTCAGGTGCCGGGATCAATACAGATCCCGGCATCTGTGGCAGTTCGCGATTAAAATGAACGATCGGATCGCCCGCAGCGCTGCTGCGGGGATCCGATCATTCATAACGCCGCACGGAGGTCCCCTCTCCTTCCTCCGTGCGGCTCCCGGCGTCTCCTGCTCTGGTCTGTGATCGAGCAGACCAGAGCAGGAGATGACCGATAATACTGATCTGTTCTATGTCCTATACATAGAACAGATCAGTATTAGCAATCATGGTATTGCTATGAATAGTCCCCTATGGGGACTATTCAAGTGTAAAAAAAAATGTAAAAAAATGTAAAAGTAAAAGTAAAAAAAAAGTGAAAAATCCCCTCCCCCAATAAAAAAGTAAAACGTCCGTTTTTTCCTATTTTACCCCCAAAAAGCATAAAAAACATTTTTTATAGACATATTTGGTATCGCTGCGTGCGTAAATGTCCGAACTATTAAAATAAAATGTTAATGATCCCGTACGGTGAACGGCGTGAACGAAAAAAAATTTAAAAAGTCCAAAATTCCTACTTTTTTAATACATTTTATTAAAAAATAATTATAAAAAAATGTATTAAAAGTTTTTTATATGCAAATGTGGTATAAAAAAAAAGTACAGATCATGGCGCAAAAAATGAGCCCCCATACCGCCGCTTATACGGAAAAATAAAAAAGTTATAGGTCATCAAAATAAAGGGATTATAAACGTACTAATTTGGTTAAAAAGTTTGGGATTTTTTTAAGCGCAACAATAATATAAAAGTATATAATAATGGGTATCATTTTAATCGTATTGACCCTCAGAATAAAGAACACATGTCATTTTTACCAGAAATTGGACGGCGTGAAAACAAAACCTTCCAAAATTAGCAAAATTGCGTTTTTCGTTTTAATTTCCCCACAAAAATAGTGTTTTTTGGTTGCGCCATACATTTTATGATATAATGAGTGATGTCATTACAAAGGACAACTGGTCGCGCAAAAAACAAGCCCTCATACTAGTCTGTGGATGAAAATATAAAAGAGTTATGATTTTTAGAAGGCGAGGAGGAAAAAATGAAAACGTAAAAATTAAATTGTCTGAGTCCTTAAGGCCAAAATGGCTGAGTCCTTAAGGGGTTAAAATATTTTTAAAAATCCCTCCCCTAATAAAAATTTAAATCACCCCCCTTTTCCCATTTTTTAAATAAAACACTGTACAAAAAAATTACACATATTTGGTATTGCCGCGTGCGCAATTGTCCGAACTATTACAATTGCTATGTTTCTGATCCTGCACAGTGAATGGTGTAAAAAGCCAAAAAAAACTCCAAACGACAAAATAGCAGATTTTTGACACATTACATCCCCAATTTTTTTTCAAGGTTTAATTTTTTTTTTTTTAAACCATAAAACGAAACAAAAATTATTCCCATTAGCTATCATTGGAATTGTACTGACCCATAGAATAAAGATGGAATGTCAGATTTACCGTATTTTGAACTTTGAAAAAAAATTAATGCCCTACAAAAGTGTTCAATTCCATTTTTTTTTTCAATTTTGCCCTGCATATAATTTTTTCCTGCTTTGTAATACATTGTATGATAAAAAAAAAAAAAAAAAGTAGATCACTGGAAAGTCCCACTCGTCATGCAGGAAATAAGACCTAATACATCTTTGTCAGTTGGAAAATAAAAAAGTTATGGGTCTTAGAAGGTAAGGAGGAAAAAAACATGAGCCAGAAAAAAAAATTAGCTGGGTCATGAAGACCCCATTTTATAGATTACACCCCTCACAGAATTTAATAAAGGGTGCAGTGAGTATTTGTGTCCTACTGGTGTTTGACAGATCTTTGGAACAGTGGGCTGTGCAAATGAAAAATAAAATTTTTCATTTCATGGACAACTGTTCCAAAAATCTGCCAGACACCTGTGGGGCATAAATGCTCACTGCACCCCTTATTACATTACATGAGGGGCGTAGTTTCCAAAATGGGGTCAGATGTGGGGGGGATGGGGGTCCATTGTTCTCACATTATGGGGGCTTTGTAAATACACGTGGCCTTCAATTCAAGACAAATTTTCTCTCCAAAAGCCTAATGGCGCTCCTTCTCTTCTGAGCATTGTAGTTCGCCCGCAGAGCACTTTACATCCACATATGGGGTATGTTCTTACTCAGAAGTAATGGGGTTACAAATTTTAGGGGGCTTTTCTCTTATTTTCCCTTGTCAAAATGAAAATTTTTGGGTAAAACCAACATTTTAGGGAAATTATTCTTTTTTTCAATCATTTTTCCATCCAACTTTAACAATAATTCATCGAACACCTGTGGGGTGTTACGGCTCACTATACCCCTTCTTACATGAGGGGTGTAGTTTCCAAAATGGGGTCACACGTGGGTATTTATTTTTTTGCACTTATGTCAGAACCGCTGTAAAATCAGCCACCCCTGGGCAAATCACCAATGTAGGCCTCAAATGTACCTAGTGTGCTCTCACTCCTGGGCTTTGGGGTATTTTTGTACTCAGGAGAAATTGTGTTACAAATTTTGGGGATTTTTTTCCTTTTACCAACTTTTCCTTTTCATATGGGGTAAAAGGAGAAAAAAGCCCCCCAAAATGTATAACGCAATTGTTCCCGAGTACAGAAATACTCCATATGTGGCCCTAAACTGTTTCCTTGAAATACAACAGGGCTCAGAAGGGAGAGAGCGCCATCCTCATTTTCGGCTTAAATTAGGGATTTGCATAGGGGTGGACTCGTATGCAAGCATTACAATTGCCTCCGTTACCAAAAATATTCTATGCCAGTGATTCCCAAACAGGGTGCCTCCAGCTGTTGCTTTTGTAACAGCTGGAGGCTCCGTTTTGGAAACACTTCCGTACGATACATTTTTCATTTTTATTGGGGGGGGGGTAGTATATGTGTAACATAGTAACATAGTTCATGAGGTTGAAAAAAGACCAGAGTCCATCAACTTCAACCTATAACCCTAATGAGTCCCTACTGAGTTGAGTTGATGCAGAGGAAAGCAAAAAAAAAACCTCATACTAGAGGTAAAAATTCTTTCCTGACTCCAAATATGGCAGAATAAATCACTGGATCAATGTTCTGTCCCTATACAGTAACCCCCCGACCTGCGATGGCCCCATCTGATAAAATCGACATACGATGGCCTCTCAGAGGCCATCGCATGTCGATGTCAGCATCGACATACGATGCTTTTATATGTCGGGGCCATCGCATTAACTGCTATCCGACAGTGCAAAATGCTTAAGCTGCTGTTATAGCAGTGTAATGTGCCCCAGCAGGTTCACTTACCTATCCCCGCTGCTCCGGGTCCACTTCGTGATCCTCCGGCGTCTTGCGCATCTTCTCCAGGGTCCGGGCCTTGCTTTCCGGCGTCGTTATTACGTCACTACGCACGCCGCGCCGGCGCAGCAGCGTAATAATGTCACCAGAAAGCGAGGCCCGGACCCTGCAGAAGATGCGGAAGAAGCCGGAGGATCGCGAAGAAGACACTGGAGCAGCGGGACAGCATCGGGAGCCCCTGGAACAGCAGCGGGAGCGGTGAGGACCTGGTCCGGAGCGACGGGGACAGGTGAGTACAGATGCCTATACTTTACATTGAACGGATCCCTCAACATACGATGGATTCGACAAACGATGGGTCGTTTGGAACGAATTACCATCGTATGTTGAGGGACCACTGTAAATCTAGTATACATAACCAGCGATGTTATGATTCTCCAAAAATGCATCCAGCCCCTTTTTAAACACTTTTACAGAGTTCACCATGGCCACCTCCTCGGGCAGCGAATTCCACAGTCTCACTGCTCTTACAGTAAAGAACCCCCATCTATTCTCGTGTAGAAACCTTCTTTCCTCTAGACGTGGAGGATGCCCCCTTGTTAAAGATACAGTCCTGGGTATAAATAGATCATGTGTGTTTATGTAGTGTTTTACTTTTTATTTTGTCTAGTGTAGTGTTTTTAGGGTATATTCACACTGGCAGGGGTTTACAGTGGGTTTCCTGCTAGGCGTTTGAGCTGCGGTGGAAAATTTGCCACAGCTCAAACTTGAAGCAGGAAACTCACTGTAACCCCCTGCCTGTGTAAACCCCTTCCCCTGCCTGGGGAAAACCTTCAGCTGTTGCAAAACTACAACTCCTAGCATGCACTGACAGACCGTGAATGCTGGGAGTTGTACTTTTGCAACAGCTGGAGGCACTCTGGTTGGATAACCTTGAGTTAGGTTCTGTTACCTAACTCTGTATTTCCCAACCAGTGTGCCTCCAGCTGTTGCAAAATTACAACTCCCAGCATGTACTGATCGCCAAAGGGCATGCTGGGAGTTGTAGTTATGCAACAGCTGGAGGCACGCAACTACAACTCCCAGCATGCTGATACAGCCGTTTGCTGTTCATGCATGCTGGGAGTTGTAGTTTTGCAAGGTAAAGAGGGCCACGGTTTAGAGACCACCGCACAGTGATTTCCAAACTGTGGCCCTCCAGATGTTGCAAAACTACAAATCCCAGCATGCCCAAACACCTGTCATGCTGGGAGTTGTAGTTTTGCAACATCTGGAGGGCATCAGTTTAGAGACCACTGCATAGTGGTCTCCAAACTGGCCCTCCAGATGTTGCTAGGCAACCAACTACTCACCTCCTGGCTCCTGCAGCAGGATCGTTGCGCACCACACCAGCAGGAGGGCCCATCACCGATCGCCGCCCAGAGACCTGTATGACCCGGAATCACAGTGGATCGCCGGTCTGAATTGACCTGCGATGGCTGATATGGTGGGTCTCAGTACGATCTCAGCAGGCATCCCGGCGAGCGGCGGGGACCGGAGAAACGCAGAGCATACCTGTATGCCCTGAGTTCTTAAGGGGTTGAAGGGGTACTCCGGTGGAAAAAATATTTCAAATCAACTGGTGCCAGAAAGTTAAACAGATTTGTAAATTAATTCTATTTAAAAATCTTAATCCTTCCAGTACTTATCAGCTGCTGTATGCTCCAGAGGAAGTTGTAAAGTTCTTTTTAGTCTGACCACAGTACTCTCTGCTGACACCTCTGTCCGTGTCAGGAACTGTCCAGAGCAGGAGAGGTTTGCTATGGGGATTTGCTTGTACTCTGGACAGTTCCTGACATGGACAGAGGTGTCAGCAGAAAGCACTGTGATCAGACAGAAAAGAACTATACAACTTCCTCTGTAGTATACAGCAGGTGATAAGTACTAGAAGGGTTAAGATTTTTATATAGAAGTAATTTACAAATGTTTTTTTACTTTCTGGCACCATTTTAACTTGGCCATGTGAACTGTAACACAGCCAAAGTCTGTGGCTATTCAGAGCCATGCATTATAATGTTCTTAGTCTTGACAAAAACCTACATTAACTGCATGAATAGCAATTCTCTACATTTTTACTATGAGAATCTTAGACATTTTTTGAGATTACACACTTTATTGGGAAACTCCGGCAAAAAACATTTTATCATTTTAACATTCCTTCGGATAGGGGATAAGATGTCTGATCGCTGGAGTCCTGCCGCTGGGGAGCCCCGTAATCTCTGGTGTGGCACCCCGGTCATCCGTGCACGGAGCAAACTCTGCTCCGTGCTGGATGACTGGCGACTACAGCAGCCATGCCCCCTCCATTCATGTCTATGGAAGGAGGGGTGACGGCTACATACTAGCTGTCATGCCTACTCCCATAGACATGAATGGAGGGGGCATGGCATGATGTCCCGAACACAGACGCTTCAAGCTTCCATGTTCCGGGACACCCGCGATCAGACATCTTGTCCCCTATGCTTTGAATAGGGGATAATATGTTTTTTGCTGGAGTACCCTTTTAAAGGGGTATTTGTTCTCACATAATGTTCTCACGTAACGCGGCACCATCTGCTTTGACTCAGTAAGTAGCACTTCCAACTCTAAGGCTAGGTTCAGACTACAGAATTTCCGCCTGCAATTCTGCTTTGAAATTGCAGGCGGAAATTCCACTTGCTAAAATGTATAGTGTAGTGAATGGTTTTCCGTTCACAAATTCACACTTTGGAATTTGTGAAGCGAAATTTGTGAACGGAAAATCCGCTTGGAAATTGGAGACTGCAGTGTCCTTGCGGTCCTAGCGCCAACTGATTCAGTCAGCGCTGGCCGCACTCGGAATCTCCGGGCGGAAATTTTATGCCCGGAGATTCCGTAGTCAGAACCTAGCCTTAATCACACTCAGAGCCCTTGTTGAATACTTTACCGTCAGACTTACAGCTCCACCCTGAATATTGCATTTTATTTAGTAATAGTCACGTATCAGGTCTACATTCATTTAAATTCATTAACATGCAATATTTAGGTTCATACTTGAGGTGTGGTGATTTAAGCAAGACTTTAAGCATTAATTTCTAGGGGGAAAAAAATAAGAAACATGGATATAAATATTTTAAAAACATGTTCTTAAAACTATCATGCATGGCTTTCTATAGAGAATTTTTAGAGTACATGCGTGAATATGTAGCTACAACAGAGCTGTGCGTATATATTAGTGCAGTACAGCTGTGTGTATATGGGTGCAGGAGTGCTGTGTGTGTATTATGTTTGTGCTATAGAGCTGGGAATGTATATCTAATGTGTGTACTGCAGAGTGTGCGGTATATAGTAGTGTGGTGCCACGAGTGGTGTAGGGAAATACCTTATCACTTTGTGACGCCAGGGCACCATTAGCCTATACACGGTCTGAGGTTCGACACAGCTTCTCCTGGGCCAGACACTGGGGTAAAGGAACACACTGACGTCAGGTTACAGATAACTGTTTTTACTGAGCTGGGTGCAGATGTTGATACACACACAGTGCAGAGTGGAGAGGATGCAGTGTAACCCCTTGGGAGCCCTGTTGCCTTGCTAAGACTTATGGTGCTTTCACCCAATAGATTTATACAGACATGAGAAAGGATTAAAGATTGATCCAGGTAGCTAGGGTTCTGTTAAGGTCCTGTAGCTTTCTCCACCAGGGCATAAACTTCCACCTTGAGGGTGATCCTCGCAGAATGACTGGATAAAGTAGATTTGTTCTGGGCCTTCCCTTAGATCTTCTCCACACCTCACACCTTTACCACACTTGTGCTCTGCTCTCACAGTGACTAGCACTGGACTAGACTGAACTGAACTGGGGCAACTCCTTCCCCACTACACTATATGGTCAAGAATTTAGGGGTTCCCATTGGCTGGCAGGGTAACATGGGTCCTCTCTCAAAGGTACAAAACATATATAAATAACATGCATAGAAATAACATATGACATGATAATTATGAAAATATATAAAACTTTTGGTAAAGTGCTGGAACACAACAGAAGCAATAATCAGTCCCTCAGTGGGAAGCTAGCAGCCACAGGACAGCCTTTGGTGCTGGGACACCACAGTAGATCTGCTGTGGTTTAACCCCTTAAGGACACATGACGTTCTCATACGTCTCCATTTCCGAGTCCTTAAGGACACATGACGTATGAGAACGTCATGTGTTTTACCGGCCCCCCGCAACCATCTGGAGCGGAGCCGGTCCCCGATGCCTGCTGAAATCGTTCAGCAGGCATCGGGGCATATCGCCCAGGGGGGTCATGATGACCCCCCATGTCGGCGATGGCCGCAGATCGCTGGACAATTCAGTCCAGCGATCTGCGGCGGATTCCGGGTCAATCGGGTCTCCAGTGACCCGGTGACCCAGAATTATTGGCTGATCGGGGCCGTCAGAGACGGCCCCGAACAGCCAGAGCCAGCAGGGGTGAGGTGGCACTGGCCGCCCAATCAGGGCGCCTGCTGCGGGTGTCACTCCCGCAACCCGCTCCGCCCCTCTTCCGGAGGACGTGAGCGGGTGTGGGACGTGCACCCCGGGAGCTGGGGACCCCGATCCCCGGCGCCCCTGTTGGGATCGGGGCCCCTGGAGCAGCGGCGGCGGCGGAGACGACGAGGGACTGACCTGTGCGGCGAGGATCGTTGGAGGTGAGTGACAGCCTCCTGCTGTTGCTTAGCAACAGCTCCCAGCATGCAAAAAGGGCATGCTGGGAGCTGTAGTTATGCAACAGCAGGAGGCAGACCACCACAACTCCCAGCATTCCCTTATGGGCATGCTGGGACTTGTAGTTTTGCAACAGCTGGAGGCAGATTCTTTCTATGGAAAAGTGTACCTTCAGCTGTTGTGTAACTACAACTCCCAGCTTGCACAATCAGCTAAAGTGCATGCTGGGAGTTGTAGTGGTGCATCTGGTGGTTGCATAACTACAACTCCCAGCATGCCCGTTGGCTGTCGGTGACTGCTGAGAGTTGAAGTTTTGCAACAGCTGAAGGCACACTGAGTTAAGTAGCAAACCAGTGTGTCTCCAGCTGTTGCATAACTACAATCCCCAGCATCCCCAGCCAAAGTAGTATGCCTCCAGCTGTTGCATAACTACAAGACCCAGCATGCCCTCCCGCTGTTCGTACATGCTGGGGGTTGTAGCTTTTGCAACAGCTGAAGGCACACTGGTTGCAAAACACTGAGTTTGTTACCAAACTCGGTGTTTCACAACCAGTGTGCCTCCAGCTGTTGCAAAACTACAACTACCAGCATGCACTGATAGACCGTACATGCTGGGAGTTGTAGTTTTGCAACAGCTGGATGTCCCCCTCCCCCCCCCCCCAATGTGAATGTACAGGGTACACTCACATGGGCGGAGGCTTACAGTAAGTATCGGGCTGCAAGTTTGAGGTGCGGCAAAATTTCTGCCGCAGCTCAAACTGCCAGCAAGAAACTACTGTGAACCCCCCGCCCGTGTGACTGTAACCTAAAAACACTACACTACACTAACACACAATAAGATAAAAAGTAAAGAACACTACATATACACATACCCCTACACAGCCCCCCTCCCCTCCCCTCCCCAATAAAAATGAAAAACGTCTGGTACGCCACTGTTTCCAAAACGGAGCCTCCAGCTGTTGCAAAACAACTACTCCCAGTACTGTCAGATAGCCGTTGACTGTCTAGGCATGCTGGGAGTTTTACAACAGCTGGAGGCACCCTGTTTGGGAATCACTGGCGTAGAATACCCCTATGTCCACCCCTATGCAAGTCCCTAATTTAGGCCTCAAATGCGCATGGCGCTCTCACTTTGGAGCCCTGTCGTATTTCAAGGCAACAGTTTAGGGTCACATATGGGGTATCGTCGTACTCGGGAGAAATTGCCTAACAAATTTTGGGGGTTATTTTCTGCTATTACCCTTTTAAAAAATGTAAAATTTTTGGGAAAACAAGCATTTTAGGTAAAAAATATATATATTTTTTTACATATGCAAAAGTCGTGAAACAGCTGTAGGGTATTAAGGTTCAAATTACCCCTTGTTACGTTCCCCGAGGGGTCTAGTTTCCAAAATGGTATGCCATGTGTTTTTTTTTTTTGCTGTCCTGGCACCATAGGGGCTTCCTAAATGCGGCATGCCCCCAGAGCAAAATTCGCTTTCAAAAAGCCAAATGTGACTCCTCTTCTGAGACCTGTAGTGCGCCAGCAGAGCACTTTTCACCCTCATATGGGGTGTTTTCTGAATCGGGAGAAATTGGGCTTCAAATTTTGGGGGGTATTTTCTGCTATTACCCTTTTTAAAAATGTAAACATTTTGGGAAAACAAGCATTTTAGGTAAAATTTTTTTTTTTTTTACATATGCAAAAGTCGTGAAACACCTGTAGGGCATTAAGGTTCACATTACCCCTTGTTACGTTCCCCAAGGGGTCTAGTTTCCAAAATGGTATGCCATGTGTTTTTTTTGCTGTTCTGGCACCATAGGGGCTTCCTAAATGCGGCATGCCCCCAGAGCAAAATTTCCTTCAAAAAAGCCAAATGTGACTCCTTCTCTTCTGAGACCTGTAGTGCACCAGCAGAGCACTTTTCACCCCCATATGGGGTGTTTTCTGTATCAAGAGAAATTGGGCTTCAAATTTTGGGGGGTATTTTCTGCTATTACCCTTTTTAAAAATGTAAAATTTTTGGGAAACCAGCATTTTAGGTAAAAAATATATATATTTTTTTTACATATGCAAAAGTCGTGAATCACCTGTAGGGTATTAAGGTTCACTTTACCCCTTTTTACGTTCCCTGAGGGGTCTAGTTTCCAAAATGGTATGCCATGTGTTGTTTTTTTGCTGTCCTGGCACCATAGGGGCTTCCTAAATGCGGCATGCCCCCCAAAAACCATTTGTCGCTACTTCCCTTCTGAGCCCTCTACTGCGCCCGCCGAACAATTAACATAGACATATGAGGTATGTCCTTACTCGAGAGAAATTGGGTTTCAAATACAAGTAAAAATGTTCTCCTTTTTATCCCTTGCAAAAATTCAAAAATTGGGTCTACAAGAACATGCGAGTGTAAAAAATGAAGATTTAGAATTTTCTCCTTCACTTTGAGGCTATTCCTGTGAAACACCTAAAGGGTTAAAACACTTATTGAATGTCATTTTGAATACTTTGGGGGGTGTAGTTTTTATAATGGGGTCTTTTATGGGGTATTTCTAATATGAAGACCCTTCAAATCCACTTCAAACCTGAACTGGTCCCTGAAAAATAGCGAGTTTGAAAATTTTGTGAAAAATCGGAAAATTGCTGCTGAACTTTGAAGCCCTCTGGTGTCTTCCAAAAGTAAAAACTCATAAAGTTTATGATGCAAACATAAAGTAGACATATTGTATATGTGAACCCAAAAAAAATATATTTTGAATATCCATTTTCCTTACAAGCAGAGAGCTTCAAAGTTAGAAAAATGCAAAATTTTCATTTTTTTCATAAAATTTTGGGATTTTTCACCAAGAAAGGATGCAAGTTACCATAAAATTTTACCACTAAGTTAAAGTAGAATATGTCATGAAAAAACAATCTCGGAATCAGAATGATAACTAAAAGCATTCCAGAGTTATTAATGTTTAAAGTGATAGTGGTCAGAATTGCAAAAAACGCTCCGGTCCTTAAGGTGTAAAATGGCCTGGTACTTAAGGGGTTAACAATGCTGATGAGAAAAATAGAGCCGAACATTAATAAATTGATAGCAGCACACCAGGGTCATCCTTCTCAGTAAAACTATTTTTACTGTTATTCATGATTTTTATTGTATTGTATTTTGATTCTGTGTAAAATGTAAATGCTATTATAGTTGATTTAAAAAATAATAATTTTATCATTTCAGGTTTTAAGGTGTCTCATTTACAACATCTTTCTTTACTATGTTGTAGTTAGAAATATACAGTACGTACATAAAAGAATGCATATTTGTCACTGCATCTTTGTGTTTTTTGTTAGCTTAAAAAAGGCAGATATCCCAGGTGTACTTATTTTTTTTAATAAGGGGCAGTAAGCTAAATAAGTTTGGGAACCTCTGTATTAAAGAGGACATGTGGCCAACCCAAAAAAATTAGATGTGAATAAATCACTTAGGGTGCCCTGATCATACACCTCTTTACAGTTTCTTGATACACCCCACTATATTTGAGATATGAGGGTTTATAGTTTGACAATTCAGGGACTAGTCAGATGGGCGTGGGAATGAATATCAGATGATGGGTGGGATTATACAGTCAGGGGTGTGTGTGTGTATTTTACACTTAGGGGCTTCCACCCATCACCTTATATTCACTCCTATTATTACAATTGAGTTCACACCCATCTGGCTCGTTCTCTGAATTGTCAGACAAACAATAAACCCTTGAATGAACAGAAGGGAGAATCAAGAAACTGTAAAAAGGTGTGATATTTAGAGATATCTTATTTTGGGATGGGAGAGGTGGGGGGCCACAGGTCCTCTTTAAAGCATTAAATAAGATAAAGAAGGGAAGTGTTTTTATAAGAAACTGGACACAAGATCAAGGGGTCCATGGTTAGTTGGAGTTTATTACCTTAAAAATTTAACTTTTTATACAAGGGAAAGGGGAAGCCTTAGGGCTTGTTCACAGGGGCGAAATCATCATGGTTTCTAGATAAAAACACCCCAAAAAACCCCACTGAAAAAAGCATTTTTTGTAGCTGTTAAATGTCAATATCAGCCTATCCAGTAGCATCCTGTTACTAGAAAATAAACAAAAACTTGATCTGCCACTATCCTGTTTTTAACTGAACTAAAAGTTTGTCAGATCTGTTAAAGAAAGGGATTCTGACAAAAACTGAAATGAAAACAAGCAGATTTTTAACCATGACGAAATCCCTCTGAATGCCTATGGCTTTAATGATGGACCCAGGTAAACAAAAACATCAAGTGAAAATAAGTCAAGTGAAAAGAGGCAGCCAAATGTCCCCTGAACAGGCAATTAGAAGAAAGGAAGCTCTGTGAAGACCCTTGGTTGACAGCTAGAGAGGAGCCCAACACTGCCATTACTAACACCTGTGTAAAGACTATGTATATGTATATATATATATATATATATATATATATATACACACACAGTGGGGCAAAAAAGTATTTAGTCAGCCACCAATTATGCAAGTTCTCCCACTTAAAAAGATGAGAGACACCTGTAATAGGAACACCTCAACTATGAGAGACAGAATGAGAAAAAAAAATCCATAAAATCAAATTGTCTGTTTTTAAAGAATTTATTTGCAAATTATGGTGGAAAATTAGTATTTGGTCAATAACAAAAATTAATCTCAATACTTTGTCATTTGGCAATGACAGAGGTCAAATGTTTTCTGTAAGTCTTCACAAGGTTTTCACACACTATTGCTGGTATTTTGGCCCACTCCTTCATGCAGATCTCCTCTAGAGCAGTGATGTTTTGGGGCTGTCGCTGGCCAAAATGGACTTTCAACTCCCTCCAAATGTTTTATATGGGGTTGAGATCTGGAGACTGGCTAGGCCACACCAGGACCTTGAAATGCTTCTTACGAAGCCACTCCTTTACCACTCCACTGCCCGGGCGGTGTATTTGGGATCATTGTCATGCTGAAAGACCCAGCCACCTTTCATCTTCAATGCCCTTGCTGATGGAAGGAGGTTTTCACTCAAAATCTCACAATACATGACCCCATTCATTCTTTCCTTTAACCCCTTAAGGACTCAGCGTTTTTCCGTTTTTGCATTTTCATTTTTTCCTCATCGCCTTCTAGAAATCATAACGCTTTCAATTTTGCACCTAAAAATCCAAATGATGGCTTATTTTTTGTGCCACCAACTCTACTTTGCAGTGACATTAGTCATTTTACCAAAAAATCCACGGTGAAATGGAAAAAAAAATCATTGTGCGACAAAATTGAAGAAAATATTTAATTTAGTAAATTTTGGGGGCTTCCGTTTATACGCAGTGCATTTTTTGGTCAAAATTACACCTCATCTTTATTCTGTAGGTCCATACGGTTAAAATGATACCCTACTTATATAGGTTTGATTTTGTCGCACTTCTGAAAAAAATCATAACTACATGCAGGAAAATTTATACGTTTCAAATTGTCATATTCTGACCCCTGTAACTTTTTTATTTTTCCGCATACGGGCCGGTATGAGGACTCATTTTTTGCACCGTGTTCTGAAGTTTTTATCGTTACCATTTTTGTGTTGATTGGACTTTTTGATCACTTTTTATTAATTTTTTTATGATATAAAAAGTGACCAAAAGTACGCTATTTTGGACTTTGGAATTTTTTTGTGCGTACGCCATTGAACGTGCGGTTTAATTAATGATATAATTTTATAGTTCGGACATTTATGCACACGGCGATACCACATATGTTCATTTTTATTTTATTTACACAGTTTTTTTTTATGGGAAAAGGGGGGTGATTCAAACTTTTATTAGGGAAGGGGTTAAATGACCTTTGTTAACTTTTTTTTTTCTGCAGTGCTATAGCTCCCATAGGGAGCTATAGCACTGCACACACTGATCTCCTATGCTGATCCCTGCAAAGCCATAGGTTTGCACGGATCAGTCAGATAGGGGCTTGATTGCTCAAGCCTGTAGCTCAGGCTTGGAGCAATCAATCGACGATCGGACACCGCAGAGTCAGGTAAGGAGACCTCCGCCTGCGTCCCACCTGATCGGAACATCGCGATTTTATCGCGATGTCCCGATCAGCCCGACTGAGCTGCAGGGAACCGTTTACTTTCATTTTCAGACGCGGCGGTCAACTTTGATCGCCGCGTCTGAAGGGTTAACAGCGCGCGGCACAACGATAGATGCCACACGCTGTTAGCCCAGGGTCCCGGCTATCGTTAGCAGCCGGGACCGACCCGGTGTGATGCAGGGTCACGCCCTGAGTCCTTAAGAGGTTAAAGAGATCAGTCGTCGTGGTCCCTTTGCAGAAAAACAGCCCCAAAGCATAATGTTTCCACCCCCATGCTTCACAGTAGGTATGGTGTTCTTTGGATGCAACTCAGCATTCTTTCTCCTCCAAGCACGACAAGTTGAGTTTTTAGAAAAAAGTTTTACTTCGGTTTCATCTGACCATATGACATTCTCCCAATGCTCTTCTGGATCATCCAAATGCTCTCCAGAAAACTTCAGACGGGCCCGGACATGTACTGGCTTAAGCAGGGGGACATGTCTGGCACTGCATGATTTGAGTCCCTGGCGGTGTAGTGTGTTATTGATGGTAGCCTTTGTTATTTCGGTCCCAGCTCTCTGCAGGTCATTCACTTGGTCCCCCAATGTGGTTCTGGGATTTTTGCTCACCGTTCTTGTGATCATTTTGACACCACGGGGTGAGATCTTGTGTGGAGCCCCAGATCGAGGGAAATTATCAGTGGTCTTGTATGTCTTCCATTTTCTAATAATTGCTCCCACAGTTTATTTCTTCACACCAAGCTGCTTGCCTATTGCAGATTGAGTCTTCAGTGCAGGTCTACAATTTAGTTTCTGGTGTCCTCTGACAGTTCTTTGGTCTTGGCCATGGTGGAATTTGGAGTGTTACTGTTTGAGGTTGTGTACAGGTATCTTTTATACTGATAACAAGTTCAAGCAGGTGCCATTAATACAGGAAACGAGTGGAGGACAGAGGAGACTTTTAAAGAAGAAGTTACAGGTCTGGGGGAGCCAGAAATCTTGCTGTTTGTAGGTGACCAAATACTTATTTTCCAACAGAGTCTGTTCCATGATGTGGTAGAAGTACAAACACTAATGTAGCCTCCCCAGCCACCGGCAGACTCCTGCAGTCGGGGAACTACTACTCCCATCATGGAAACAAGTATGTTCCATGATGGGAGTAGTAGTAGTCCCTCAGCACTGCAGGAGTCTGCTGATGTCACCTCTTCTGAGCATTCTCAGAAGTAATAACGGATATTATAAACTGGGTAGAAACGGATGACATTAAAGGCTCATCCATTTGCCGTAGACTTCAATGTTAAAATTTTAACGGCCGTTATTCCACCGTTATTTTTGACGGAACAAAAATTAGTGCATGTGACCTTTTTTCTTCCGTCACATATAACGTCCATTATTCATAACGGGCTATAACATGTGATAACGAATATTCAAAAATCTCATAGACATGAATGGTATTTTTTGTCGTCCGGTTTTAAGGGTTTTCTGATGGAAATTTGTAGCGGATGTTTTAACGGAGCAAAAGTATAGTGTGAAAGCAGCCTAACAAGACATACTTGGGGTGGAAGGTAGAGGGGATGAAGAACCCTACACATGTAAGGAAGAAAAATGTAAATAAGGGAAGAAGATTAGCCAGAATCTTCCAAATATATTATCCATGCTTTTTGAGAGTCTGTAAGGAGACTAGTTTGTGGTGGCCCAGTACAGGAGTTGCCCTCCTATACACCTGCTGGTCCTGTGTGGCAGGTTTCCTTTCAGTATTTCCCTGGGTCCACATCCCTCCTACAGACTCTAAAGTTTTAATAATCTATTATATTATGCTGGTTAATCTGTTGAGGTGTTTGTCTCTTTAAATATTGTTTCTAAGACCTCTGTTATCAAGGAAGGTGCAAGTGAACAGGTGACTTGTTGGTGACCAATAGGACATCTCCAAATTGCTCCCATATATATCTAGGAGGGGCTAGTCAGTGCAGTCTTAGTGCATGCCGAGGTACAGTGAAGACCTGAGAAGTTGTCTGGTGTTCCTGAGGGAGACGAAGGCCTAATCACGCAGCCACGCAGCTACTACCAGTAACCCCTGCAGGTGAAAATCATAGCCTGGTGGTAAGCACAAATACAGGGGACCAGTCTAGTCAAGATAGTCAAGTCTGTCAAGTTACCAAAGTCAGCGTGGGTTGCGCAATTCAGTCCACTACTAGTCCCAGCGAGCCAACAAGCTCCCTAAAGTTCACTGAGGATCTCCTTGGGCCTAAACTGAGCTTGCACAGGAAACAGTGGCCATACCTCGGATGGTGTAGAGGATAACCTCGCCCTGGCCTCACGAACACTAAGGGTTAATACCATCTGCCCTAAGGGTTAACAACATCTGCCCTTCCAACACCCTCACCACAAGTACATTTATCATTGGCCATTATCCAATTTAACATTGATTTGACCGGATGCAGAGAGATTGTGTTTTCCAACACATGACGATGATAATTTTGGCAGCCAGGGAGGTAAGATTGGTTTCCTCCTAGATGTGTCTGGTATTGAGGCATTTAATATTGCTTGCTATGATTGTTTATTTTAAGAGTAACTCCCATGACTGAGTAGATTAAAGGGGTATTCCAGGAATCTTTTTTATTTGACTATGCTACAGGGGCTGTAAAGTTCGTGTAGTTCATAATATAGTGTCTGTACCTGTCTCTGATGGCTGGTCTCGCAATTCTCATGTGATCTTTTCTCTGGATGTTAATTTTAAACAGCATACAAAATAGCTCCCGTCTCTGGTATTCCCAGGATGCAGTACGGCCGAGACACTACCTCACTAGTCAGATGATGACAGGGAGCCTGTTCTGCTTCAATGGGTGGAGTGAGTACAGGGAATTTGCAACAGCTGTAGGCACCCTGGTTAGAAAGCACCTGGCGTTTGCATGGAATTCAGCTCGTTTGTGGTTCAATGGGTGGGGTGGCTGATATGTGGGAGCAAGGAATGTGAAATTATGGGATTTGTAGTAAAAGAGAAAACTCCAACAGGAAATATCCAGTTCACAAAAAGATAGCCACAGTCTTATGGTAATCTTACAACATAGCCATTTAACCCAAAGACAAGCGCAGATCCTTCCTAAGCATGTCCATTACTGTCTGCCAGGTAAGTGCTAAAATCACTTTATGGTGGAGAACCCTTTTAAGTGATAGATAGGAATGCAGAAGCGTTGCACATGGGGACAGTCCCACCACATGTGAAGCATGGTGCCTCTATTCTGACATCTATGAAAGCATAGGGGAGAAGTTTAGGGAAACATCCTAGCCGCTCTGGTGGGGACTAGATACCATCTAAGTAAGACCTTTCAGCCCCGTTCCTGCACATTTCCATTAATTTAGTATAGTATAAAGGCAGTAATAGCCGTTTGAGCCCAGTCTTTTGGTTTTAAAGTCCGTCCCAAGTCAGATTCCCAGGCCAACATGTACAGGAGTTTACTAGAGGACATAATAAGATCACTATAGAAAGCTGAAATGAAACCTTCACTGCCTGAGCAATTAGGGGTATTCCAGGCAAAACCTTTTTTTATATATATCAACTGGCTCCGGAAAGTTAAACAGATTTGTAAATTATACAAAAAAGAAGTTTGCAGCAGCACAGATTGGTCAAAAAAATTGAGGCTCTTAGCGCACTTTTATGATCAAAAACGTGTCCCCCCCATCCACCACGGGGAGGTGGCCTCATTTAGGATGGGACCCTAAGATGAGTGTTAGGCTCAGAATGTGTGTTAGGGTCCCATCCTAATTGAGGCCACCTCCCCGTGGTGGATGGGGGACACGTTTTTTATCAAAAAAGTGCGCTAAGAGCCTCAATTTTTTTGACCAATGTGTGCTGCTGCAATCTTCTTTTTTGTATACTCTGTATCTGCCACAGCAGTGAGCACCCGTGTATTAGGTTGTTGTGCTGGCTATTTTTCTTTTTGCTTAGATTTGTAAATTACTTCTATTAAAAAATCTTAATCCTTCCAATAGTTATTAGCTTCTGAAGTTTTCTGTCTAACTGCTCAATGATGATGTCACGTCCCTGGAGCTGTGCATGATGGGGGAATATCCCCATAGGAACTGCACAGCTCCCGGGACGTGAGTCATCAGAGAGCAGTTAGACAGAAAACAACAACTCAACTTCAGAAGTTATTAACTATTAGAAGGATTAAGATTTTTTAATAGAAGTAATTTACAAATCTGTTTAACTTTCCGGAGCCAGTTGATATATATAAAAAAGTTTTGGCCTGGAATACCCCTTTAATGCCTAAAAATTCATATTGAGTATGACATATAATATCTACAGTAGACTTCTTAAGATCAGCCAGGAAATCTGAGATTTAATGGAAGCTAAACTATTTTGAATCTGGAAGGGCACAGAAGGTGCAAAAATGAGTTAGGGATTTAATATCCAGCCTATCAATAAAATCACCTATGTGAAGGAATCCCTTGTTGGTACACCAGGAAAAGACCAAGGACACCAAGTTAGGATTAGGACAGTATGGGACATACCGTATTTTTCGCCGTATAAGACGCACTCTTTCTTCCCCAAAACTGGGGGGAAAAAGTCGGTGCGTCTTATACGGTGAATACACCCCTATCGCGGCGGTCCCTGCGGTCATCAACGGCCGAGACCCGCGGCTAATACAGGACATCACCGATCGCGGTGATGTCCTGTATTAACCCTTCAGATGCGGCGATCAAAGCTGACCGCTGCATCTGAAGGGAAAGTGACACTAACCCGGCTGTTCAGTCAGCCTGTTCGGGATCGCTGCGATTTCACCGCGGCGGTCTCGAACAGCCCGACTGAATAGCCGGGTTAGTGCTTACAGGACACCGGGAGGGACCTTACCTGCCTCCTCGGTGTCTTCTCCGTTCAGGGATCCACTGTATGGCCGGCGCTCTCCTTCCTCGTCATCACGTCGTCGCGTACGTGCGTCGTCGTGCGTAACGACGTGATGACGGCGACGGAGAGCGAGGATACCCGGCCGGCAGCAGAGATGTTCCGGAGCGACGGGGACACGGCGACAGCGATGGAGCGACATCCAGGGCAGCGGTGACGGGTCCGGAGCGGCGGGGACACGTGAGTATTACCTCCTATGCAGTGGTCTTCAATAGTGTTGAGCGGCATAGGCCATATTCGAATTCGCGAATATTCGCGAATATATGGACGAATATTCGTCATATATTCGCGAATATTCGCATATTCGTTATATTCTCGTTTTATTTTCGCATATGCGAAAATTCGTGTATGCGAAAATTAACATATGTGAAAATTAGCATATACTAAATTAGCATACGCGAATTTCCGCACGCCAGTCTCACACAGTAGTATTACAGCCTTCTTTACACCACACAAGCTGGAAGCAGAGAGGGGTGATCACTGTGATGTGTAATGTGAAGAAAAAAAGAAAGAAAAAAACGAATATTCGTAATTACGAATATATAGCGCTATATTCGCGAAATTTGCGAATTCGCGAATATGCGATATTCGCGAATAATATTCGAATTGCGAATATTCGCGAGCAACACTAGTCTTCAATCTGCGGACCTCCAGATGTTGCAAAACTGGCTGTCCAGGCATGCTGGGAGTTGTAGTTTTGCAACATCAGGAGGTCCGCAGGTTGAAGACCACTATTGGGTTCAAAATCTTAAATTTTTTTGATTTTGCACCTAAAAATAGGGTGCGTCTTATACGCCGGTGCGTCCAATAGGGCGAAAAATACGGTAATATTGGAGGTCTGCGTCTAGTGGGAACCTACTAAAGGAAAGTAACGAGGCACGAGAGGCCGCCAAAACTTCAATAGCAACCCACCAAGGAGAATGTAAGCCTGTATTAACCTAAACAAATTGAGCTGTTTGGTAATATTTCTTGAGGTTGGGTATTCCCAAACCTCCCTGGAGGCAGGAGTGTAAAAAGTGTTGCTACCCACTTGTCTATCCCACGTGCCCCAGCCAAACCCAGGAGCTCCCTCTGTAGACGCACTAGACCTGGGATCAGTGGAAGGTAACAAAATGGCCCTCATTTAGTATTGTAAACCTGACATGTTTTGTTGGGTTGTGCGCCAGAATTTAAAAAAACCCGACCAACTCTCCATTCTACTGAGAAACCCAAATAAGGTGTGTGTCCATTGTTGGGGAAAGGGGCGTGGCCACCGAAAAGGGGGCGTGGACCAAACATTTTTACAAAAAAAATACATATTTACTAAGGTTTCAACAGAAAATGTGGTGGATTTGAGCTGAGGAAAACCCCACATGTATAAAGCATGTATAAAAAGGGAAATTGGGGGAACTTTAGTAAATACTGTGGAAAAAAAATTGGAGGGAATTAAAACCCACAAAGAAAACCACACAACACTCTTAGTAAATCAGGGTGAATGTGTACAACAAATAATAATGGAGCAACTGCTATTTCCCTTTGCTCAACAAAGAATATTTAAGGGAGTGCTCCTAATCCTAGAGGAAGCTTGGCGAAACGCGTCGGAGTGTGAGGTGGGGGGACATCCTGGAGCATACCTTGCGCACCTCAGATTGATTGGTATGGTATATTGTACTTGTTTATACCTGCATTTAGTAACATTGTTATATGCTGCTATACGCTGTATTGTACTATGCCCTGCACTTTATGTTGCAACCTTTTGTATGCAGGGGCCACTTTATCGTAGTAGTGGTTATCTTATTTATATACCTTTTTGCACAAAAGGAGTAGTACATTGGGAATATTTAGTACATGAGATCCATATACCGTATTTTCCGCCCTATAGGACGCACTGGCGTATAAGAAGCACCCTATTTTTAGGTGCAAAATCAAAAAAAATTAAGATTTTGAACCCAATAGTGGCCTTCAACCTGCAGACCTCCAGATGTTGGCTGTCCAGGCATGCTGGGAGTTGTAGTTTTGCAACATCTGGAGGTCCGCAGATTGAAGACCACTGCATAGGAGGTAATACTCACGTGTCCCCGCTGCTCCGGACCCGTCACCGCTGCCCTGGATGTCGCTCCATCGCTGTCGCCGTGTCCCCGTCGCTTTGCTGCCGGCCTGCTGCTGAACGTCTCTGCTGCCGGCCGGGTATCCTCGCTCTCCGTCGCGGCCGTCACGTCGTTACGCACGCCGACGCACGTACGCGCCGACGTGATGACGAGGAAGGAGAGCGCCGGCCATACAGGGGATCCCTGAACGGAGAAGACACCGAGGAGGCAGGTAAGGTCCCTCCCAGTGTCCTGTAAGCACTAACCCGGCTATTCAGTCGGGCTGTTCGGGACCGCCGCGGTGAAATCGTCAGCTTTGATCGCCATGTCTGAAGGGTTAATACAGGGCATCACCGCGATCGGTGATGTCCTGTATTAGCCGCGGGTCCCAGCCGTTGATGGCCACAGGGACCGGTGCGATAGGGGTGTATTCGCCGTATAAGATGCACCGACTTTTCCCCCCCAGTTTTGGGGAAGAAAAAGTGCGTCTTATACGGCGAAAAATACGGTAGTTGATTTTTTTGACATCTTCTTCACCATGGGCACAGTGCAATATTGAGAACCAATTTTCTTCTCAGATTTTTGAGAGTCATATACCCCTGTGAGTGTGGATTTATTTTTCATTGTTACATAGTGTGTCCAGGATGCTCCCCCCATCTGCCATATATTTTTTAACATTGTCTTATGTGTATGTGTATATGTTTTTAAAGGGAGGATGGGTATATCCATTGTTTGTTCTATGAATTTTCATGTATAAATAAAGCATCATTTTCCATGATCATATTTTTGTGATACTTCTTTATTGAATTTGGGCAGATGCCTTTTGTAGGTTAATATTATTGGTGGCAGATTGCCAATTTTTTTGGGGCTATATTTTGACCACCATATACAATATACACATTGGTCCTTTCTTGTAGGTTATATATATTGCTCCTAATCTCAGTTCGTTACCTGTATAAAAGACACCTGGGAACCAGAAAGCTTGCTGATTTGATAGGGGTTCAAATACTTATTTAAATAAAATGCTAATTAGTTCATAACTCATTTGAAATGGATTTTTCAGGATTTTTTTGTTGTTATTCTGTCTTTCACTGTTCAAATAAACCATTAACCCATTAATAACACGGCCTCTTTTGGGTTTAATGACCAGACCCCATGTTTCAAATCTGACATGTGTTTCTTTAAGTGGTAATAACTTTGGAATGCTTTAACTGAGCAAAATGAATCTAAGATTGTTTTTCCATGACATATAGTACTTTATGTTAGTGTATTAGTGCAACATTTTTGTTTATACATGCAGCAGTTTTTGTGAAACTTTTTTCCTTAATTTCCTTTTATGGCCTTCACTGTGCAGTAAAAATGATGTTATTTTTATTCTGTAAATCGGGGTGATTAAAGCGATACGCAATTAATCGACATTTTTATGGGTTATTTTTTTTTCACAACAAAATCCTTTTTTTCCCCTTTTTTTTGCTGCCATGTTCTAACAGCCATAACTTTTTATTTTTTGTTCGACAGCATTGTATGAGGGCTTATTTTACCGGGCCAAGCTGTTGTTTTTATATCTGCTACTTTTTGATCATTTTTATTCCACTTTTTGTTCTTTACGTTCACTGTGCAAGATACATAACATAATTATTCGTTTTATAGTACAAGTTACTATGATTGAAAAATAAAAATAATACATATACAGTACAGTAAATATGTCTGCTGAGCTAAGTAGATGAATTTATGACTTTTGACCAATAGATGGCACCACAGTAAAGCTTTTACATACAATTAACTAAAAAACATCTGGAATGTGTAAGTAAATTGTTTAGTTATGGAATGACCATCTTAAGGCCAAAACTTTATCGGAAAATAGTAATTGGTTTTAAATGTCACAAATTGTCACCCAAAAATTGGAACAAAATGGAGGAAATGAAAAATAAAAAACATAACAAATAATACAAATGAAGCAATTTCTCACAAATAAAAATCTATAAAGGCACTTTCTTTGTACTGTGGATGACAGAAGCTTTTTCGGAGTCCTGTAAAGTACACAGTGTAACAAAAAATAAAACTTTGCCGCCCTCACCTGATGTCCAAAAGGAGCAGCTGGCACAGGTTAAGGGCAGTACAGTACCATTCTACACTGTAGGGAGGCTTTTCAATAATACAGGGATTTCGCCAGTCAATTGCCCAGTCTGGTCAGTCAGAACCTTGGGACAGATTTATCTCAAATACACAAGAATTTTGGTGACATTTACAGAAAAAAAAACTCTTCTACCCCTGAACCAAATCTTTTATGTGACACTTTTTAAGACATTTTGTAACTCCTTCAACAAAGGCCATGATTTATCCAGAAAGGGGTATCTGTGTGCGTCATGCCTAAAAAATCTGCCAAAATTTTGGAGAATGATTCTGGCATAAAGTGAAGCCAATTATTAGTTGATCTAAACCTTTGGGGTAGCATTTATCATGCCTTCGCCTAGAGTAGTTGGCCAAAAAATTGCATAAATTTTGCTCAAGCCTCGGCTTTGCTCCAAAATGTTTAGACTTTTTGTCAGTATCCACCGATCTCGCTGAGTGGTGGGGCTTACTGTGGAGGAGTGTGTGTTTTCACGTGAAAGGGGGTATATTAAAATTAATTCCAGGGGATAAAATGTGTATTAAAATAAATACCAGGGGTCATGGTGTGCGTTATATTATTTCAAGAAGCTTGGAGCTGTTTTAGGGGGTGCAGGGTGTTTAAGTATTCAGCGGGCACAGTGTGTGGAGTTGTTGTGGCACTATGAGCAGCTAAACTTCATAAAGAGAATGAGAATCTGCTGGCAAAAAGAAGAGGAGACAAATATTCCTTACCAGCAGGGTTAGTATTTTTTTTTAGCACTCTATGAGGTCTATTTACCATGGTAAGGAGTGCTTCTTGCCTTACTCTGGGTACTGGCAGCACAGGCTACACCATTTAACCTAGTGTATAGTATAAAGGGAAAGATCCCATCCTGTTAAGTTCAGAAATAGTTTATTTATACTTGCATTTAAAAAGGCTCTTGTAATCCTATAGGTAGAGATCTGAACCATTCTTAGCAGTTAGAGCACTCGCATACAGTGCATTCAGAGTGTTCACGGCCTTTCATATTATGTTGCTTCCTTGTACTAGAATCAACAAAATTCAAGTTTACCTGTGGCAAATTAAACTATACAAAAAAGCGCTGGATGGGACTTAAAGGAAAACTGTCACATATTTTCTCCCGCACTATCCACAAGTATTGGTGGATAGTGCTGAAGACGCTGATTAAAACGAGCCCTACCTTGGTCTGATCCGCGCCGCCGTTCACTTGCAATTGTAGTTTTAATCTCTGTGTATATCCTGCTGTAACTGGCAAAGGCGGGGCTTCTGCGGGCTAACGGACACTGACGTCAGCGCCGCTCATGAATATTCATCCCTACCTCTTGTTAGGAGCGGCGAAGAGAGGGAGAACAGGAGGGATGAATATTCATGAGCGGCGCTGACGTCAGTGTCCCTTAGCCCGCAGAAGCCCCGCCTTTGCCAGTTACAGCATGATATACACAGAGATTAAAACTACAATTGCGGGTGAACGGTGGCGCGGATCAGACCAAGGTAGGGCTCGTTTTAATCAGCGTCTCCTGCACTATCCACCAATACCTGTGGATAGTGCGGGAGAAAATATGTGACAGTTTTCCTTTGAAGATGTGTGCAATAAAGTGTTAATGGAAACATACCTGAGAGGGATATAGAGGTGTATAACAGAAGAGGAGGAGGAGGTGTATACAAATGTTTAATTTGCCACAGGTATATCATCATACTGTATGAAATACAGGGATTCATACTCGCAAAAATTAGCAGCAGGTTGGGCACACACAGAGTAACATATCTGCTGCGCTAGTGTTATATATAATTCTACAAAAATTCAAATTTACCCTCAAAAACCTGCACTCAGTACCCCATAATGAGAATTTTTGCAAATTTATTAAAAAGCTAAAATTTTGCAGTGACATTGTGGTGTCCCAGCACCAAAGGCTGTCCTGTGGGCTGCAAATCTCCTCAGTCATGCATGCGGCACAGCTGTTGGGTCCACTAAGAGATTGTCTGCTGTATTTCTATGGCTCAAGCACTTTATCATATATTATGTTATGTTTCTCAAATGCACTGTAAATATTTTATTTATCTGTGTTATACCTTTAAGAGCTGAGAAGCCGTGTAAGCCATGTGACCCTGCCTGCCCAATGGGAACCATTGTTCTTATATTGTTTCTTGTAAGGCCATGATGATGTAATGGCCTGTGTTATATATTTGTAAAATCTTGAAAAATGTAATAAAAACATTTGAACCTAAATTGTTAGGCACATAGTGTAGTGGGGGAGGAGTGACCAGTTCAGTGCAAGTCACTGGTGTATGCTGAGCACAAGTGTGGTAAAGCAGTGAAGTGGCGTGTGGAGAAATCCTGAAGGAGGCCCAAGAACAAATCTCTTCTCAATCCTATCCAGCCATACTGCAAGTGATCCCCCGCGCAGCGGAAAGTCAAGCCCTGGTGAAGAAAGTTGTTGGACCTTGTCAGAACCCTAGCGGCCTGGAGAATCTTCAGTCTCACATCAAGTCAGTATTAGTCAATTGGGTGCAAAGCACCATAAGTCCCAGCAAGGCCACAGGACTCCCAACGGACCCCTGCACTCTGCTCTATACTGTCTGCGTGTAATAACATCTTCACACTGCTCAGTACAAGGAAGTTATCTGTAACCTAACATTGGTGTGTTTCTTTACTCCCCGTGTCTGGCCCAGGAGAAGCTGTCTTCACCTTTGATCGTGTATAGGCTAACGGTGCCCTGGCGTCACAAAGTGAATAGATATCCCTTGCACCTTCGTGTAAGCACAACATAAGTATTCAGACCCTTTACTCAGTACTTAGTTGGAGCCCTTTTGGCAGAGATTACAGCCTCCAGTCTTCTTAGGTATGATGTCACAAGGTTTACACACCTGGATTTGGGGATTTTCTGCCATTCTCCTTTACAGATCCTCTCAAACTCTGTCAGGATGGATGGGGGCTGTCCATGGAATCCATTTTCAGGTCTCCAAAGATGTCCAACTCTGACCAGTCTCATTCCCACAATATGATGCTGCCACCACTATGCTTCACTGTAGGGATAGTATTGGGCAGGTTTTGAGCAGTGCTTGGTTTCCTCCAGACATGACTCTTAGGTCAGAGAATCTTGTTTTTCACTGATGGGTTGCCAGGGCAGCCCGAGGCCTTACCTTCACCTCGGCAACTTCCATGGCTCAGCAATTGTTACAGCTTTCCTATAAGAATATGTCAATATGATAGATCAATGTAATACTATTTATAAGCAATCAACAACTGATTGCTTATAATAGGCCCTAGGGGGAGGGGCTAAAAAATGAAAATAAATAAAATCCCCCTACTAATAAAAACTCTAACCCCCTATTCCCAGTTTCCAAATAAAACACTGTAAAATGTCCCGTTCTCCCCCAAAAAATAAAAAAAAAGTGATCAAAACTAATACTATGGAAAAGTAGGTGGTACCGGTAAAAAAAATACAGCTCATTGCACAAAAAAATAGCCCTCATAAAGCTCTAGAGCTTAAGGTTCCAAGCCCCTGCCCCCTTGCGGCTGGGGTGGCGACAGACTACGGGGACAGTTGCAGGTGGGGAGTTTGACTGGGGTGGTACACCTGTCAAGCCGTAACCCAGGTGTCCAATGGCGAGCTCAGGGAGGCAATGAAGGTGAAGGCTGGGGCACACCACTGGTCCATCTTGCTCGCCCCTATGCCTGGGCAGGGCGAAGCTTGAGAAATCTCTGGTGGAGGCCACAGCAGTCCTGACTAGAGAGGAGCTAACACAGTAAATTCGATTCGTCACAAACTTCTCAGCTCGGCGGTTGCTGACAGGAAAAGTCAGCAACCGCCGAGCCGAGAAGTTCGTGATGAATCGAATTTACTGTAAATTCGCTCATCTCTAGTCCTGACTTGCAAATCATTGTCCGACCTGGGTATAGGGGCGAAAGACTAATCGAACCATCAAGTATCTGGTTCTATCTGAAGTTTCCCTCAGGATAGCTTGACACATGCATGGTGGGAGCGTGGCATGACGTGCTGATCAGAACGCCGGGGTCCCAGTGGCGGGACCCCCGCGATCAGACATCTTATTCCATATCCTTTGGATAAGGGATAAGATGCTAAGCATCAGAGAACGCCTTTAATACATTTGCAAACATTTTTAAAATTCAGTTTTTACTGTCACTATGGGGTATTGAGTGCAGAATGGTGCAGGAAAACATGTTTTTACTGGTGTTTTTTCAAGGGTCTGAAAAATTTCTAAATGCCTTGTATATGGAGCTATTAAATGACTATATACATCAGCCCCAGGTCTTTTACATTAATATTCCCAATTAACAGAGCACACCCTTGATCACATGCTCTTAGATGAGATTATTACAAATTCACATAAAGGAACTCCTGGGATTATAGAAATTAAGGAGGGATTAGGGGATAGAATTCACCTGATTCAGCAGGGGAAGTAATGATCTTTGTTTCAGTGGCTGTGATAATGGCAGAATTTTATCACGGCTTGCATGCAAGTTTTATGGGGTAAGAAGAAGTCACACATTTTTGTGTGAGCCTCATTTTGCTTCTAAAAATTAACAACCTTTGTGCATTTGTGTAAAATTTAAGAACATTGCATAAATATTTGCTGGTGTAAACATTGATAAATTCCCCCTGATGAGGTTTATACACACACATAAGAGTCTCCTGAGATACTTTATACAACATTAATCCAGGTATTTCAGGATTTTTTTTGACCATGCTACAGGGGCTGTAAAGTTAGTGTAGCTCATAATATAGTGTCTGTACCTGTGTGTGATGGTGGTCTTGCAATTCTTAGGTCATCTTTGCCGCAATGTTTATTTTTAAACAGCATACAAAATGAGTGTCCTCTCAGGTTATCGCTGGTGCTCAAAGGAGCCTGTCTGCATCAATGGGAAGACTTCTGGATGGGAGTGAGATCATTCTGCAGTGAAGTGTAGTTTTGCAACAGCTGGAGGCACCCTGGTTAGAAGGAAGGGAGCTCAGGTGTGCTTCAATAGGTGGGGTAGCTGATGTGTGGGAGGGAGAAGTGACCTCACACTTACAAACAAGGTATCATGGGACTTGTATTCGGAGGGAGGGAACTCCAACAGGAAATAGCCATTTCACAAAAATATAGCCACAGCTTTATGGTAACCTCACAACATAGCCATTTATCTCCTAGACAAGTGCAGATCCTTCCTAAGCATGTCCATTACTGCCTGCCAGGCAATGACCTTATGGTAGATAACCCCTTTAAGTCCTAAAGGTTAAATGTTGTACCATTGATATCACTGCTAAGCAACACTGAGGCCAATGATTGGCTGCAGTGGTCAAGAATCGGCCATTGGTAAACAGAGACCAGGGCATCCACAAGAGATTTTATGTTGAATTGCGATAGGATCAGAGAGGCGAGTTTAAGTTTTTATGTTATTTCAGGTTATTTGAAACGCTTATTTATTTTTCATTATCGCTTATTTATTTAGTTTTGGCTTTCCTTGCAGCTTGTGTAGCTTGTTGAATTTTAGTATAGAGAATTTCAGTCAGGATTTACCTGTATGGAATAACAACATAAAAACTGTAAACTACTAAATGGTTTCATCTTAGGTCCATGCATATTCTGCTCCATCTGGGACACAACTGGAAATAGTTAAAGCAAATGGCTACGTATAAAAATCAGGCCTGATACTAGTTATGTTATAAAAAGCTGACAGTTCTACATGTTTCTGCAAGCTTAATCTTATACGTAAGATCTCAGAATTTCATAACTAGCAAGTACACATTTTGCAAGTATCCCAAGGGCTACAGGTTCACCATGAAAAAAAAAGTCACTCATCTTAAAAAGGTAAAACTACACTTTAAAAGCTGAATACCATTTTGTCTTTATAATCTAAATTGGATTCATTTCCCATTATATCTTGATATAGGTCGGTACTTTGCTTTTCATTATAAAGCTTCAAATTCTGGCTTCCTACTGCCACCACTAGAGGGAGTTAACTATTGTTTTCATACTAAATTCAATAACAACAGTATGCAGCTCGCTACTAATAGCTTCCTGAAGCAGCATGTATGTTCTATTTTAGTGGTATGCACAGGATTTTATGCTCCTTATTAGGAAAAACAAGATGTCTGACAACCATAAAAGATACAGTAAGTGAATCAGCACAAAACATTGGTTTTAAATGGGCACTGCCAGATGTAAAAACTTGTAGTATAAAGGACCAAAAGTTGGGATCTGTAAAATTCCGGATCCTAGAAATAATGAACGTACTTTTTTTGTCGGAATCCACTCTGAAATGCATTGCCGACTGTTGATACAGGGCATTTCCAAGTGGTCCTAGCACCAGCTTGTTTTTCTGGCTGGCACTAAAGATGGAATTGCCATCTAGAATATTCTGTAGTGTGAATGAGCCCTAAGTTTATATAACTTGATAGCAAAAAAAATAAATAAATAAAATCTTAAAAAGATGACATCTGCAATTCGGTAAAACAAGAATAACAAAATTACATTCAACATTTTATGGGGTTATCTGGCAGCACACAAAACATATATTTAAAAAAAATATATAAAAAAATAAAATGCGGGGGACAGTGTTCGCTTATGTTACCTGGTTGTCATTGTGCCTAAATCCCACTTTTGTAGAATCCAGAGATTAAACTTTTCCCCTGCTGCCTGAGGACCACATGTTCCTTGATCCCTCGCACATCCCCTTTTCAGTCTACAAGTCTCCTTCCCTCATTCCCATTCTGCAGCTTGCTCAGTGAATCAGCATGAGAATGATACATCAGAGGCAAGAGTCATCTAATAGGGCCAAACTGTCAAAGGGGGACAAAAGTATGTGACATATGGTCACAAAATGGCAACTGCACTACTGATCACAGGGGTCGACCACAATATAAGGTTAAAATCTATTAAACTTCTTGTAGGGGGCTTGGGACACTGAAAAGTGTCAGATGGGCGTCAGGGGCGTGAATGACATATGCCTGTAGCGTGCACTCCCATCACTTCCTTCTGACATAGTAAGCAGAGTTGTTGCAGGAGAGAAATCTCGTGAGATCCCGCTGACTACGTCATGAGGAAGTGAACTCAGCAAGCTCAGCCCATGCTCCAAGTCAGCCCCGGGGGGAAAACAACGGAGGAAGATAGCGGGAGAACCGGAGCACGAAACAGGATCAGGTAAGTATGGTTGTCCTCAGTGTCACCTGCACTACCTTTCTGTACCTTTGACCCCTTCTGCCCTAGGACGTATGCATACGTTCCAGTTGCCAACATGTTAGCGCAACTGGACGTATGCATCCGTCCTGGGGATATCCTGCTTAGCGCGATGCAATGCAGGAGACAGCTGACAGGACCTGGCTGTCAATCGCAGCCAGGGTGCCACTGCCGAGACTGGGATCGCGCTGGTCTCCGCAGCATTAAATCACAATGAAATCTCAAAAATGATACCAATAAAAAGTAAAGCTTGTCCCGCAAAAAAATAAGCCCTCACAGAAAAAATAAAAACGTAATGTCAGAACATGACAACACAAAATAGGGGAAAAACTGATTTTGTTGAGAAAAGGAAAAAAAACATTAAAAAAATCTATATAAACTGGATATTGCCACAATCGTACCAACCCACAGAATAAAAATATCATAATTTTTACCATACAGTGAATGCCATAAATTAATTAAAAAAATTCACATTTTTCAGAGTTTTTCACAAAAAATGCTAAAATGATTCAACAAAGATTTACCACCTATATAAAGAACAATATGTCACCAAAAAACAATCTCAGAATCATGTCTCTAAGTAAAAGCAGGTCAGAGGTATTACCACCACAGAGAGACAGGCCAGATTTGAAAAATTGGTAAAGACAGGCGGTGTCCTTAAAAGGGGTACTCCACTGGAAAACATTTTCTTTTAAATCAACTGGTGCCAGAAAGTTAAACAGATTTTTAAATGACTTCTATTAAAAATTTTAATCCTTCCAGTACTTAGCTGCTGTATCCTCCACAGGAAGTTATTTTCTTTTTTAATTTCCTTTTTGTCTGACCATAGTGCTCTCTGCTGACACCTCTGTCCATGTCAGGAACTGTCCAGAGTAGGATAGGTTTGTATGGGGATTTACTCCTACTCTAGACAGTTCCTAAAACAGAGTTGTCAGCAGAGAGGACTGTGGTCAGACAGAAAGGAAATTCAAAAAGAAAACAACTTCCTCTGTAGTAGACAGCAGCTGATAAGTATTGGAAGGATTAAGATTCTTAAATAGACGTAATTTACAAATCTGTTTAACTTTCTGGCACCAGGTGATTTTAAAAAAATTGAAAAAAAGTTGTCTAGTGGAGTACCCCTTTAAGTGGTTATTACTAGATTAGCTGTTTACAACATGACGTCAATGCTGTGGCAGATCCAAACTTTAATCATCTACAATCCACAATAATCCACAATAATGACAAAATAGCATATTTCTAGATATCAATTTATTATAAAAACATTCATTTAGAGAGCATTTATCTATGATGGGATACAGTATAAACAGATTTGCAGAACATGATTTTATATACACCATAGCAGCCAAAACAAGTTAAATAATCAAGATAAATAAAATACATTTAATTAACTTTCAACAAAATGACACTTTTGTACAGTGTAAATGAAGGTTCATACCTGAATGTACAATAGGAAAGAGACAAGCAAAACACATTTATACGCATTAAAGGGGTTGTCGAGCATAACATTTATTTTATTTTGTATAGAATGCCACTGTTGTCCACCGGTTGTGTTTGATATTGCAGCTCAGCCTCATTCACTTTATTATAGGTCATATGCAGGCACGTTGAAGTGGTTATCCAGGATTTAGGAAAACGGCTGATTTTTTCCAAAAAAGCACCACTGTCTTCAGGTTGTGTGTGGTATTGCAGCTCAGTTCTGTCAAGGTGGATGGAGCCAAGCTGTAATAACATACACAACCTATGGAGAGGTATGGTGCTGTTTCACATAAAAAATATATATATATATTATGTATATCTACTGTCTTTCCCCCCCCCCCTGTATAACCCCTTTAATACTTGCCCATGATAGCCATTTGAAGTGTTACGGTCTTTCTAATTGTAAGATTGGCTGAGCATTTCACTCCTTGGTCCACTACTCTGTCTGACTTGTTGTATAAGACAAGCTCTATAGACCCACAGTGAAGTCCATCTTATGCAACAGGGAGTAAAGCACTCAGCAAGGGGTAAAGCTCTCAGCCGGGTGCTTCTCCCACCACTATCTTAATCAGTTGGGGTCTAAACTCCGATGAAAACTTTTGACATGTCAAACTTTTTTTTTTTAGAATGACAGCAACCCTTTAAAAGGGGTACTCCGGCGCTAAGACATCTTATCCCCTATCCAAAAAAAGGATAGGGGATAAAATGTTTGATCGCGGGGGTCCCGCCGCTGATCTTGCACGCAGCACCTCCTTATAATCAGTCCCCGGAGCATGTTCGCTCCGGGTTTGATTACTGGCGATGACGGGGGCCGGAGCATTGTGATGTCATGCTCCGCCCCTCAATGCAAGCCTATGGGAGGGGGCATGGCAGGGAGGGTGCGTGGCGGGGCCGTGACGTCACAGTGCTCTGGCCCCTGTGATCGCCAGTAATCAGACCCGGAGCGAACATGTCCGGGGACTGATAATAACGGGGTGCTGCGTGCAAGATCACGGGTGTCCCCAGCGGCGGGACCCCCATGATCAGGCATCTTATCCCCTATCCTTTGGATAGGGGATAAGATGTCTTAGCACCGGAGTACCCCTTTAAATTAAAACTGTTAGCCAAGTAATGTGGCAAAACATAAGCTGCAAAAGGGATTTTTCAGGTGTGTTTAAATTTGCTTTCTCGGAGATCAAAAAACGCATCTACTATGAGGTTTTACTAAAGATATTAATATGAGAAGCAGAAGCAGAAGCAGAAAGACATTTATCACTAGCCAAGGTTTTCTGCAAGTTTCTTGTTAAATTCAGAGACATTTGAAATTTTTCCTGGTACCATCCATCTTAAGATACTTCTCTTTATTTCCTAAGAAGGTACTCCAACATTTAAAATCATATCCCCCCTTATACACGGGAGGTCGGACACTGCGATCTCCAGAACACACATGGAGAGTGGGGTAAGCACTCTGTCTACAGATATACACAGTCTATGGTGGCGCTGGAGCTACACAACTACAGCACTCGTGTATTTCCAGCACTCCCATAGAGGACTCACTTAGCGGAATACTCCATGCAGCAGGGATATTCGGGGCCTTGTACTGTAGCCTGCGGAGATCTAACCACTAAAAAACCCCGCAACAGAAACTTGTCTCCTATCCTGTGAATATGGGATATGTTTTTTTTTTTTGTGCTAGAGTATCCCTTTAACTTTGTTGCACTGGACAGACAGTCTAATGTTCTGCATACACTAGTAATTAAATTCAGCAGCAAAAAATATAAAAAATGTACCCTATTTAAAAGCATTTGCTGCCGCCTGTTGTATGAGACGGCCCAAAAATAAGGCAGTATACAAATAATTTAGATATTTAAGGCTTATATTTTATTCATAGTGCAGTGGCAAAAATGAAAAGACATTTACGATAAACAGCTGGATATCAACGTTTACTGCTTCCAAGTATGAACTTGTTGTAATTGATAACTTTACACCAACTACTGCAGTCAATATTAACTTGTTCATGGCCAGCTTAAAAGGAAAAGAGTAATCGGAAAATGACCTATTGTATAAATCAAGTTTTTCTGTTAATATTTATTTGAAAGCATTTATTGTGATTTTTTTTCAAATTGGCGATTATTTAAAATGTTCCATTTAGTTATCTAGATTAGTGGTCTCCAAACTGCAGACCTTCAGCTGCTGGAAAACATTAACTCCCAGCATGCCTGGAAAGCCATGCCGGGAGTGTCTTCCAATAACTGGAGGGCCGCAGTTTAAAGACCACTAATCTAGATTATAAAATAATCCCGAAATTTAGCAATTTTTAGTCTGGCCACTAGGCCTATTAATCATATGACACTGCCTGTTCTGTGAAGAGCATCTTCCAGCAGTGTCCTCCTTATGAACACAGACAGGAATACAGTGAAATGTGACACCAATATATAGACACCATTCACAATAGCTGAAACTCACAGCTCAGCCTACCCCCCTCTGTGTTGATTGACCTCTGTACAGCGCATGCCTAGAAAATGATCCCACTCTAGGGAAAAAAATTCTGTGGCATACCTTTGTGGCTATATCCATAAATGCTCTTATAAACAGCTCAGGCAAGATGACCACCCCCATAATGCACAAAAAAAAAAAAAAAACATGTTTCAGTATCAGTAGGTGACATATTCCCTTTAAGCTAAGTGTCATATAGATAAATTATCATGAGTGGGGATGGGAGACAAAATAGATGTCCTCTTGCACATGTACAAGATTTTTTCCCCACCTATTTTCTAGTTTTTCTTTAGAGGTATCAGTATATCCAGTTTAGTTCTGTTGTCTATAAAATGCAATAAAGACAGTATAGGAAAACCACGGCCTGTTTGGATGTTGTGTCTTTTAAGCCTATATTTCTACATCACAATTGATTGAATGCTTTTTCTAGAACATTAGGGCATCAAGTAACAATGTGTAAAATGAGTCGGCCCAAGAATACTTTTGGTATATCACAATGTGGGGGTGTTACTTTTAAAATACTTACTTCATGTCACACCAACATTAAAATACTTCAGAAAATCTTTTTTTTCGTGTACATTACACATAAAAATTCTGTACATTTTAAATAATCAATATTGTACAATTGTACTAAAATAAAAACTTAAAATTCCGAAGAGGATAAAGTCCCATAATCCTCTACAATCCATAATATCCTTCATATTACTGAAGCTTGAATGTCATCTTTATATTTCATCCAAAAGGAGTCCGTTCAAACAAGACTCTTCGAGTCTCCCCCATAGTCATAATCATAATCCTGGAAATAAAGTCAAGTATTAGTAATTACAGAGCAGAGACCTTATATTGATGTATGCTATTAATCTGTCTGGGAATTGAGAACAAATAAGTGGAACTGTAAGGAAATAACACCATATTATGCTGATAAGAAATGCTCGCTTATCTGAACAATCCCGACTTGATAGGACACCCTAAAAATTTAAGTTTTCAGTTTCTCTGTAGCGCCACCACAGGAGAAATTAAGCATTACATACTGCCAATACTGCGTGGGTAATGCAGGACAGGTCCTTCAGAGCAACAAAAAAAAAAAAAAAAAAAAAAAAAAAAAAACTCTGAAGCTTCTGTATACTCTGTCCAAGAGACAAAGACTCTCAATAGGGGACCCCCTGATCTATTAACTAAACATTCCCTAATAAGGTGTAAGGAAATTAGTTTTTAATCTGCACAACCCATTTAAAGTGTTCTTGACCTAGAGTTGTTGCACATATGAATTAGGAACTTATTAACTTCTTTTTCTTTTTTTTATTATGCTACCCAAATAAAATAATATATACATCTCATGCAGGACTGGCCTATACAGTGACAGGTCCTGGTCACGTCACAATACATGCCCCATGAAGATCCGTAGGCACAAAAGGCAGAAGTTACGTTAATACAGAACCCTTCCACAGAGGCCACATTACTAGAAAGTATACCAAATGGGTCTAAAGTCAGCGTAAAAGCCAAGTATAAATACAGAAGGTTGTTATACCTAAAAAAGTATACAGTTTCTTATGTCTAGTAAGCTTATAAGGAGTTAACATTTTACTAAAACTATATACATGAAAGGAAGTGGTCTCAGCATCTTCCCTCTTGCTGCATAGAAATGAAGTGAGCGGACACCTGCTCCACACAGTCCCTGGAAGCCAATCCTGATAACCTCTTCAGTGCTGACACGCAATGTAGCAATAACAGACGATATCAAACACTAAAAGAATTGCGGAGCACTCACCGGGTCAGTTCATACAGAGGCTTCTTTATTGTCACTTTGACCAAGCGGGATACATGCAGGGGAGGATGGAAAGGACGCGGGGGTATTAAAGCGCAACGGTCATGAAATTTTTGTGTAATAACCTGCAGACAGCCTTTGTACTGTGTGCAGGTGTTGTGTACAGCAATTATTTTACCTCATATTTGCAGGCTTTTGTGACGCTAAAAAGTGCTTTTAATCAAAGCCACCGACGGTCGGATAGGCGTGGTGCGAGGTACGCGATGCCACGCCCACCCACAAGCCCACTTTGTATCTCAGTGCTGGGATCGCTGTGTGATTGACACACAGGTCCCAGCGCATGCGCCCTTCAACTAATGTAACGTGTGCACCGCTGCGTGTTATCCAGAAATCGCTCACTCCCGCCGCCGTCGTCCTCCTGAGTGCGCCTGTGCAGAGCTAGGTGCAGAGAGCGCAGGAGCGAGCACTCGCTGGAGGAGAGAGCGCTTGCTAAATGACACGCAGCAGCGAGCACGTTACATTAGTTGAAGGGCGCATGCGCTGGGACCTGTGTGTCAATCACACAGCGATCCCAGCACTGAGATACAAAGTGGGCCTGTGGGTGGGCGTGGCAGCGGCGAGGCATCGCGTACCTCGCACCACGCCTATCCGACCGTCAGTGGCTTTGATTAAAAGCACTTTTTAGTGTCACGAAAGCCGCCAAATATGAGGTAAAATAATTGCTGTACACAACACCTGCACACAGTACAAAGGCTGTCTGCAGGTTATTACACTAAAATTTCATGACAGTTGCGCTTTAAGAGAGGCGGCGGACAGTTTACGCGCCGAAGCGCTTCGTCAGGCCGGTGCTAGCACCAGCCTGACGAAACGCTCCAGCGCGTAATTGGTCCATCACTGCTCTTAATACCCCCGCGTCCTTTTCATCCTCCCCTGCATGTATCCCGCTTGGTCAAAGTGACAATAAAGAAGCCTCTGTATGAACTGACCTGGTGAGTGCTCCGCAATTCTTTTATTGTTTACTAAAACTATTTTGTTTCTGCATTCAGAAGTTAATGAAATACAAGGTTCATATTGAATGGCTATACAGAAAAGTATATGTAAAAGGCATCACACAACTTCCCTTCCTGCAAGGTATAGATAATGCTTTTCACTTCAAACTTTTTATTTAATTTTTTTTTTTTTTTTGGCGAGGAACGGAAAGACAGTATATTACAAACTTGCAGACATGTATTTACTATTTTCTATTATTTCCCATAGAGGGCTCTTTAAAGAGAAACTGACCTTATAAAAATGGGTGCAGTCATTTTGCTGTAATCCTTAGAAAAAGGGAATATGCAAATCAGGCTGAGCAATGGAGGTGTTCTTTATGCGGTGCTAGCAATGCTTCTCCCACCCACACCCCACATGTGCTGAGGAAGAGGGATGAATATTGATGAAGGGGGAGGAGTTATCATCAGGAGAAGCATTGTTAGCACAGCATAAAGAACACCTCTACTGCTCAGAAAGGTTGTTTGCATATTTTCTTATCGAATAGAATTACAGGATTAGGACAGAACGGCTGCACACATTTTTTTTTTTGTACGGTAAACTTCTGAGGTTTATATCATCATCACAAGCACTATTACACTGTATGTTAAGGTAAGTGCGGATGACGCTGCTTTCAGGCTCCCTTAAAGGGTTACTGACCACAGTGCTCTCTGCTGACACCGCTGTCTGCGTCAGGAACTGTCCAAAGCAGGAGCAAATCGCCCATAGCAAACCTATACTGCTCTGGACAGTTCCTGAAATGGACAGATTTCTCAGCAGAGAGCACCGTGGTCAGACAGAAAAGAAATTCAAAAAGAAAAGAACTCTCTGTAGTATACAGCAGCTGTTAAGTACTGGAAGGATTAAGATTTTTTAATAGAAGTCATTTACAAATCTGTATAACTTTCTTGCACCAGTTGATTTAAAATAAATTGTTTTGCACCGGAGTACCCCTTTAGCAACAAACATATTAACTTACATCAGCACAACGCTGGCAAAGTCTCATCAGGCAGCCAGGGGGCTTTTCTGTAGAGGAACTGCGATGAAGTGGAGTGGTCATATTTGCATCATACACACAACTAGGGGAGAAACAAATCATGTTTATTTTCATAGCATTAATAAGACAGAATCTGAAAAGAAAGCAGACAAACAAGGAATGATACTGCATACACTTAGATTGTAAGCGCTTATGGGTAGGAACCTCTCACTTTTTGTCAGTTTGTTTATTTGGAATTTTCCATTTTACTTGCTATCCTCGTCATTGTAAAGAATATTCTGGTACTATAAAACATTATTATTACTATGCAGAAATTATAGAGTAGATACACTATGCTTGTTATTCAGTTCAGGTGTTTTGCCACACCAATTTCACAATAGATGCAAAAAAAAGAAGAAAAAAAAAACACACATATAACCAATGTCCATAGACAAACACTGGTCGAACTGTACGTGTCAAACAGTAGCTCGTTGACTTTAACCCCTTAACGATGCAGGACGTAAATGTACGTCCTGGTGAGCTGGTGCTTAACGCACCAGGACGTACATTTACGTCCTATGCATAACCGCGAGCATCAGAGCGATCGTGCGGATGTCTGCCATTAACCCCTCAGATGCCGTGATCTGCAGCATTGCGGACACTAAAATGGATGATCGGATCGGCCGCATCGCTGCCGCGGCGATCCGATCATCCAGCATGGCAGCCGGAGGTCCCCTCACCTGCCTCCGCTGCCTTCCACAGGTCTTCTGCTCTGGTCTGCGATCGAGCAGAGCAGAAGATAACCAATAATACTGATCAGTGCTAGGTCCTATGCATAGCACTGAACAGTATTAGCAATCAAGTGATTGCTATAAATAGTCCCCTATGGGGACTATTAAAGTGTAAAAATAAAAGTAAAAAAAGTTAAAAATAAAAGTAAGAAAAAAAATTAGAAAACCCCCCTCCCCCAATAAAAACGTAAATTGTCCCATTTTCCCTATTTCACCCCCAAAAAGTGTAAAAAAAATATTTTATATACATATTTGGTATGGCCGCATGCGTAAATATCCAACTATTAAAATAAAATGTTAATGATACCGTACGGTGAATGGCGTGAATGTAAAAAAAAAAAAATAAATAAAAAGTCCAAAATAGCTGCTTTTTTTTTTATAACATTTTATTAAAAAAAAATAAAAAAAAATAAAAAGAATTAAGTTTTATATAAGCAAATATGGTATCAATAAAAAGTACAGATCACGGCGCAAAAAATTAGCCCTCATAACGCCGCTTATACGGAAAATTTAAAAAAGTTATAGGTCTTCAAAATAGGGGGATTTTAAACGTACTTATTTGGTTAAACAGTTTGCGATTATTTTTTTTTAAGCGCAACAGTAATAGAAAAGTACGTAATCATGGGTATCATTTTAATCGTGTTGACCCAAAGAATAAAGAAAACGTAATTTTTACCGTAAATTGTACGGTGTGAAAATGAAACCTTTCAAAATTAGATAAATTGCGGTTTTCTTTTTAATTTCCCCACACAAATAGTATTTTTTTGGCTGCGCCATACATTTTATGGTAAAGTGAGTGATGGCATTAGTCTGTGGATCAAAATACAGAAGAGTTATGATTTTTTGAAGGCGAAGAGGAAAAAACGAAAAAGGAAAAAATTTAATTGTCTGAGTCCTTAAGGCCCAAATGGGCTGAGTCCTTAAGGGGTTAAAGATGTGCATAATATTCTAGTACTATAAAACATTATTACTACTATGCAGAAACTATAGAGTAGATACACTATGCTTCTTATTCAGTTCAGGTGTTTTGCCACACCAATTTCACAATAGATGCAAAAAAAAGAAGAAAAAAAAAAAAACACACATGTAACCAATGTCCATAGACAAACACTGGTCAAACTGTACGTGTCAAACTGTAGCTCGTTGACTTTAAGCATGGCACCATCATAGGCCAATTTTGCCACTTGAAATTTCTTGTCTGCTAGATCATCAAGTGGAATCATCAAGGCGAAAGACCAACTTAGCTCCTAAACCGAAGGCACCAATAAGTGCTCAAGTGCGGTGTGTAAAAATCCCCTATTGTATTACTTGTTCCAAGATTCCAAACTGGAATCTTGGTCTGTAGGCGACATCAGCCTAGGAATTGCACATTAAAAGCATTGTGAAATTAGTTTTGTGGTTGAGCAGGTACACACAAGCCAGAGATTACTACGTACAATGCCAAGCATCGGCAGGAGTGGTGTAACACAACACGTAAAATTCTCACCATCTCATCAAACAAAATGAATCCTTTGAGAGGACTACTGAAAATTGCATTGAAATATGATCTGCTATGGGGGTTGTTTTCTCAAAGAAAATGACCAGTTTGAACCATCACGCAAAATCTGGTCTGTGTCAGGTGTTCTAATAATCAGATGTCTACTGATCTTGATCAGTTTATACCCCCTGTAAACACCACCAGCCTGGGTTGAAGCTTGGTGGAGCAGGTGGAGGTGGGAGTGGTGCGTTTTCAGTTACTGTGATGCTTGGAAAGTGGAGAAAAGAAGCATTATAAATCTCCCACACTGTATGTACATCGGGAGCAAGTAGTCCCTGGGCTGTGCAGCATTCGGTCCCAGTCACCGTGCCCATGGCTGTAATCATATCTACTTAGGCGTGATTGACAGCTAGGCCACAGCAGACTTCTGATCTCAACTCTCAAGACTTCAAGTCTTGTACCTGCCCAGTAGACATGATCACAGCCCGGGGTACGGTGACTAGTTCCGAATGCTGTAAACCCTAGGGACTACTTGCTCAGGAGTTGTATAAAGTGCAGGAGGTTTGTAAAGTTTATTTTCTCTAATTTACAAGTTTCGAGCCAAAATATGAAAACATAGGGACGATCATCTTTGGGTGTAAAATGGGTTGGTGATGGTTATATGGGATTCAAACCTACTGTTAAGTCTCCATGACCCCAGACCACCAGATATCTAAATCATTGTAGACCAGAAACACTATTACTAACTACCCCATATAAAAATATGCAATGTAGAAAGTTAGTATGAGTATGATGCATTGGAGTTCATTTTCCCATCCCTGCCCCTGGCATCAGTACATAAGGAAACAATCATTTAAAAATCTTGCTTTCATCCCTCTTAGTCATCAGGTAATTGTTAGTTTGAGAATAGAAAATTAAAATTATAGCTAGAATATAGGCATTAAAAGCCTCACTCACTCTTGGGATTCTTCAATAGGAGACTTTTTCAATTTTTGGCTCCTGATCCGGTCTCTCTGGATGGCCTTTTTCATCCTTATCAGAAGTATAACAGAGACCAAACCAGAAGGGATGAACACCAGAGAAGACAGCAAAATCACAGTGTTGAACTTAAAGAATACACCTAAAGAGAATGGTAGAGAATACTCATTATAAAAGGGAAAGAAAATATTCAGTATGTAATAGGTTTGGCTATATTTTAACATTTAGGCTTAATAGATACTATAAAAGTCTATGGGTTACCAATATTACTGTATGGCATCTGTCATTGCTGTTTGTTTAATGTAAGCAATGGCAGTTCGAGTGATTATATATTTATTGATGACCTTGCAAATATGGGGCCCATCTGGTCCAGTTGTGGGATCATGGGCGCTGCAGATGCTGGTGGGCCAAGTTTCTGCTTGTGGCAACCAAATAGGGTAATGTAGTAATGCAGGTGCCACCAGCAGGTACCACTTATACTCTTACTAGTGCCTCCTTGTCCCTCCCAGTCCCTGGGCACAACAGCAGGATACAGAATGCTTTGCCACGCTGTCTAGTGACTTAAAGTGTGTGAGCGAGTTCCAGCCAACTAACTGTCCATTAAGAAGTTATCACTGGAGCTTTAAAGCGTACCCGTCAGATCCCAAAAAAATTTTTTTTCTTTTTAAATATATCACTCAGTACCTAATCCTGACCATGTACATCAAATTTTTATGTGTCTAGCACCTTTATTTATTACACTTTTAAATTTAGTTCACTAGTCTGAATTCCTCTAAAAGGGAGGGGGTGTGGCCTCATTGTACAGGTCTCCGCCCCCTCCCTCAATATGTTGTCTGCTCACATCTCCCCTAGCATTAGCAAAATCACAACTCCCAGCTTGTCCTCATTGACAGTAGCAGGACACAAGCTGACAGTGGGAGGATTTTTTCCTCCAGCTGTGAGCCCTGTGCTCACAGCTGTCAATCAAGGAAGTGTGTCTATCATGTAGGTGATGACACATGGACACAGCAGGAATAGTATGTGTCCAAGCAGGCAGGGGCACTTGTTTGACTGACTTTTTCAGCATGAAATACTGAAAATTTTCTAATGAAAGCCGATTGGTTTTGCATGCTTTATAACATATCAAAAAAGTTTTTGTATCTGACAGTGCCCATTTAAGATCTGTAGAGAAGGATAAGGAGCTGTATGGGCAATGTATCCCATTGTATGTGAACAGAGCACTTGGCATTTTGTGTCCCAGCACACTTTGTTCCTATAAAAGGTAGAGAAGAGGTCGGCACTGGTAACTGGAGGTGTCCTTGGATCAAAAAAGATCAGTAGAAGTGAAAGTAGATCCCGGCACACAGGTATCTTGATGCAAATCTTGATAATTTTTATTTAAGCATTAATTCATGCTAGTGAACGCAGCACGCGTTCCGGCTGTAAAGCCTTTTTCAACTGCATAAAAGGTAGCTCTCCCGATTACACAGTATTTATGCATTACAATTAATTAAAGCAATCAAGGTTCCCCAGCAACCCACTATCAACAAAAAAACAAAGTAACATTTTAACATTTTAAAGTAACAGAACATAACATAATATAATATGGATGGACTTCCTACAATAGACAATATAGCCATTTATATTTTTCTCATGAATCCTTCTCAGGTAGCTCTCTAAAAAGAAGAAGAGAAAGAACATATAAATATAAAATTAAAGGCAAGGTAATCACTTATAATAACTGAGCAATGTCATAATCCCGGTTTAAACCAGCAAGTGAGTTGAAAAAACGCAACTTGGAAAAGGATTCCCGTCGGTTACTCTCTTATGAACTGTATAATGTTACCCTAGCGGAGTATCACCGGACCAACCAGATTCCGCGTGGTTTACGGGTAAACCTGAGGCCGACTCTGTTTGCAGAGGATTTTGCTTATTGTAAAGACTTTGGGGGAGATTTATCAAAACCTGTCCAGAGGTAAAGTTGCCCAGTTGCCCATAGCAACCAATCAGCTTGCTTCTTTCATTTTTAACAAGGCCTCTGCAAAATGAAAGAAGCGATCTAATTGGTTGCCATGGGCAACTGGACAACTTTTCCTTTGCACAGGTTTTGATAAATCTCCCCCTTTGAGCGTATATTAAATAAATGCTCCATGGACATTATAGTGCTGACGGTCGAATGTTTACAGCGGACGACCGTTGAGCTTAAAGAAGAAATCGCTGCGACTGAACAGCAGCTACAGGATACCTTGAAACCCGAGGACTTCACTATTCTAAAGCAAAACCTGGATATACAGATTGCATCCTTGAGAAAGCATCTGGAACAGCGGAAACGGAAGAAGTTTTTGCGGGATACCGAGGATTACCTTGCTAATCGAGTCTATAGATGGCAGGAGTTCTCCGGCTCAGCACGGCTTGGAGGCTTTTCACAACGGCGGGGAGGTTATACCTCCTCCAGCTCCGGGAGCGAGGCACCGGCATCACGCAGAAACCAGTGCCCCCCTTTTCAGCAGCGAAGACGCGGACGCCATGTAGAAGAGCCGGGAGCCATTATAGGCGCACCAACCGGACCATTGATCACGCAACCTAGTTGTCAACATTTCCTCTAAATGTCTACCTTCTTTAGAGACTCTGATTTTGCAGCAGGGTTTATCTTTTAGTCCAGTACCTAAATTAGACTCATTTCAGCTAGAACTGGACATGGAAAGATTGTTTCGGAATGTACGCCTTAAGGCGCATTTTGCTACTCTTATGCCTCAGGATTTGCCTAGTCAATCTGCGGATAGTAACACTGAGCGGGAGACTTTATCTTTACAGGACTTTAACCTACGGATTAGAAGCAAGTTTAATCCACCAAAAATATCATCCGGTGGAAACATTTGTAAAAATGGTAAAAAATTATGTGACATGTTTATTGGGGGAGATTACTGAGGGGAAATTTGATATATTTCATAACTTGTCTACCCTTGAGAAACGTGCATTGGAGTCACTGTCACTTGACCGCTCCATTACGGTGAAACCTGCCGACAAAGGCGGGTCCGTGGTTGTGATGGACACCACGATGTACAAAGGTGAAATTATGCAGTACCGGGAGTTGGGAGTGATAGACCCTGAGGTAGCCACTTTTTTGCAGAAGATGAATACGGTGGTGCCTGGTTTTTTTTTTTTTTTTTTTTTACACACTACCGAAGATTCATAAATGCCTGACTAATCCTGCTGGGTGGCCAATTGTTGCATCAACAGACTCAGTGCTCTCCCCCTTGTCCATTATGTTGGAAAAAGCATTGACCCCATTGATTAAAAACACGCCTGCCTTTTTGTTAGACACCTCTGATTTTTTGTTAAATTATCCAACATACCTGTAGTGTCTCCTGATACGTGGCTTGTTACTATAGACGTGGTTAGCCTCTATACGTCTATAGAGCATCCCAAAGGTATTCTGGCCACTCAGTGGCTACTGGAACAGAGTTCTTATAGTGAAATACAGAAGTCCTTCTTTTTGGATATGTTAACAATTGTGCTAGAGGAGAACTACCTTCTCTTTAAGGATACTTTTTATTTGCAGCGGAGCGGATCGGCGATGGGGGCGAATGTGCCCCCCCCCCGTATGCTAATGCCTACATGGCTTTGTTTGAGGAAGAATATGTCTATTCTTATGACCTGTTTAAAAGATATGCCATTTGTTGGCACAGTTTCATAGACGATGTCATTTGCATATGGGGAGGTCCACGTTCATCCTTACAAGATTTTTTTGCCCACTTGAATAGCATTAGGAGTGAACTACAGTTCACCATGAATTGTGATTTAAAACAGATTCCCTTTCTAGACACTATGGTGTTGAAAGGTACCGATGGCACCCTGAGTACAGACCTATATAGCAAGGCCACCGACCATAATAGTTTGCTGCATTTTTCTAGTGCTCATCCACCAGCTGTTAAGAAATCTATTTTATTTTCGCAGAGAGAATGTATTAGACGGATCGTTGCAGATCCAGTGAGGCGGACCGATCGGATTAAGGAGCTCCACCATAAATTACAGGATCGGGGGTACTCTAGTCATTTTTTACAACAACAGCAGAGACCTAGAGAGACCAGAGTGGATGAAAAATCTAAACGTATCCCATTCGTGAGAACATTTCACCCGTTGAGCTATAAGATTGATGCTATCATTAGGGACCACTGGTCCATCTTGTCAAAATCCTACCCACATATAGAAGAATTTCGCGGTCCGCCACTGATCTGAAACAAACGCTGTCAAAATGTATGTGACATTCTGGTGAGGGCTGATGTGGGCACTAGAAAGCTTTCCAGACCAACTTTTCTAACGTCTAAGAGATGTGGTAGTTTTCCTTGCCTATCCTGTTCTCAATGTAATAATGTTATCAGAGGTGACAAAGTACAGCATCCACATTCAGGTATCAGCTATCCAATCAAGTGACATTACACCTGTCATTCGAAAAATGTAATTTACATTGTGAAGTGTCCGTGCGGTCTCCTATACGTTGGGGAGACCACCCAGCGTGTGGGAGACCGCATAAATAGACATAAGTCACATATCAGATGTGCTAACACACTATTACCCATACCATACCACTTTAAGCAGAAGGGACATACAGTGGCACAGCTGAAATATCAGATCATTGATGAGGTGATCCCCCCCCCCTAGAAGGGGAGGGGATATAAAAAAAAACTTTTACTCAGAAAGGAGGCTTTCTGGATCCATAGGTTAGGGACCCTGGAACCCCGGGGTTTAAACCGGGATTATGACATTGCTCAGTTATTATAAGTGATTACCTTGCCTTTAATTTTATATTTATATGTTCTTTCTCTTCTTTTTAGAGAGCTACCTGAGAAGGATTCATGAGAAAAATATATATGGCTATATTGTCTATTGTAGGAAGTCCATCCATATTATATTATGTTATGTTCTGTTACTTTAAAATGTGAAAATGTTACTTTGTTTTTTTGTTGATAGTGGGTTGCTGGGGAACCTTGATTGTTTTAATTAATTGTAATACATAAATACTGTGTAATTGGGAGAGCTACCTTTATGCAGTTGAAAAAGGCTTTACAGCCGGAACGCGTGCTGTGTTCACTAGCATGAATTAATGCTTAAATAAAAATTACCAAGATTTGCATCAAGATACCTGTGTGCCGGGATCTACTTTCACTTTGTTCCTATAGGCTAGGTCAGGAGGTTTGCAATCTCAAGCACTGTATAACTAATTTTTTGCACTAACTACATTGTAATTAAACTGATTCATTGCCCCTTTACATGATCTTGTCAGTAGCATACTTCTCTCTTACTTTGCAGTGTTACTGTTAGTTTCGTCTGTGGCACTTTCCCATGGACATCTGGTGGATTTTTAACCAAACAAGTGAATGTGCCATTATCAGTAAGTTTCAGATCCTCCAATAAAATAGAAGCATCTCCATGTCCAATGTTTCCTTCCCACTTTACACGATCCTTGAAGGGTCCCCCTAACGTGGGGTATGGTTTTGACTGGTAGTGCATTATCTGGGTAAAAAATAAATAAAAAAAAGTATAGAGCTTTAAAGAAATGTGGGTGTTTACTATTAATCTTAATTCATAAAGTACACAAAAGACAAGTACAGTTAAAAGGGAAGCTCTAGAAGCAATGTGATTATTCAGTTTGGCTGCCTAATATAAAGAATTAAACATGTAACATGCTCATACACATACTTCAGTATGTATAAGCCCACAAATTTGGGAAAAAGAGGCATTATACAAATGAGAAACTAAGCTCACCGACGACCTCCACTTTATTAGGTACACCTTGCTAGTATTGTGTTGGACTCCCTTTTGCCTATATTCTTCAAGGCATACTTTCTACAAAGATTTTGGTCCATATAGACACGATGGCACCACGCATTTGTGGCAGATTTGTCTGCTGCACATCCACACGATCAACAGTAAACACTAGAGACGGTTGTGCATAAAAACTGCAGTGGATCAAAAGTTTCTGAAATACTCAGACAAGCCCGTCAGGCAACAACAACCATACCCAGATGTTGTAACAGTACACCATGTGCTGTGCAAGAAATGTAGTATTGTAAGTAATAGTCAGTTACATGGCAAATGAACGTCAATAGCAGATTGTGAAGGAAAAATACAACATACTGTACAACCTGCTTAACCATAGCCTGCAACGACCAACTAATAACAGCCTACAGATAATGATAGCAATACGGCAGTCTCTGGTATCTGTCCAAAATCTGGGCCAGCTCCCAAGAACACATAATAGTAATAAATATGTGAGACTCTAGAATCTTCAGTCATTGGAATATATTGGCAAAATTAGACATGTGACTGCAGGCTTCCACTTATGCCACTGTTCTGTATGCCTATACAGCGGAACACATAGCCTTCATTGCATAATAAAATGGACCCTTCTACATAAAATAGAGTTAACTACACTATACTGCAAAAAACAAAGCCCTTTCTCATATACCATGAGGATGGAGGCCTATGGATATTTTCATATGTCCCAGAGACATTACAAACACATATACCAAATGTACAACTGACCACGAGAAGGATGGGTAGATTTAAGGTGGGGACTTTTGTAGAGCGCTCCTGCTGTCAAAAGACAGACTCAAAATGGCACAGTTGCACAGGACAATTTATTGAAATATTTTTGGGCAACGCATTTCAGCACTCACATGTGCCTTCATCAGGTCAACAAAAGAATAAAATCCATGCATCCTGGGGTGCCGGCTGTGCTTGAGCACAGCCGGCACCCCAGGATGCAGGGATTTTATTCTTTTGTTGACCTGATGAAGGCACATGTGAGTGCTGAAACGCGTTGTCCAAAATTTTTCTAAAGTCCCCACCTTTATCTACCCATTCTTCCTCTATTATTCCGTACCCTAAGGGACAAGGATAGGGGAGATAGAGCTGCACACCGCATCCACTGATCTCTACCCACACCTCCTAACAGTGTTGGGCTTACACTGTTGCATGCCCTCAGTAGGTCAGTACAGCACATTAGGTGAGGTGGTGGGTCCCCCTTTTCCACCAAATGACAGCATACGAGAGAGCGCCCCTTTTTAGGTCTTTCTTCTGTCTTCTATCAACTGACCACGAGGGGATTCCAAACACAACTACATGAAGGTCAAAAGGAGTATACAAAAAAAAATTTCTATATACCTGACAATGATAAAAATAGAAGAGGTTTGGTGTTTTTCCCCTCAAAATAAAGGGTTTATAAGATACTAGAAGCCAATGACCACTTCAGTCTATATGTCTGCATATTTCAACAAGGCAAACGTGCATGTTAACATGGGGATTATTTTGTTAGTTGTCACTGGAACATTTATTACCTGACAAATAACATGTCTAGAGCTGTCTGTAAAGAG